>NW_027187307.1:10817728-10874360 GCF_028583685.1 Petaurus breviceps papuanus | reverse complement strand
GCTCACCCTCTCGCCAGCTCCTCCCTCTTGTTTCCAGTGGGATTTGGAGAGTCTCTTTGGGTGAAAGTCACTGCCTTCTATTCCATATCCCCCCTAGTCTAGACAAATGACAACGAAGGGTGGAAAATGTTTGGGGCCTAAATGATAATAGCCTATAGGAGACTCGGTGAGATTTTATTTAAAGGCAGTCCACACAATGTCAGTGATTAATAATTAAAGACTCATTGATTTCACGGGGGGTTGCTCCAGCTGCTACCCCTAGCAAGTGGCTCCACTGGAAACTGCAGTGTCTACCATTGAATTGCAATAGCGCCTCCATCCTGCTTCCCACGCACATTAGCTCCTGGTCAGCCACCAAGCAGTCGAAACAAGCCCACACAATGACTCCTCTTAGTCTGAAGCCCAGGAAACTGTCCCGCTCTTTGCCCAGCAACTAAGCCGAATGGAATCAACCCGTTTCAGTTAATTTCAAGAGAAGGGCTCTAGGAGGGCAAGGGGATTTCAGTGCTGCTGTCCATGGTACTCTAATATCTTCATCTTGTTCTCCCCACTCCACACCCATGGCTTTCTCTGTGCTCCTTCCATTTCTTCACATCATTCCAGCACAGTCATCCCCTATTTCCCCCTCCTCTCATCTTGGTAAGGAATCTAACTGCATACCCATCCAAGCCTCACTAAGATGGAAGAAACTGGGACTCCGCCCAATGTGCTGGCAAGGACACTGAATTTGGCCACAGAAGGCTTCGGTTTTAGTCCTTGCTTTGGCATTGACCTTCCCTCTGGCCTTGGGCAAGTCTTTCCTAGTCTCTGGGTCTCTGTTTCTGCATCTTTTAGGTAAATGGTTTCTTCAGGTCCTTTCCAGTTCTCAGCCCTCTGGTTCTGTGGTGAAGCCCTGACCTTGGAGATAAGTGACCATTCCAATCTTCTAGCATGGCTACTAACACCCCCCACCAGACTGAGACCTGAAAACCACTAACTCTTGAAGCAGTTTGGTGGCCCAGTGGAGGGAGGGCTGGGCCTGGGGTCAGAAAGATCCGAGTTCAAATTCACTCTCAGACACATGCTAGCTATAAGCAAGTCACTTGACCTCTCAGCCTCAGTTTTCTCAACTGTAAAATGGGGATAATAACAGGACCAATCTCGAAGGGTTGTTGTGAGGGTCTAATGAGCTAATAAACGTAAAGCACTTCACACAGTGCCAGGCACGTAGTAGATTATTGATCCTTATCTCTCTCTCCCTCCCCCTCCCCTTCCATCTGAACGTGGGAGACATTTTGGGAACCATCTGCTCCTCCTGGGTTGCTAGTCCATTTATCCTGGTCCCAGCCAAGTCCTTGGGGCCAATGTTTAAACTGGCAGCAGCCATGTTTTCTTGCCTCGGTCCTGGTTAGGGAGTAGATGGGGATTCTGTTCTTCCTGCCAAGAGCAGGGCTAGACTGGGAGCATTCATTCTCCTGTAATGGAGTTGCCTCGAGATTCTGAAGAAAGGTCATTTGGATGGCTGCCTGCTGCTTGCTCAGCACGTGATTAAACATGTACCTCACAGGATAGTTGAGGGAAAAGCCTTTAAACCTTAAAGCAGTATAGAGATGGGAGCTATTTTTGACAAGGGGAGGGGTAGTTGTGAACTGATTCCGATTTTTGTCCATTTGAGGTGAATGGCTAAAGGAGACTAGCTGGTCCTTCCATACTATTTACAAACGTGTTCTAGACAAATGGTACTTTTCCAAGAGATAAAGACTCTCACTCAACCAAGGAGAGCTTACCTTGCAAAAGGGAGTATAATTCTACAGGGGCAAAAATGGACCTTTCCTAAAAAGAGGGTTTGTAGGCCGTTCTTTTGAGAAAACCAGAGTTGGGTATAGAATTTTTGAAATGCAAATTCAGGAGACAAGAGGAGCCTAGAAATCTGATGATGTGAGCATTTTGAAGGGCTTACGTGATGGTCAAGGGCTCACATCCTAATGGGGGAAAGAAACCTTTGTCCCTTCAGAACCCCAGTGTCTTCCAGAGCAAGAGAGCCTGCAGAGAAGCTCAGACTGAGGGGCTGGGGAGAGGTTTCTACTCCTCTGTTTAACTGAAGAGAGCAAAGTAAGGAATAGGAAAAGAAATCCATTAGGGAATAAAAAAGAACTGAACTGCCTATTCCTCATAATCGGGGCACTGGGAAAAAGAACATATAAACACCAATCAGGCACAGAGTTTATGTTAAAAATCAGCATAGGAATTAGTAGACCCGTTTCCAATGTGTAAATAGCATGGCAGTCACTAAATAGCATCTGTTACACACCAAGAATTAGCACTATCAGGAATCGAAAAACACAACACTACCAGCAACAGGTAACATTGATACAGCCCCTACTATGTGCCAGGCCTTGTGCTGAGCCCTTCACAATGATTATCTCATTGGAACCCTGGGAGTGGGTGCTACATTTTATCCCCATTTTACACTGAGGACACCGAGGCAGACAGAATAGAAATGACTTGGCCAGGGTCACACAGCTAGTAAGTATCTGAGTTCAAATTAGAACTCAGGGCTTCCTGACTCCAGGCTCAGGACACCTCTAGCTGCCTCAGTAGAGGCCCTTCCAATGAGATCATCCAGCAAGGTCTGTCATTGCCAGGATTATGTGGAAAGGTTCTACAAAGGCTGGTTATGGCCCTTCAGTGTGCTGGCTGGCCTCCTATGAATAGCCTGGAGCTGGAGTCTGACTGGACAACTTCATGTGGACTTCTTAGCCTAATGGCCTAAATGGGACATTAGGGGCCAGGAGGGAGAGGCGGCCATCCCCAGAGACTCCCCAGGACCATCAGATTTGGACATGAGCATGCACTAAACTGTCCTTGGGCCTTCCTGCTGGACAGGGCCAGCTGATTGCTGAGCATCGCCCCCTGGTGGTTAAACATGTACCTCACAAGAATAGTTGAGGGAAAAGCCTTTAAACCTTAAAGCAGTATAGAGATGGGAGCTATTTTTGACAGGGGGAGAGGTAGTTGAGAACTGATCCCGATTTGTGTGCATTTGAGGGAAAGCTGATTCCCTGTTCCTTCCAGGCTGTTTACAAGCATGTTCTAGTATTCCCCCGTGCTTAGGCCCCTCACCAGACCCCACCACGCCTGCTAGCAATAGTTTTAGATCACTCTTCTTCTTCTCTACTAAACTCCATGAAAAACAGACTCGATGCCTCATCTTCCTCTCACTTTCACAAAGACTGAAACATTGGAAGAGCAAGGAAGCGAGGACTCTAGAAAACAGCTGAATGGGCTGCTGTGAGGATTAAATGAGCTCAGATTTGTAAAGTGCTCAGTGCAGGGCTTGGCATATGGTAGGTGCTTAATAAATATTGGTTTTTTCCTTCCTTCTTAATAGAGCTGTATTTTGGGACATCCTATCTTTGGGTGAATGTCAGCTAACTCTTTGTCTTTGGAACAGCAACCCTGTGAGGGTCTTCCTCTCCCAACTTGATTCTTTTTTCTTTTTCTTTAATTAAAACGGCTATCTCTTGACTTATGTTTTTTGGGGAGGCTGGGGGGAAGGCAAGGCAATTGGGGTTAAGTGAATTGCCCAAGGTCACACAGCCTGTGTCTGAAGTAGGATTTGAACATAGGTCCTCCTGACTCTAGGGCCTGTGCTCTACTTACTATTTCCCCTAGCGGCCCCCCCTTGACTCACTTCTTAAAAAGGTCTATTCACTAAAAGAGCGTTACTTCATTCTAAAGTGACAACCTGAAAAGGCTTTAGCCTAAAAGGGCCAGTGTCTCCCATGGCATCCTGGGCCATCTCCAGTTGTCCTGATGCATATCTGGCCACTGACCCAGATGGCTCTGGAGGAGATAGTGAGGCTGGTGACTTTACACAGCCCTGCCCCACTCAAATCCAAGTCAGATGCAAGTCATGTCATCATTTCCCTGATGCCAGGGTCATCTTCGAACATGAAGGACAAACCCAACAACAAGGTAGGGATTCTATTTAAGGTATGGACTACACTAGACAGCTGCTGAGGCCTCCTCCAGCTGTGAAATCCTGTGATTCTGTGTATCAGAATCTAGCGCTCTTTCCAGTGTATTACCAAACTGCCCTCCCCGTTCTCTAAGTTCCTAGTACACTCAAAGTCAATACTAAACCACATAACCCTAAGCTGCTGGAAAGCAGAATCCACATGATATACTCCTTTGGATCTAGGCTAGACTTGGGGAAGAGACAAACAACAATCACTTCTACTGGACCTCCAGTCCTTCCACTTCTAATTTTCAGACAATATTCTGGGGACATAATTCCATTCATCCACTTCTGAATAGATAAAAACTATCCTGTAATATCAAGTTTCCCTCTCCTTTTCTCTTCTTTCCTACTCTTCAATCCAGGCCTCCTTATATTAATGTCCCAGTCAGGAAAGAACTTTTGATTTGGAGTCAGAGGATATGAGTTCAAATCTTTTCTCTGCTACTTACTAACATAAGTAGTGATGATAAATTCTCTGGACCTCAGTTTCTTCATCAGTGTAATAAGAAGACTGGATTCAATCTGTAAGGATCCTTCCTAACCTAAATTCTATAATTAACCAGGGTTAGGGAGAGGAAGCGCCAAGCCTGACTACAGCATCCCAAGTCCCAACCTGTCCTTGCATGTGGTGTGACAGACTAGAAAGACTCAGAGACTGTGGATCAATAAGTCCCATAAGGTCCACTTGAAGCTGTCCACCAATGGGGATTCTCTTCTCTTTCTACCCTTTTCTGGAAACATCTATACCTAACATGCTTGTACTCTCTATTTTAACCAGCAAGCCTAGTCAATATTCAGAAACTTCAAGACTTGTAGAGAGCCAGTACTAAGCCAGTCCAGTCATGGGTAGAGTCTGGGTCAGGATTTCCCTAGGCCCCACTCCTAGTGAGGGCTCATTGTTGCTCAGGGTGATTGACTCACCATCTTTCCTTGATTAGCAAAGGAACATGGCCTGATTAGGAGAAGTGATCACATGTGCACACAAGGGAATAAAGTACTACAAGAAAGAATACCAGATGTAATCACTTGCTATTAGGATATAAACCCTCACCCTCAGATAAATAACTGGACTGCCTAGGCAGCTTCCCACCTGGCTCCTGTCTCATCATTCCTACACTCTCCCTGTTTGGCCCAAGGCCCTTTGGTGTGGCATCAAAGACTGTGTCATGAGAAAAAAAAATGAAACCAGATTAACAATTATCCCCTCTGTCTAAAACTAATTATCTGTGGCAGCCTACAAGAAAGGATAAGAGAACTTGATTGAATTAAGTGTACAGAGTCTAAGAGTAACCATCACTGACCACCCCCTGCTCCTCATGCTGTGACCTGAAGACCAGATAATCTCAGGTACACCCTTCCGTTGTCCCCACTGCCCCCCCAAGCCCTAGTCCCCCACTATTACAGACAAGGCCTCGGGCTATAACCTAAGAGTCTACTCCTTTATGCATTACAGTCAGTCTTTTGTAAAACCTCCTATCAAGTCCCATATGCTGCTAAGGACCGAGACAAAAGAAAACTAAGAAATACTCCTGACCCTTCTGCAGGACAAGTTAGAAGACTGAGGCTTCAAATTCTGCCTCTAACACTACTTAGTTGTCTCTGGGCAAAAGTCAACCTCCCTAGGCTCGATTTCCTCACCTATAACATGTGGGGGTTAAACTAGGCGGCTTCTGAGCTCACTTACAGCTCTATATTGCATGACCCTATTAATGTGCATGCCTGTATACATGCATGTAACTCCTTGTAAAGTAGAACTAGGAAAATGCTGCAGATGGGAGATGTTCCTATGACTCTCTCTATTGTTGGATCTGATTACTTTTTCTTTTGTGTTTTGTGAAGGTTCTATATTTCAATGTCATTTTTAGTCAATTTTACTACCTTTTTCATCTTATTTAAATTAAATTTTGTAGTTACTCAGGAGAGTTGCTGCTGGGTTCTCCATGCCCCCTATTAATCTGTTTATAAATAAACAAATAAATGAAGTAATAAAATATTGGACAGCTAGGTGGCACAATGGAAAGAGCACTGGCTTGGAGTCAGAAAGTCTCCTTTTCCTAAGTTCACATCTGGCCTCAGACACTTCCTAGCTGTGTGACCCTGGGTAGGTCACTTAACCCTCTTGGCCTCAGTTTCCTCATCTGTCAAATGAACTGGAGAAGGAAATGGCAAACCACTCCAGTGTCTTTGCCAAGAAAACCCTAAATAGGGTCAGAAAGAGTTGGACAAGACTGAAACAACTAAAGAAATGTGTGTGTATAAACACACACACATATATTATATATAGGGGTATATATATATATGTATGTGTGTATACACACACATATATGGGGGGGAGGCTATGCTTAATTTAATTTTCTGCACCTAAAGTAGTCCACAAAATGATTTACAATGGAAGATTTGGGGGAAGTCAACTGAAAGCATTTATGACTCCTGACCAACTAAATGCAAACTCAAACAACTCCATTTCCAATTTTTAAGCCTCCAAAGTCTGCTGGAGTTTTTAAGCAATGGAACAAGCAGCAACTGTGCTTTGTTTCTTTGAGTTTGTTTCTTTGCTTTCACTGAGTGAAAGCAGCAGAAGAGGAAAAATGCCATCTGCTGAAAAACTGTGGGTAGGACACTTTAGCACATGACAGCTCAGTGGGATGAAGTGCTGGGGAGAGATCACCCCAAAGTCCACTAAAAGTTAGAGAAAATTACAGGCAGTGAGATGAATTACCCTGTACACACATCCAGAAGAATCATGGAGGAGAATGTCAAAGATAAGTGACCATGAGAAGCTCAACACACCAGAGATAACAGCTTTAAGGAGTCTATCCAAAGCATGAATGTATAAACCTCTGGAAGAATGGTCCATAGGGTGAAGGGATTATTTTGCATGGGCTCTATATGAACCCTATTTGTTTTCTTTGACTTTCAAATAAATATTCATTTATAGTCTTTGTGGAACAAGTTTTAGTGAGTGGCTGTCCCCGCAAAATCTATCTAGAACCTGAGTCACTTACAGTCACCAAAAGTCAAGTTCTTTTCTTATTTCTCCCCATTGTTGCTACCAGATGTGGCTGCTAATGAAATTCCACGTATTATATGCCCTTTCACCCACGTACCCTGACCCTGGCCTCCATGTGAGCCTTCTCCCCCTGCTGACATGATAACCTGTGGGACAGTGGAGGGTGTGGTTTTCTTGGCATTTAAGTGGTTATCCTATTTGATTAAATATCTTTTGCTTTGAAATAATGTTAACTCTGGCGGGTTGATAGAGCTACATAATTGAGAAGGGGCTCTGACCTCCCAGATAACACTTGGGGCATAAGTGAAAGCATAACTGTGAAGTCACCCCATTCTGAGTTATAACGCCAGAGTTGGTATTCCATTGTCCTTAGAGGAGAGTCAGCAAAAAGCAGAGAAACAGGGCAACTATGGACTAACAGACTAGGCATTCTAGAAGAGAAGAAAGGAAGAAGAATTTGAAAAATAAAGATTTGACATCTTTCACGATAAAGACCAAGATTAGGCACAAAGAAGCCAAGGTTGGTTTGAACATAAGTAAGACATTCACAGACCAAGTGATATCTAAATGCTGAAGTCTTGACCACTAATGTGAAGGAATGAAGGCAAAGAATTCTATCAGTCCAGGTTCCAAATCACCAAAATCTGCATATTTCTCCAGGTCAAAAGTAACAAATTATTAGATTCCTCATTCCTTTGTTGGGGGAGGAAGGTATCATTCAATATTTGGGGGCTGGTAGTGGGGCAGAGAGGGAAATAGTGACCTCACAATTACCACCAAGATCTGTATTAAGCCATGGCTCTGTGAAATCAAGCCATTCTGGGTTATGAAGTCAGAGCTAGAATTCTCCTTTCCACATGGATATGGGTAAGATAAAAGAGTAGGGGTTGGTAAGGAGGGAGCTCTGGCCTGGGAAACTAGGATACTAGAGCTCGCAGGTTCCTTCCTACCGCTATCTCTAGCAAGGAGAAAAAGACCCATAAAGGGAGAAACTGGGAGCCAGGACCCTCAGAGGCTGCCAGTGGAACCAAAAGAAGAAGAGACGAATTTGAGGGCAAGAGATCTAATAGTCACTAAGGGCAAGGCCAAAAGTGGGCACTAAGAGATCAAGGTTGCTATTCATTAAATTGTGAATCCCCTATGAAGTGCAGAGAACTAGAGACTAAACATTTGGAGACCAAGTGACATCTTAAGATTCAAATCTTTGAAATCTTTAGTGAAGTAGGGAACTTAAGTCCGGACTCCTGTTATGCATGTCTGCACCCTGCTATCCCTGGGTATTGCTCTTCCCCTCCTCCTGGGTCCCCAGGGCACAGCAAAGCAATGCTACTACTGTAAAGTGACTGATGCAACCAGCTGCATGGGCATCATGGTGACCTTTGAGGAAGCAGACAACTGCCACATCAGCCAAGGGGCAATTAGCAAACTTCCAGAGCTCATCAACAAGGGATATGCAGAGGCAAGCTGCTTTGGGCAGGACCCACCCCTAAACTACCTGGGCACAACCTACAGCCTCCCCAGGTACAGTTCTCATGGTGAGTTGTGGATGCAGCCACCATTAATTACAGTGGCCTCAGGGCAGGTCTTCATATCGCTACTGTGGTTTCTGCTGTGAGCCTAGAGGTGCAGATGGATCTCAGTTAGTCTAGGTCCTCAACCTCCACTCTCACCCCAAATTCCTCTTTCATGTACATTAAAGTGGCCTGAGGCAGAAGCTGTGTTGGCTTATGCAGGGCAGGGTAAAAAAAAAAAGGATGCTGGTCACCTGGGCATCAAAAGGGGAAGCAATATGGAATTATGATTAAAAATGGAACTAAAATATCCACAGTCTGCAAACCCAAGATCCCAGTGGTGGTCATATGTACCCCAAAGAGGTCAAAAATAAAAAGAAAGGTTGCGTATTTACCATAACAGTCATAGCAGCACTTTTTATAATAATAGCAAATAGCAAGAATCAGTGAGTAATTTAACTATCAACTTGAAATGGCTAAACAAACTACAGTATGATGAATTCAATACAATGTTACTGAACCATCTTGAGACATGAATATGAAAATATAGAAAAGCATAGAAAATGTTGATTTATATGAAACAGTAAAGAGAAATGAGTATAAAAAATACAATAACTGCTTTAAAATACACAACAATTGTAACAATCAAAATGGAATGAACAGCAATGAAAGAGAACCTGAAAGTGAATGCAGTGAAATTGTAATAATCATGCTTGGTCACAAAGAAGAGAGAGAACAGTGCACCTCCTCCTTGGGGGTGGAACAGAGAAACAGTGTGGTGCAGCGAACCTGAACTGACAGCCTTAAGCAGCCGATATTGTGACCCTAGACAAGTGCAAATTCATCCTGTGTTTCTTCATCTGTAAACACGGGGCTATTAACAGCACCTACACTAGACAGTTGTTGTGAGACTCAAAAGAAATAATATACATACAGAGCTTCACAAGTGTTGTTGTCATTTTTGCCTACAGTGGCTCTCTGGAAAAAGAATGGGGATTTTGGCCCGGGCTTAGGGCGCCATGAAGGCACTGAGAGAAATGACAAACTTTTCCTGCCAGACTCCATGATCACCCAGACATATGGCAATGAGTTAGTAAGGGTTAGATCTACTCCTCCTTGCAGGCAGAAACAGGGGAGAGCAGAGGGAGCAGATGTGAGATACTGACCAGAGTGGGAGTGACTGGGTCCAAGGGGAAATGTGAAATGTGGCTCAGCAGAGATGAGAGCTCTTGACCAGTAGCTGGATAAAGACACAGAGTTAATGGAGAGTGGCCCAAGGGACCAGGACTCTCTATATACAGGTAATGGTGATGGCCTAGCATGGTCCAAATTTTTTCCTTTCCCTACCTCTTTCCATCCTCCCTGTGACCAGAGACAGGGGGGGGGGGGGGGGGGGAGGAAAGAAAGAAATCAATCAGACCATGGTATAAAAACCTTCAATTTTTGTGTTATTTATTACGGCTAATAAACAACATACATGCATTGGGCTTTTGTTTGGTTGAGAGTAGGAAGGGAAAATTACTGATAGTGATAATAAGAAAAAAAATCAATGAAACATTAAAAAATAAATAGAAGGAAACCAAAGAATGACTTCATAAGTGGACACAAACAAGCAGAACAGAATCAGAACTGTGTTAAATTTAATATACATTTGTTTAAATAGAGACTCACAGTTCCATATACAATCTTCCTTTTATGTTCTTTGAAAATATTCAAATTCATTTATATTTTCAAATTCTTTTTTAATTTTTTTTTTTTTGCTTTTTGGAGGAGGGAAGTAGGGCAATTGGGGTTAAGCAATTTGCCCAAGGTCACACGGCTAGTTTTTTTGTGTTAAGTGTCTGTGGCCATATTTGAACTCAGGTCCTCCTGACTCCAGGGCTGGTGCTCTATTCACTGTGCCACCTAGCCACCCCTATTTGTCAAATTCTTAATCTAAAAAAAGAAAAAATTAAAAAGAGAAAAGATGACAGATAGGCCTCTAAACCAGGTCTGAGAGCTATAATTATCTGAAAGTTCATGGAGAATGAGAGAAAGAACCATAAGAATGGAATTGGCAAATAAAATCATTTTCAAAAAAAAAAGGGGGGAATTGGGTGGAGCCAACAAATTATATGTTAATAAATTTTACTTATATTCCTGGAAAATTATTATTTAACAAATGGTCTGTGAGCATTTAGTCATTCATATACCATGGGTTTTTTAAAGCAGTTGTCACTTAATGGACAGTCACAATGCTTCCAGTTCTTTAATATCACGAAAGTATTATTAATATTTTGGATCTTTTGTCTTGTCATTGGCTTCGTGAGGACTATACACTTACTGGCAGGACCTGTGAGTTAACAGTGAAAAACTGATTATGCTAGACTTCTACAGGGGAGAGAAGCACTTATTAGAGGAATGGAGGTGTGTGCCACAAGGCCTGACAATTTTAGTAAGTTTCAGGAGACTTCGCAAGAAGAGCACAAAACCCCAAATCACTTCTATGACAAGCTCTGCAAAAGTGCTAAATATTATGCATGATTAGGGGCGGCTTGGTGGCACAGTGAATAGAGCACCAGCCCTAGGGTCAGGAGGAGCTGAGTTCAAATTCGGCCTCAGACACTTAACACAAAAACTAGCCGTGTGACCCTGGGCAAGTCACTTAACCCCAATTGCCCTACCTTCTCCCCTGCAAAAAAAATATCGTGCATGATTAGACCCAATTAATCCCAAAGAAGCAAGGATCCTTAAAGCAGCGTTTGCCAACCAATTTTCAAAACAACTGCCCTGACTGGCATGAGAAAAATATTAGTGAGCTAAAGAGCACTGCTCTATATATTTATGAGATGGAAAAAAGAAAGGGAGGGAAAAAGAACAAACCTAAAACAGGGACACAAAGTATTTTTATAATCACCCTATCTCCCATACCTTACAAATCTAAATCAGAGAGAGACAAAGAACCTTTAGAAAACTTTTATCATGGCAAGACAGGCCATCGGATTAGGGAATATAGACAAAGACCTCCAGAAACGCCAGACTCTGAGTAGATCTGACCTCAGATGCCAGAACCAGAGCAATCTGACCCATCCTAAAACCAGGACCCATGTACACCCACAAATTGTTCCAGAAGCCCACAGAATAAAGTATAGGAGAGGAAGGGTAGTGTTAGCAACTATAGGAAAACGCTTTTGCATCTCCTGATCCTGATATCCCCCTAGCACCCACCATCCCAGTATTTACCTTTCCCTACACCACAGAAACTTACGTCACTGTTAGAACTGGAAGTTTTATGACTAATAGATACTGGAGTTACTACGATATCTTAAGAAGCATACGAGACTCTCAATATATTCCTCTAAGGGTCCAGACTGTTACCTCAATCTTTTCATGTTTTGTTTCCCCAAAAAGTTCCCATTGGGGCATTATCAGTAGGCCATCCATTCCTTTTTATGCCGCAGGTACCAATGAATATTGCATAAGGTATAGGCCACAATCTCATGCTGGCCAGATGGTTCCCCATTCCTACACCTTCCTGAAGAGTCGCTATAAATATTTCCCATTGTGTTAGATTTTAATGAGGAAAATAGGAGTTAAACCTTTGATGTACAAGGATCGTCTGCAGATGACTTACTAACCCTATTTCATATGTCTACTATAATGAATAGCTCTTTTTTTCCTTCTAATATACCAAAATGTCATTGGGCTACATCTTCTACCAAGATGGGATTGATAAAATCTGCTGTATCTGTAAACATCAAAGCTAAAGGAGGATCCCCACCCTCTGAGCCCCAATATCTATTATTTAAAGAAACCATAGAAAGTATTAAACCTATTATTAACTCTGTTAGAAATCAATGTATTATCATTCCATGTAAATCTCCCTATAACATTCCTATATTACCTGTAAAAAACCCCAAACGGGGCCCTGATGGGAAAGCATATTTATCTAGTTCCACGAGACCTTCATTCCATTAGCTCCTATGTAATCCCTAGACACCCACTGCTACCTAGACCAGCTACTATTGTTTCCTCCATTCCCTGCAATGCAAATTGTTTTATGGTAACAGATCTTTGGTCAGCCTTTTTTTGTAAACCAGTCCACCCAGATTCCCAGTATGTCTTTGCTTTTACGTGAAAAAAAGGCTCAATGGCCATGGACCCAACTACCAATTCGTTCTCTCAATTTTTACATCAAGATTTAGCATCCATTTCTTTTGAAGGCTCTATTAATTCAGTATGTTGATGATCTCCTACCAGTTGCACCTAGCTGGTATCCATGAGAGGCACATTTGCCGTTTACTACTCCAAAACATTCAAAAGGACATAACATTTCTAAAACTAAGATCCAGTGGTGTCTCCCTCAGTTGAAAATTTAGGCTTTTGCCTATCTGAAGGTACCCATACTTTCTCTCCAAAGTACAAACCATTCAACAGTTAGCTTGAAGGAGTGAGAAACAGCCCCATGCCATTCTGACAGCAGCAGAATACTGCCACCAGGAGATTCCATCACTAAGAATTTAACTGTCCTAACCAAAGACTCTGTTCCATAATAACCTTTATGTCTCCACCCAGAATACTGAACTGCTTTGGACACACTCAAGAAGTCTGTTCTGCTAGCACCAGCACTTGGACTGACACATCACAATAAGCCCCTTTCACTTTATGTGCATGAATGAAAAGGAGTTGCACATAGTACTCACTTAGTACCTCGGACCTTCCCTTCATCTGGTGGCCTACCATTTGGGGCAGCTAAACCCAGCTGTAGACACTTCACCCTAACTGAGAGCTGTAGCGGCCAGTCACTGCCCTACTAGTAGAAAAGACAAGTAATCTTGTTTTGGGCTCTACTTCTTGTCCTATATACTCTTACAAAGTTGAAGTCTTGCTATTAAGGCACCATACCCAAACTCTTTCTGATCAGGGACTTGCCAAATAGGAAGTGACTATTAGATAAACACACCCTACTCCCAGACTTCTTGTCCCAGGAGAGTGACTCCATGATTATATCCCTGTGGTAGATATGGCTGAGAAACCATGTCATGATCTTGCAGATACCCTTTTGCAGGCCTATATAGTTTTTTATACAGATGGATCTTCTTTTAGGAGTGAGGGAGAACACTCTAGAGGCACTACTGTTGTCTCAGACACTAACATCATGTGGTAAACAATCATAGTGTTCAAGCAGCTGAATTCAGAGCACTTACCCAGGCTTTCCACCTTGCTAAAGGACGAATAAATATTTGCACAGTCTCTCAGGATGCTTTTGGAGTATGATGTGCCACTGAAATGCTTTGGCTACAGAAAGGATTTCTTAGCTCTCCTGGTAAAGTGACTGCTGATGCCGATCATCTTAAGGACCTTCCTTTCTGCTATCCATCTCCTCAAAGCCTTAGCTGTTATTCATTGTTCAGCACACACCCATGGGACTGATCCCATTTCTCAAGGAAATGACTGAGCAGATGCTGCAGCAAAGGAAACAGCTGGTACCGGACCAATTCATATTCTTTCCCTCATCTCACCCACCAATGACACCAAAGAAGATAGTACGACAGAATTTTCTACCCCATTTCCTCAAGATGACCTCTCTTGTGCCTACAGTGACAGAGAAGTCAACATGTTGAAGCAAAGGTACAAAGCAAAGCAGGTTTCTGCTCTCTGGGTGACTGCAGATGGTAAGTCACTCCTTCCTCAGAGTTTCTATCACCTGGGATGTCTTTTTGTTCAAGGGAGGCTATGTTGGCACCCAGGGAATGGTGGACATGATAAAGCAGGCTTGGCTTGTCCCAAGTATTACCTTTGTAGCACCAAGAATGTGCTCCTCCTGTCATGTTTGTCAAACCTATAATCAACATGGTTTGAGGGCAACAGCGTTTGGTGGTGGCCCATTAGCATACACTTATTTTGAACATCTCCAAATTGATTTTATTAATATGCCCAAATGTGGCCGTTTTTAGGTCTGTTTTGTCATAGATAAGCAACACACTTGATGGGTTAAAGGCTTTCACAGCTCTAGAACTACAGCATCTTTTGTCATTAAAATTATCTTAAAATAAATTACACCCTGATGGGCCCACAGTATATATTAACCCATTTCACTGATTTTGGTTTGTTACTAGTTTATTCCTGTCTTGGGGTGACTCCAAAATTTCTTATCCCTTATCATACCCTGAACTCTAGTCAGGGTGAATGAACAGAGAACTTAAAACTGTGATTGGGAAACTGTAAAGACACTCATCTCAAATGGCCAAATGTTCTCCCTTTACCCCTCTACTATCTGCATACCAGACCGAGGAAGGAATTACACATTTCACCCTATGACATGTTCTTTGGTCACCCCACTCCCACAGTGAAATCTTTTTCCCTACTGTATAAATCATTACTAGGAGGAGACACTTCTGTTTCCTCCTACATACAAGCACTGCAAAAGAGACTCGAGGAACTCCACGAAGCAGGAATAGCAGTACAAACTAGGCCAGGACTGGGGAACCTGCAGACTCAAGGCCACATGTGGCCCTCTAGGTCCTCGGGTGGGAATTTGTTTCTATAAAACTTGGACTCAGTCAAAAGGTCACACCTGAGGACTTAGAGGGACACAAGTAGCCTTGAGGACACGGGTGCCTCACCCCAGCTTAGGCCTTTGGACCTGCCATTGCATAATGTTCAGCCTGGCGACAATGCCTAAAT
Organism: Petaurus breviceps papuanus; assembly: GCF_028583685.1. Lineage (NCBI taxonomy): Eukaryota > Metazoa > Chordata > Mammalia > Diprotodontia > Petauridae > Petaurus > Petaurus breviceps. The sequence continues at coordinate 10,859,170 of NW_027187307.1, read as the reverse complement.
TAAGAACTTTCAGTGGACTGGAGTTACCCAGTCAACTTTGGAAGGACCATTCCTGAAACTGCTAAAAACCCCCAATAGCAATCAAAACAGAAGGAAAGGAATCATGAATCCACTGCTCACGTGAAAAATCTGTACTAACAACAAAGGACTCATAAAGGCGATAACAATACCTCCTAAAATGATTGTAACACTCTTATGCTTCTGCTATTGTCCCAGTTATCTACTCTTTCTCATGACCATGTTAACTCATCGTGAAACAAAATAGAGGTAAGCAGACATTATTTACTACACTCTTTGCAGTCGGTATTATAATTGCAGAGACTGTTATATATAAAGACAAAAAAGTACCTGGTCCAAGATTCATGCCCTTTGTAAACTTAGTTATCTTAATACTTCTTTCTCTCATTCTAAAGTGGGAATCCAACTGTTAAGCTAAATACTAAAACTTATTTTCTTATTCCTTTCATTTTTGTTAACTGCAAAATCAATAGCATGGACTGCAATGCACTGGATTATTCTGTACCAACACATATTACATGCAAAACACTTATATATCCCTCAGTTCTTACCATGTCATATCCCACGTGGAATTTTACTACTTAACAAAACCAGAATGCCTCTGGTTTGCTTACAACAACCTCTGACAACCTTTGCACTTTGTGTCAAAAAAACAATGACAGAAGGGTCCAGAATATTTTCTGGTGTTTCTATTAAATGCAATTATACTCTCTCTATACTTGAAGTTGGCAGAGCAAAAACTTCTATTTGTGAAAAAAGTAGTTTCCTTTCAGAAAACAAAACATCCCAAGATTACACATATGCAGCCCTTAACAAAAAAAAATAACAAAACTGCTCACATGTTCATAGCCAAATGTAAAGAGAGGCCATGGGGACTAATTACACCATGCCAAGTTTATATTTGTGTAGGAGAAGCCTTTTAAAACCTCCCTTCCTCCAGGATGGTCAGAGACTTGTGGAATTCCTTACATAGTAACACCAAAACACAGAACTGAGGGAAAAAAACTATCAGAAAACTAGGGTTATGGTGGCATCAACAAAGGTATAAGAGAAGCTATGTACCTGACAATGTAGTAGCAGAATCCAGTCATGTCCAAAGATTTTTCTGGATTCCCTGGTGGGGAGTAGGGATGGATATGAAACCAATTAGAAACATTTCAGTTGAAGCTCAAAGATAGCACAGGCTATATCCTAGGCCAGGGGTGGGGAACCTGCAGACTCAAGGCCACACGTGGCCCTCTAGGTCCTCGGGTAGGAATAGCACAACTACATCACAAACAGCTAAAGGTATATCTGCTTTACAAAATAAGGTTATTCTATTTCCAGAACTGCTGTTATAACACTGCCTGGTACCTGCCTTTTTAACTGCTGCCCAAAAAGGAGCTTGTGCTATTATTAACCAAACTTACTGCTCTTAAGTTAACCATTCACAACCAAAGTATAACCAAAAAATAATCACCAATGTTCATGCCCTCCAGAAAATTATGGCTGAAACTCATGTTTCTTGGACAACTTCCTTGGGGGAGGGGGCATCATGGTTCTCTTGGCTGTCTTCTTAGATCACAGGATTTTTTTTTGCTACCATAATTATATTGCCTATTCTTATTCTGATCCTCATTATCTTTGGACTGCTGTACATTCAAATGTGTACCGGATGTTGTATTAAGGTTTACTCCAAATCTGTTCGAACGTCATCTATAAATATGATGGTAGTTAGAAGTACTCAAAAGAATGAACCCGAATATGACGTTGATGACCTACTATGAATATGAATACCCAAATGCTGACCCTCATGCTGCCTAGGAGTCTGCAAATGATGTGTACCTTGTTCAACCCCGTTTCCGAATTTCACCTATCATATAGTTATAAATAAAGACAGACTTTAAGACAGCAGAAAGCACTGTTTAAGTCTCCTCATTCTCCCAGGAAAACATCAGAAAGCATGTCTCAGCCAAAATCCCAACCATGCAAATGCACAGCTCCAGATGCATCTGCTATACACTGGTTATGTGCCTCACAATCCTTCAAGTTCACCTGGTAGAAGAATCCCAACAATCTTCCAATTCATGCCCCACTTTGAAATGTATTATTTGTGGGGATATAGCTCTAGGTTTTCATTATGGAGTTATAGCCTGTGCTTCATACAAAGTTTTCTTTAGAAAAGCACACTGGAAAGAAGGCATATTAAGCTATGCAAATAGAAATAACAACTGTGTTATTACAAGAAAGAGCAGAAAAGACCGTCCTTTGTGCCAGCTTACCAAAGGCTTCCACACAGGTACAGACATAGAAAAAGAGAATTAAGCCACGGGTGCCTATTGTTTTTCCAAGTGATGATTTGCCCTCAGTAGACAGTAAGATACAATACTACAGTAGACTATACAAAGGCCTTTCACCTTACATTCTCAAGCAAAACTTCTGAGCAAGTTGGTCTAAAAATTTGGAGTGCATGAAGACAACAGAGAACATTACTAAGTGATCCATAAGGAAATTTATTTATTTAAGGATCTAATGAGGTAACTGAAAAGAATGACCTCTTAATCAGTTAATATAGATTACTTCTAGTTTGATTGTAGGATGACATTTCTCTCCCTTAGGAAGACCTAACTTGTGACAAAAGAAAGCTAAACTAGCACAGATATACTCTTGAACCTAACATTACCTAAAGATTTAATGAATAAGATAGACTGATAAGATATGATAGTATAAATAATAGAGTAAGATAAGAGTAAGAAATATATTTTATAGGAATAAAGTAATCATCAGGATAAGTTAAATATTATAGAATTTTTTACTAAAGGGTAAGTTACAGTTACTCGTTCTGGTAGCTGGAGGGTGAAGAGATCTATTCCTAGCTTATAACTTTCTCTTTTTTGATAGTTAACTTCTTTTCAGTGAACTACACAGACCCACAGCAGAAACCTTTGAGAGAGAGAGAGAGAGAGAGAGAGAGAGAGAGATCACAGAAAGGTACTTCCCCCAAAAGTTCACATAATGACAGACTTGAGTTCTAAACCAATAAAGTTAAATCTAGCAGCTATCCCACCCTGGAAACTCCCTTTTACACCCCTAACACACCCAACGGACAAATTTTGCAAATCTACATACTTGCCTTTTCTTGTAACACTTCCATATTCCTATAATCCCTATGAATAATTATTAGTATTATGAATATATATTTGAATTATGAATATAATTTTTTCTGCTATAAAAATAAGCTTTGTAAGCCTATAAAGTGTTCATTAATCACACAGGGGTTACTGACTTTAATTTATTGGCAATAGTACACCTTATCATTAAATCAATATACTTGGAAGTTTTCGTGCCTCAGACTTTTCCTTTTTAAACTAGAATTCTACACAGGGTATGAAAATTTTTAGTTTTCTCCTTAGAAAAATTTCAAATTGCTTTCCAGAATGCCTGGCCTAAATCAGAACACATGTATACATATATCACTACCTCCTTCACGTTACTGATGAAAAATACTGAAAAGCTCAATTTGTGGTTCAATCGTGTCCCACTCTTTGTGATCCCATTTGGGGTTTCCTTGGCAAAGATACTGGAGTGGTGTGTCATTTCCTCCTCCAGTTCACTGCGCCAATGAGAAATTAAGGCAAACAAAGTTAAGTGACTTACCCAAAGTCACACAGTAGTAAGTGTCTGAGGCCAGATTTAAACTCACAAAGTTGAGTCTTCCTGACTCCAGGCCCTGCACTCTATCCACTGTGCCATCTAGCTGCCTTGAAAAGCACAAGACTAATGGCTACTCCCTAGGGTATTAAAACAGACTGAAGAAAAGAATATATATACTATGACTATAACAATGTAAGTGTATAGAATAGTTTAAAAACCTTAAAACTAAACATTTTAATTATAATAGTCAAACATCCCCCCCAAAAAGAGATGAGAAAATACACTTAAATTCATCCTTCACAAAGCTGGGGTGACACTGATTCTACTGTCATATGTTGGCTAGTTTTGCCAAACTTTCCATCCTCTCTTTTTTATTCTCTGTTACAAAGAGTGATTTCTTGTGGGGAAGGAGTGAGAATATATTAAGATAGAAAGGTGATTTATAAACAAAACGTATATATGTGTGTATGTGTGTGTGTATATATATACATATATATATATATAATTTGTAAAAAAGCTTATCAAATTTTCAGTTTATACCAAGTTGGAAAACCCAAAAGAGCAGAAACAGGAACAATAAACAGAAGTTACCAAGAGGCAGAATTAGACTTGATTCAAGGAAAAACTAGGTCTCTTACAACTGTGATAACATATGAGCCTCTGTGTGAGATTCTGTAATTATCACAATAAAATCCTCATCTTTGAATCACTAAGAAAATAAATAGAAAAGATATACATCTGTGTCGTGGTAATGTTTTGGCCAAACACTGAAATAGCTACTCACACACACCAAATCCAGTAACCTTCTTCCTTCACTTCGGGTTCAGATAATTAGCACTGATAGCTCCACAAAGCTAAAAGTTAGTTTTCCTTAATGTTTCTCTAAAGCTCATGAGTGAACTGATAAATTATTAATTTTCCATGTCATGAAATAAAATACTTTTTTGTACTTCTTGATTCACTAATCAAGAATAAATGAATGTATCTGAATTATTCAAAGAACTACGAATCGTACAAATTGTACTCAAATTGAATATTTTGAATATTCTATTCAAAATGCAACAAAGGGGATCACTCTTCCCATTAACCTCTATTCTTTCAAGGTAGCAGGCATATTCTCTTATTAAACATTTAACTGTGAATAATACATAGAGTAACATGAAGAAAAACTCTGGGAAATCAGAATCAAGCTGTCATGTATGGAAGGTGACAAAATAGCAGCTGTCATGTTATCTGAAGGTCAAGGTAAGGCTTCACCGAAATCCTCTCTAGCTATTGTACTGTACCTCTTCTCCAGTTCACAAACTCCTAAAAAACTTCTTTTACATTCCTTGCCTTCACTCCCTCACCTACTACTCATTTCTCAGCCCTTAGCAACCTGGCTTCTGTCCTGACTACTAAAATGAAACTGCTTTGTCTGAGGTGATAAATGATCTATTATTTGTCATATCCAATGACTTTTTCAACACTCCCATCCTTCTTGACTTCTTGGCAACATTTTACCCCGTTGACCACATTTTTGGGGATATTTTCTACTACCTTATATCTCACATTGTTTCCTTCTAGTTCATTCATTCTCAAGGAATCTTTACTAAATATATGTCACATTCACAATGGGTCCACACCAAAGCTCTGTCCAGGATTCTTTTTTTCTGTATTTCTTCCCTCTCCCTTCCTATCCTATTCAACAATTATCCCACATTCATACTATCTCTTCATCTGCAAACCTGCTTCTCTTCGTCTACTGGATGTCTGCATCTAGATGTCCCATAAACACCTCGAATTCACCATGTCAAAAGTAGAACTCATTTTTCCCTCTGAAAACTTAACCTTCTTCTTAACTTCTATTTCTGTAGAGGGCACAGTTTTGACAAAGACAGGTCATGTTATTTTGAAGCAGGGTAATGACATTAAGAAAATGCCTAAGACATAATAAACATAGAATCCAGCAAAAAAAAAATGTGACAAAGTCCCTCACAAATATTTTTCTGGACAAAAAGAGATGTACATTAAGTAATAACAGTAAAACAGCTTCAGAACTGGCTAAAATACTACTGAGACTTAAGAGTACTGATTTAAGGTCTGGAAAACGCTTAAGCATTCACTTGCTGAGAAATCTGAGTCAATCAAATACCAACTGGAATGGATGGCCTCTGAAGTCTTGTCCAATCCCCAGGCTATCATTCTGTCAAGGAGGTCCACTACCTTATCGTACCAAGGTATCCTGGGTTGACATCTCTTAAACTACTAGCACTAAAGAGTAGTCCAAACAGAATGTCATTAGAACAGTGGAATAGTGTCCCACCGTGTTATACCCCCACTCCAAAAGCTCAATCAGTTACCTGCTGCCTCTAGGATAAAATAAGAACTCTGGGCATTGAAAGGTCTTCCCTGTTTAGCTCTAACTTACTTCAACACCGCAACCTGCCCTCCAATTGTTCTGTTACCTGCTCCGTTCGCACAGGCCGACATCCTTTCTTCTCAGTGACTCTGCTAAGGCTCTCCCATACCTGAGATAATCTTCCTCCTCACCTCCCACTGTTGATACCCTGAGGGTCCTTCAAGACAGCGCCATCCTCACCTCCTTGAAAGAAGCCGCTCTCGAGTCCTTCAGTTGGTTTCTTCACCTCTCCCCCTCGTCACTTTGTAGAAGCATGGATAATTTCTGGGAGAAAAACATGTTAGAGAAGCTTTTACTGTTCCATACTGATGGATCTCCCTCATTCCTACCAAAGACCGTGGCATCCCTGAGAGGAGGGACTTCTTTGTCCCGTCTCAGTTTCCCCAGTGCCAAGCACAGTTCCTGGGATGACAAACCACGCAACTGATGAAGGTCTCTGTCTTCCTAAGGGAACCCACGGAGCCAAGGCGCAGCACAAGGCAGCCCCGTGGCTCAGCTCCCCACCGCGGCCAACCCCTCTCCATACGTAAGGCTCCACCAAATGCTCCTGTCCCCTTAAAATTTAATAAGTAACAGACGTCCCCTTTACTGGGCTCCGCCAGGCGCCTAAGACCCCGATTCCCCGCCCCTCTCCTTTACAAAGGGCTGCCTACTCCACCCCCGCCCCCCACTCCCCCCACACAAATATGCTCCTCATCCTCAGCGACGCCCCGGGAGGCAGAACCTTCAGCACACACGTGCTCAGTCTGGGTCCATGTGACTGCCCCGCCCCTCACGTGTGCACGGATGCGCCCACGGCCTGCCTGCACATGATCAGCAGCGCTACAGCTGACTGCCCCGCCTTGAAACACACGTGCGCCCCCTTCACTGAGAATCTCTCTTTGGCCCTTAAGCTACTTGAACGCACAACATTCCCTTTTCCATGTGTGTGTGTGTGTGTGTGTGTGTGTGTGTGGTGTGTGTGTGTGTGCGCGCGTGCGTGTGTGTGTGTGCGTGCGTGCGTGTGTACTTTTGACATCTTTCTGAATTTTTAGAAGTAATTCTGCCTAAGAGCAAGAATATGGACTAGATGAGGTTGAGAGAAGCTCCATATTCCTTGGAAACCATCTACTAAAACTACATGTCATCCAGTAAAAGCATGTGTACATGTTGATGTGCATATTGAGGGCAATGAAAAAAAAACGTAGTTATTTTTCTTTGAAATTAATTTATACTCTGCCTCACAGTCTTGGACCAAATTAAATTTCTGCTTATTTGTAAAAACAAAAACACCCAAAGACCTAAAACTGGATTTTATTCAAGTAAATCTGAGTTTCCTGAGTAGAGATGTACATTTATTTTTCAGATATTACCATCTTCAGATTTCCTACTTCATAGTTTTTGATTTCTCATTTATTCTAGTTGATGGATATGTTGGATTCTCTCTATAATTTTTCTGAAATGTGAAAAAGATTCATTTCAATTTTTAAATTGTGAGGCAAAATATATGAAATCCTTAAAAACTGACAAATGTGAAATATGGTAGAAGGGCAAAAACTCTAGTTCAGCCAAAAAAAAGTCTCAAAGCAGAACCTAGGAAAATATATTACATTGTTTGACACACCATACATACAAACAAATGTATTTTTACATTGATATGTATTTGTCATAAGTCTAGGGAACACATTGTAATATACTAGAATGGTACCATAGTAATGTTTATAGATTTATGCTTTAGCAAGTATAATTCTTTCTAGAGACTGTTTTTCATTCTACACCTAAGAGGAAACTTCATCAATTTTGGAAGGAACATTTGAAACTGGATACTTCATTGTTCCAAATATGACTGATATCTGAGAAAGTAGCCATGGAACTATATAAAGTCAGACCGTTAATAAGCTGTTGCTTTAAAACCATTTCAAGCAAACTGCAATGACTCCACACAGCAGAAATGTTTGCTAAGGAGTGGGCACAGAGGAGTATGAAGAAACCAAGAGCTCGTCATGTGCCCTAGAGGAGTATGGCTGAAATAGGGCAGGAAGTTGAATGCATCTTTTTCACTGTTTCATCTACTTGAGACAGTTCACAGCATTTGCCACTCAAGACTTTACAGGGAATAATATCTCTTGGTATTATCAACTTCAGGTCTCTGACTTTTTTTTAAATCACAAAAAACTGTCCAGTTGATTAAAGAAATTTGTTTCAGAAGAGTTAATGATAAATGCTTGGTGGGTCAAATCAGTTCCTTGAAGGGTACAAAAGATTATATATTTCAGAAATAAAATATGTAGGGTTTAAAGCAATGGCTTCAAGTAGTTCTAAAATCTAAATCAGTTCTTTTGCTTCTTAGAATGCTTCTATCTTTTAAAGTTGAAAACAATTCTATTAATGGCAAAGTTTCAGCAGAATTCTTCTTGAAATCACCATGACAGTCTCCCCTTAAGAGAAGCTGTAGTTTATAGATAATCTATGCATGGAAATGACTGTTAGAACATTAGGACTGCTGGTGTGGAGACCATCATGATGGCCTCCCCTTAGGGGAAGCTCGTGTGTGTGTGTGTGTGTGTGTGTGTATCATGAAAAAATACTGACAATATTTTTTGAAGGTTAATAAATCTGGTTCCCCTCAAGAGATATTTTACCACTAGCCTGTTTTTCTCCTTGATATGCAAAAACACAAAAATGATATTTTTCCCTTACCACTGATATGCAAATTGGCCAGCTCTACAAGAATCCCAGTATCAGAAGGACACTTTGGAGCATGTCTTCCTCTCCAGAAAAAACATCCCTTCCCACTAGAGCACACCACCTCCCCACTGGTATCTGTGCTCCCCAACTCAGTGCTGTCTTTATGTGAGCTATACTATATGTTAGTGTGTGTTTCTGCATTCTTTATTGGTTCCCTTTTCCTTTTCTCTCCCTCTCTTTGCCATTGCTTGCAATAAAGTTTTGCATTGGACTGTTTCCCCATTTTTACATGTTTTTTACATGTTATTCTCAACATCTCAACTCAGTAATGGGGCTGTTTTCCTCCATGTCTCTGGCTGGCTTTAGGTCTCTCTTTAGACATAAACTGGGTACCTGGACAAAGACTTAACCTATTGATAGCTGCACCTACTCTGAGGTAGTAGGGCAGTGAGTCTACCTGTAGGAAGCAAGGCTCAATAGGGGAACCCTAAGACATCACCGAAGGGACTATCTTATACCAGAGGACTGTCACAAAACAATGAACTTCTCCTTTTTTGTCCAAAATGTATTTTTGTGGGGAAAATGTTGCCAGAAACCTCTTTGACTTCCATCCTATAGCTTTCATGATTTGTTCCCCCCTTTGCAGAGAGGTCCAAGAGTGCTTACATCAGTGCTAGGTGCTTAATTGTGTTTGATAAACACTAACTGATTAGCATCTACACAAGGTAAAGTGACCAGGTCACTAAATAGTCAAAGAACAAAATTTTAAGTCAACTGTCACTTGTTTTGTCTACAGGACAAAAAACAACCATTTGTATTCCCTCTCCCCTCAGTCCTCCCCTCGCTGACATATGGTTAACAGTCTTGACTTCATTACTTACAACCCTCTTAATTAAGGGCAGCTGGCTGGCTCAGTGGATAGAGTGCTGGACCTGAAGTCAGGAAGACTCATCTTAGTAGCTGTGTGACCCTGAGCGAGTCACTTCCTGCTGTCTGCCTTAGTTTCCTCATCTATAAAATGAGCTGGAAATGGCAAACCACTCTAGTACCTTTGCCAAGAAAACCCCAAATTGGGAAACAAAAGAACTGAACACGACTGAGAATGAGTGAACAACAAAAAGTACATTAGGAAACCTGTTAGTTCTTTAGTGAAGGAGCAAATAATAATTAAAAGGTCACTTCCAGGTAATGAATGCTAAGGCACAGTTCATGATAAATCACAGGCATTTTTAGACTCATATCTACATTATTCTTGTCTTTTGTACATGAAACCTATAAGCTTTTTCTATGATGTTTCCCAGGCTTATGTCCCCACCACTCTGAAAAAAACCCAAATCAGCAGCTAGTAGGTATAATTAGAAATTGTGTATCTGCAGCACGGCTGAAAGAGCTACTTAATGTTTACAAAACTTGGAACAAATTTTATTCATTAGTAATTGACCAAAAGTTTCCAAAGGGCAGATGAAAGACAAATGATGTGGATTCAAGTGCTGCTTGTGCCACTTACTGCTATGTGACCACAGGCAAACAATTTTACCTCCCTGGGCTTCTGGGTCATCTATAAGATCAAAGGGCCAGGCTAGATGGCCTCTGAAATCCCATACAGCTCTATGTCTAAGGTCTCAGGATGCTCTTTTGTAGAGAAATGCTGAACTCTCTAAGTATGGTAAGTTGTTTGCAACAACTACCCCGTCAGTTACAATTTTGCTGGTGGGCAGTGCTTAACATTTTCTTTGTTACAAAGGTGGGCTCAATTTGGGGGTAGAGAGATGGGGACTGAGGTGGATATAAGGAAATGACTGGTGCAAAGTAGAAGTGAACAAGCATTTAATAAGTGTCTACTGTGTACCAGGAACTGTACTAAGTAAGTGCTTTAGAAGAAAGTATTCATCTCATTTGATCTTCACAAGAACCCTAGGAGGTAGGTGCTGTTCTTACCTGTTTTACAGCTGGAGAAATTGAGGGAGAGGTTTGTGGATGGGTGAATTTTTTAAAGTGACTTACCCAGAGTCACAGAGTCTGTAAGTGTCTAAAGCCAGATGTAAACTTAGGTCTTCCTGCCTCCAGGCCCAGTGCTCTGTCCACTAAATTAAAAACAAAAATATGGCCCAAAAGAAGTCTCTGAATTTACTGTCAGATCTGATTACTGAGTCACTTTCAAAAATAGAAAAAAAAGATAAAGAAAAGGGACAAATGTTCTTATTCTCAAAATAAAAATGGGGGAGAGAACATAGAGCCTGAGAATTACAGCCCAGGAAACTTGACTTTAATTCCTGACCAAATTCTAGGCTGTCATTAAAGGAATGGTTAGTGAACATCTAGAAAAGAGCCAGCATGATTACATCAAGAACGAGTCTCGCCAGACAGATTACGCTAATTGCCTTTTTTTTTCTTTGATGGGGTTTCTAGATTGGAATGGGAATTTTGTAACCATAAGACTTTATTTAAACTTCAAAACATCGGACAAATTTTCTCACACTATCCTAGACCAGATGACTTGGCCTGCACAATCAGATGATTTTTAAGTATATTCAAAGGAGGGCTCCAAGGGTTCACCCCAGGATTCCATGCTGCTCCCTGTTCTGGCAAACATTTTTATCATTGACTTGGACAGCAATCTATACAGCATCTCCATCAAATGTGCAGATGAAAAAAAATCTTGGAGGTTTAGGTACCCCACCAGATAACAAAAGCCAGAGAGAGAGAAAGACAGAGAGAGAGAGAGACAGAGAGAGAGAGAGAGAGAGACACAGAGAGAGAGAGAGAGACAGAGAGAGACAGAGACAGAGAGACAGAGACAGACAGAGAGAGAAAGAGAGAGAGAGAATGTGAAAGGGGAAGGGAGGGAGGGGGAGACAGGCATCTAGGTGGGTAGAGTACTGGCCCTGGAGTCAGGAAAACCAGAGTTCAAATCCAGTTTCAGACACTTATTGTGTGACCCTAGGCAAGTCACTTAACCTTGTCTGCCTTAGTTTCTTCATCTATAAAATGAGGATAATAATAGCACCTACCTCCCAGAGTTGTGAGAATGAAATGAGATAATAATTGTAAAGAGCTGGCACAGTCATTGGAAATTAGTAAACATGATATAAATGTTAGCTATTATTAGAGAGAGAGAGAACTCAGCTCACTCCACTAGTAGCATTTCATTTTTCAACTGGAAAAACAAAAGGCCTCCAAAAGACTTAATACTTTTCTTCTTTTTCCAGCCCACATGAACACACACACACACACACACACTTGTTTCAGAGGACCTATGTTCAAATCTAACCTCTCATGTTAACAAAATGACCTTGGGCAAGTCGTACAAGTATGGAGCCCACCTTTCAGGTTCCAACTGGTTCCTAAGACTGAAAGATACAAGGTATCTCAGATAGCATCTAAATCTCATTTTACAGAGAAGAAAACTAAGGCTCAGAATGGAGAAGAGCCTTGCCCAAGGTCACGCAGATAAGTGACAATAAGGCAAACTTTCTAACCACATCCTGCTTTCTCCCTCTTCTCCCTAGCGTCATGGGCCATGTCATCATGTTTTAGATCCATGAACAACTTGATAGTTTCTTATGAGGGTCAAGATTGAATCAGTTTCTTGTTTATTTTCAAAAACAGACAGTTAAAGTATTTCCGGTCGCTCAGTTATAGCACACAAAATAAAACAAGAAAGTGACATAATCATCAGATGCATAGTAGAGCAACACGTAAAGGTAAAAATGTTATGTTTCCTACAAGATATTCTTAGCAATTTAATCTTGTCCTTGATCAGTCTTGAAATTCAAATTAAGAAAACAAATCTTCTAGAACTCATATGGGCATCCCGTGGGAAGAAATCTGAAAATTGAGGGCATGTAAAACACGAGAACCTCCAAGTGCCATACTCTTGTCACTATGCTTTGCATAGATAGACAACCTAGCTGGGTTGTCTCTAGGAGAATGATACCTACCATTGGGCCACAGACATCAAGCAAATCTCTGTACATGAAAGGAACACAAGAAGGTAAAACAGGGATCAAACTGGCTCCTATTTAGAAGTTTTATGCCATATTCTTTTTCATGCTTATGACATTTAAATGATTTGATCTGGTTCAGCAGGTTAAGAAAGGGAGAAAATTATCTGCCTGAACTGCTCAGCACTGGGTTGGAAATAGGCTACCTTTGTGACGAAAGACCTGCACTGGAGTGCCTCTCACTGGGGTCATTCAGAAAGAGCTGGGAATGCTTGGGAATTTTCTTTGGCTGCTGGGCACATCAAATATACAATTAAGTCATTTTATTTCAACAGCTTAGCCAAATGGACACTTGTTTCTGGAATACAGGCTGCAAAAGTCTCATGCTTTCTTCATTTCCTGTATGTAAGACATGTGGTATATGGTGGCAGACTACTCTTTTAAGAGGGGCTCCCAAAGAATTTTTTCTCTTATATCTATTGATATATGGTTTTATACGATCTGGAATTCCAAAAACATTCTTCCCTACCAAATAAGACCTTCCTTATAACAGTGATTTCAAAGGGGGGGGGGAAGAACTCAGCAAAATCAAATGTTTCCAACAGTATGTACAATATTCTGCACCATTGACCCCCACCTCGACAAAGCCAGTCAATCACCAATAATTTGTTAAAGACAGCTGAGTAGCACAGTGTTTAGAGTATTGGGACTGGTCTCAGACAATTACTGCATGATCACAGCTGTGTGGCCTTGGGTAAATTACTTAACCTCTGTTCCCTCATCTGTAAAATGGAGGATGATAACAGCATCCCGGGTCAAGATGCTATTAATAGGATCACTCCCAGGGTTGCCATGATGATCAAACAAGATATTATATGTAGAGTGCTTCTCACACTGTAGGTGCTGACACACAGTAGGTGCTTAATTAATCCTTCTTCCCTTACCCTTATTTATTAAGTTTTTGCTGCGTGGTGGTACCAAGTGCAGGGGCCACAAGTAAAGGAAGAAAAATGTCCCTTATCTCAAGGACCACATATTTTAATGGAGGCAACAAAAATAAATATTAGCTACGTACATGTAGAGGGCAGTTAGGTGGTGTAGTGGATAGTGCACCGAGCCTGGAGTCAGGAAGATCTGAGTTCAAAGCCAGCCTCAGACACTTACTAGCTGTGGGACTCTGGGCAAGTCATTTCACCCTGTTTGTCTCAGTTTCCTCATCTGTAAAATGAGCTGGAGAAGGAAATGTCAAACTTCTCCAGTATTTCTGCCAAGAAAACCCCAAATGGGGTCACAGAGAGTCAGCCACAACTGAAACAAATGACCAAGGTATATAAAAATATATATGTATATACATATATACCTATGTATATATGCACATAAATATAATAGGCAAGGAGAGAAGTGATAAGGGCCCAGGGCAATGACTGAGTAAGTGGAGGGAAGGGGAAAGATGGATATTTATATGTATGTATAAACACATACATGTGTGTATATATGTACGTGTATGTATACACATGTCAAATGGTACACATAGGCACGTGTGCATTGTGCTTATATGTACTGATTACACGTATATATGCACATGTGTGTATAACATCAATCTTTTCCCTTCGCTCCATTTACTCAGTCATCACCCTAAATTCAAGCCCATATCACTTCTCACCTTAACTTATAAGAGCCTCCTTTTTAGTATCTGCTCTCAATCTTTCCCCTCTGTGACCTATTCTCCATATAGCTGCTAAAATAACCTTCCTAAAACATAAATATGACCATGACATTTTCCTGCTCAAGAACCTTCAGTGGCTCCCTATTGCCTCTAAGATTGAATATACACTCCTTAGCTTAGCATTTAGAAGCCTTAGACTGACTTCACAATCTCATTCCAGCCTACCTTTCCAGAATTATTGCTCTACTTCACACATTCTATGTACAGGTCTGTGCCCAGGTTCTCTCCACATACTTGAACAACTTTGCTTTTCACTTTTTGGAATCTTGAGTTTGACAAGGTTCAGTGCCTTTGTCCTTCTACATAATGTCCTATTTAGTATTGCTCTCTTTCTCCTCAAATTCTGTTATCTGTACTAATCTATCCATGAGTTATTTGCTTCCAGGAGAATGAAAGCTCTTTAAGAGCAGAGACAAGTCTTCATTTTACCTGGAATGGTACTTGGGATACAGTATTTGCTAAACAAATGCTGACAGTATTAGATTGTATTGTTGTAAGGATCTGACAGATTATGAAAGTCAAGTGATATTAAGGAGGGAATCCTTTTGCAGATACCTAGAATTTGTACATGACCTAGGTCGTCTCTTTCAAACTTTGGAACAGATCCCTGATATCTGGAGAAGCTTGACTTGCAGTTTATTTAAAAGGTAAAAATAAGGTGACAGAATTATCCATGTATTTGATTTCTCTGTACCCTTCCATGGCCACAGGAGATGGAAAGTTGAGCAATAGTTTCTTTTTTGTTATTTTAAAGTTATGCTGTCAACTTCACAGGTTTTTTTTTCCTCGAGAAAAAAAGTCTGTGGGAAATTTTTACTATAACCAAATGTCCCTCATGAGTTGTCTGAAAGTTTGTAAAATGTTTATTTTTCTTCAGATGCTGTTGGTTTTTTGTTTTTGTATTTGTTTTTGTTTGAAACAAAGACAAAGGCATTTTTTAACATGTCAGACTTGGTAGATGACTACTCCTAATAAAAGTGCATATATCTTGTTTTCTTTGAAAAAATAATAACAAGTATCCTGGTCCTTAAAAATAACACTTTAAAATATTTTAAATATATGCAGAGGCAATATTCCCCAAAGCCAGAAGTCACAGTCTCTCCCCAAAAGTATGTAAGGGCAGTTTGGTACAATGGAAAAAAGGATGACTCTGAGGTCAGAGGACTTTAAAATTTTGGCTTTTCCTACACATTCTTTGAACCTTAGTTTCCTCATCCATAAAATGAAGGGGGTAAATAATGGCTCCTTCCAGCTATATAAATCTATGATCCTTAAATAAGCATGTATGCCTTGATCAATAAGATGTAAGGAATTCTGATAAATTCTGATAAAAATGGGTTTTTGCAAAGGATATTTACTGAAAGCATATAGCAAGAACTAAAGCACCAAAGCATTTCTCCAAACTAGGACACACATTCCCTTCTACTACCTTACTTACTGGGAACCAAACAGGCTCACCCAATGGGCTGGCAGCAGGCAATGCCTATTGGGCATGCTCAAAGCACTGGGCCTTCATTAACCAGTCCCCCTGTTACACCCAGAAACTTTCAAGTATTTGAAAGCCATTATAAGCTTTTGATATCATTGATTTGTATGTGCTGCTTTAAAATCATGTTATTTTTCACTTGAAACCGCAAAACAATCCAAGTCTGGCCTTTCTTTAATGAACTATGGGGATCTGAATGCTATTGTTTTCTATGTCTATTAATATTCATAAAATGTCATACCATCTTCAGAATTATCTGTTAAATTCACGTTCCCTTTTGTCTACATACTGAATGACTAGTTAAAAAAAAATTCAGGACGCTTGTCTACATTCCAGGACTATATTTAAATTGGATTCTTAGGAATGATGAATTTTTAATCAGGTAATGCCTCTTGCATTTCAACACCATGATTTTTAACAAAGGTAATTCTGCTGTTCTCTGATGGCTAAATGAAAATAAAAGTACTTTATCTGAACTATGATGATAAATTCATTTTATCTTTCCATTTCTAAACCTTTTACATGTCACATCAAATGGTGATAAAATCCACAGGATGTCCACATTCTTTTGCTGAAGCAATATTCATTTGAAATGTGAAAATCTTTAGAAATCACAATTCTATTCCACAAGAGTTAATAACCAAATAAAACAAAAGCTTAAACTCTCTGTAGTTGACTGGCAAGTAAAAAGAAGTGCCAGTTTGTTTTTGTAATTAGATTTTTGTAAGGTGTAAGTGTGCCTTGGTAGACTGAATGGGGTACACTTTAGACTCTTATAAATACAATAATAAAATCCTCCTTAAAGAAATAAAGAATTACTTAAATAACTGGGAGCAATATTCACTGCTCATGGTTGGGCCATGCTAATATAATAAAAATGCTGCTCCCTAAATTAATTTACAAATTTAGTTATATGTCCATCAAATTGCCAAAAAGATACTATATAGAGCTAGACAGAATTATCATAAAATTCATTTTGAGTAATAAAACTCTAGAATCTTAAGGGGAGAAACGTAAAAAAAAAGTATGTATTAAAGGGGAATAGAAATTCCAGATCTCAAATTATGCTAAAAAACCAAAAATCATCAAAATAACTTGATATTGACTAAAATGAGAAAAATAAATCAGTGAACTGATTAGATGCATTTAAAATAAGAATCAGAAACAACCAAGTTAAGTAAGTCATTGTTTCATACACCTAAAAGGAAAAAATACTCAGGGAGAAGACGGCGGAGTAGAAGCAGGACCTCCCCGCCTCTCCGGCTCCCACCTTTCCCAATCCATGTAAAAAGGGGACTCTAAACAAACTTTGGAGCTGCAGAACCCACAAAATGACACAGAAAAGCTAACCTCCAGCTGAGGACAGCCCCGCAGGCCGGCAGGAATAGGCCAGTGCAGAGCTCTGGGAGCCGAGCCCAGCCCCACAGCAAGGCTTTAGCCCCAGGGCGAGCCTGACCAGCCCCGGCCAGAGGTACTCCAGATCAGCAGCAGCTGTGGCCATTTCCAGAATTATCAACACATAGATGCGAAGGACAAAGTGAGAAGTCAGTGCAGTCTGGACTTTGGGACCCAGTAAGTGGGAGTGTGTGGCTTTTGCCCCCAGGGCAAGAAGCCTCTGAGACACCTGCACAGCCAGCCAGTGCCATGTGGCTGCTTCAGCTCCTGGCCTGCAGAGTGTAGGGGGACCAAACACCAGCCTAAGGGGTAATCGCTCTTGCTTTAACCTTCTTGGATCTGGACTGCAGTCCAGGATGGAGGTCCTGGGGTGTGTGTCCAGCTTGCAAGAGCATGTGGAGACCTCAGAGAGGGCACCCATCTAATACCTCCGGCAGCTGAGAAAACCCCAGTGTTAGGGATGGAAGCTCCCCTGTCTGGTGGCAGAGTCCTACTGTGGCAAAAAGCCCAGGGGTCAAGTGACTAAAGGGCGACATGACCAGGCAAAGGAAACAAAGCAGACAGAAGATTCCAACATTAGACTCCTATGTTGGGGACAAAAAGGAGCAAAGCATGGAACAGGAGGAAGAGAGTAAAGTCAGAACTCCTGCACCAAAAGCTTCAAAGGAAAATACAAGCTGGTTACAGGCCATAGAAGACCTTAAGTAGCAGATAAGAGAAGTGGAGGAAAAATTGGGAAGAGAAATGAGAACAATGCAAGAAAATTACAAAATGAGAGTCAATTGCCTGACTGAGGAAAATGACAACTTAAAAACCAGACTAACTCAAATGGCAAAAGAGGCTCAAAAGGGCAATGAGGAGAAGAATGCCTTAAAAAGCCAAATTTGCCAGATGGACAAAGAATATCAAAACCTCAATGAGGAGAATCATGGCATCAGAATTAGATTGGAGCAAATGGAAGCTAATGACTTTATGAGAAATCAAGATGCTGTTAAACAGATCCAAATGAATAAAAAAATAGAAGGCAATGTGAAATATCTCATGGGAAAATCCACTGACCTGGAATCCAGGAGAGATAATTTAAAAATTATAGGACTACCTGAAAGCCATGATCAAAGTAAAAACCTAGAAATCATCCTCCAGGAAGTTCTCAAAGAAAACTGCCCTGATGTTTTAGAACCAGAGGGCAAAATGGAGGTTGAAAGGATCCACTGATCACCTCCTGAAAAAAGATCCCAAAAAGAAAACTCCTAGGAATATTATAGCCAGGTTCCAGAACTCCCAGATTAAGGAGAAAATATTACAAGCAGCCAGGAACTAACAATTTCAATATTGTGGAAACACAATTAGGATAACCCAGGATCTGGCAGCTTCTACACTGAGGGATAGAAGGGCTTGGAATATGGTATTCCGGAGCTCAAAGGAGCTGGGATTGAAACCAAGAGTCACCTACCCAGCAAAACTGATTATCATGTTTCAGGGGAAAATATGGTCATTCAAGGGAATAAAGGACGTTCAAGCATTCTTGCTGAAAAAACCACAGTTGAATAGAAAATTTGACATTCAGATACAAGAAGCAAGAGAAGGATGATAAGGTAAACAGGGAAAAGAAATCATAAGGAACTGATCAAAGTTGAACTATTGACATTCCTACATGGAAAAACAATAATTGTAACTTATGAAACTTTTCTCAGTAGTTGAAGGGAATAGAAATATATATATATATGTCTTTGTATGAGGGTATATGAGCATATGAATACATATTTGAATGTGTATATATATGTTTACAGGTATACATAGATAGAGGGCACAGGACCAATTTAAAAGGAAGGGATAATACTTAAAAGGTGAAATTAAGAGGTGAGAGAGGAATATAATGAGACGAGATGGGGAGAGACACAATGGGGTAAACTATCTCATTTAGAAGAGGCAAGGGAAAATGGTTACAATGGAGGGGAAGAATAGGAAGGCAAAAGGGAATGGGTCACCCTTATTCCCATTGAATTCGGCTTGAGGAGGGAATGAAACACACACTAAATAGGGTACCTCACCCTCCAGGAGAGTAGGGGGGAAGGGGATGAGAGGGGGGATGATGAAGGGAGGGCAGGTGGGGGGAAGGGAAGTTGGAAGCACCCACTTTTGAAAAGGGACGGGATCAAAGTAGAGAATAGAACAAGTGGGAGGTGGGATAGGAGGGAAGGAAATATAGTCAGTCTTTTACAATATATCTACTATGTTATTGTTTTGCATTAGCCACACATGTATAACCTATACTGAACTGCTTATCTTCCCAGTAAGGGTGGATGACAAGGGAGGAAGGGAATGAATCTGGAATTCAAAGTTTTAATATAAAATACTCAAATACATATACATATATATATATATATATATATACTATTATTAATACTATTTTACATGTAATTGGGAAATAAGATATACAGGCACTGGGGCATAGAGATCCACTGGAAAAGTCGAAAGGCGTATGGGAGAGAGCAGATTGGAGGAGGGGAATATCCTGTGGGACTGCTATTTTGGGGCGGTGGGTAGGGGAAAAATGGGGGAAAATTGTAACTCAAAATCTGGTGGAAATGAATGATGTAAATCAGAAGTTAAAGCATTTGAAAAAAATACTCAGGGAATAATTCCATGTTTTATAAGGACTGCTAGGAAAACGAGAAAGCAGTTTCCAAAAATTAGGTGTATACTACTTATAACACAATAAGTGGTGGGACTGGAGAGATATACTCATGGTGGCATGTCTAGAGATGTCTTGAAAGTGCTGAGGAAGTACTGAATTGAGTGAAATAAGGCCATAATTGTTCTACTGAATCTCAGGGAGAAGTCACTTTTCTACCAGAGAGGAAGTAAAGATAATAGCCTGCATGGAAATGGCATGACTGGCAATGTCGTTGAGTGAAATTAAATAAAATTGAAAAGATCTGAACAATTCATCTGTGTAGGAGGCTCCAGGTAGGGAGCTTACTCCACTAATACAAATTGATTCTTCTCTGCAACTCACAGTTTTAGATAGTTTCATAGGGTCACTGAGAGATTGAAACGATTTGTAGGAGGTAACACAGCCAGTATGACTGAGGCAGAACTTGAACCCAAATCTCTGTAACCTCAAGGCTGTCTCTCTTCTATATCATGCCACCTCTCGATAATAAAATGCACATAACAAAGATAAGAAAGGAAGCAACTGATTAAGGGGAAAATATTCATGTCAAATATCTCTAATGATGGTCTCATATCAG
This sequence comes from Petaurus breviceps papuanus, assembly GCF_028583685.1. Classification (NCBI taxonomy): domain Eukaryota; kingdom Metazoa; phylum Chordata; class Mammalia; order Diprotodontia; family Petauridae; genus Petaurus; species Petaurus breviceps. The sequence continues at coordinate 10,838,646 of NW_027187307.1, read as the reverse complement.
ATATATAAGTAACACCATTATATGAGATGAAAAGCTAGAGCAGCTGCGAAAACCCCAGTGGTTTGGGACAAAGCTCTCTCCTCTGGAAGCAAAGTTCTACTGCGGCAAAGAGCTCAAAAGTCAAGTATGACTGGCATGATGAGCAAACCCAGGAACTGTAATCAAACCACAGATTCCTTTTTGGGGGACAAAAAGGATCAAGGCATGGAGCAGGAGGAAGAGAGCAAAGTCAGAACTCCTACATCAAAAGCATCCAAGAAAAATATGACAATAGTTACAGGCCATGGAGGACCTCAAGAAGGATTTTGACAATCGAGTAAGAGAAGTGCAGGAAAAATTGGGAAGAGAAATGAGAATGATGAGAAATAATCATGAAAAGTGAATCAACAGCCTTTTAAACGAGACCCAAAATTACACTGACGAAAATAACATCTCAAAAAATAGACTAATTCAAATGGCAAAAGAGGCTCAAAAAGTCAGTGAGGAGAATAATGCCTTAAAAAGCCAAATTTGCCAGATGGAAAAGGAATTTCAAAAACTCTCTGAAGAGAATAACTTCTTCAAAATAAAATTGGAACAACTGGAAGCAAATGACTTTATGAGAAATCAAGATACTATAAAACAGATCCAAACAAATAAAAAAATAAAAGGCAATGTGAAATATCTCATTGGAAAAAAATGATTTGGGTGACTACACATGCACAATCTATATTGAATCGCTTGTCTTCCCAGTGGGGGCAGGTGAGGAGGGAAGAAGGAAAAAAATCTGGAACTCAATGTTTTAAAAATAAATGTTTAATTAAAATAAATACCTGGTTTTTACATGCAACTGGGAAATAAGATCTACAGGCACTGGAGTATACAGGTCCGTCTTGTCCTACTAGAAAGTTAGGGGGCTCATGGGGGAGGATATAGGGCAGAACATATTGGGGGAAGAGGTATTCAGTAGACTCGCTATTTTGGGGTGGGTGTTGGGGAAAATGGGGAGAAAAAATGTAACTCAAAATCTTGTGGAAATGAATTTTGAAAACTAAAAGTTAATTAATTAATTAAAGAAAAATGTATGTTCATAGAGCAACCAAAATATATAACTTGAATATCAGATCTCAAATATAAAATATTTAAAGCCTCAGATGGCACAGTCTTGTCACACAGAAGAGTAGATATAAGAAAGAATTCCTTTTAGCTGAAGTTCATTTTGTTGTTTAGTCATTTCAGTAGTATATGATTCTTCGTGATCCCATTCGGGGTTTTCTTGGCTCAGATCCTAGAGTGGTTTGCCATTTCCTTCTTCAGCTCATTTTACCAATGAGGAAACTGAGGCAGAAAGGGTGAAGTGACTTGCCAAGGGGGTCAAACAGCTAGGAAGTATCTGAAATTCACCAACTTAGAAGTTTTTTTTAGATTGTCTAATGACATTCTTAAGAGATAATCTCCAGCAATATGAATTATTAAAAGTCTAACAAGTCATATTATAGGATATAAATAGGTAAAGTTACAGTTACTGTTTATATTGGTACTGTATGGCTGTTCCCTAAGGAACACATTTCCTAATTATAAACGGAGAAAACATTGTTTGTACATGCTTCACTAAGCAAAGTATTTCTGTGAGGTTCTGGACTATCTGGATTCATGTACTAAAGTTTTAACCATGTTCTTCTAGTTTCTTTTGTCTTTTGGTAAGCATTCAATGAATGCCCATCATTCAGAGGGTTACACTGCAAATTGAGAAGGGGTATAAGACTTCCTGTTTGTGGCTGCTGCTTCTCCCCTGTCAGAGTAAAAAGCAAGATAGCAAAGAATAATGGTCGGCAATGAGCTTAGAGTCGATTCTCTCTGTAGCTCTGTAGTTTAGAGACTGGACAACTGTTTTATCCCTATTGAGACTATTTGGATTCAAGACAGTGGAAAACATCAGAATGGGTATGTTTAATCAATGAGTCTATCAGTCAACAAGCATTAATTAAGCAGCTAGGTGGCAAAAGGGACAGAATTTGGGTTTGGAGTCAGGAAGATCTGCGTTCAAATCTAGCCTCAGATACATACTAACTATGTGATACTGAGCAAGTCACTTAAACTGTGCCTGCCTTGGTTTCCACATTTTTAAAATGGGACAATAATCACACTTACCTCTCCCCCAGGGTTGACATGAGGATCAAATAAGATACGAACTGTAAAACGTTTAGCATAGTGCCTGGTGCATAGGAAGCACTATATAAATGTTAGCTATAATAAAAAAAAAAATATTTTACTATGTTCCAGGTACTATGCTAAGCACTGGGGATACAAACAAAGGCAAAGAGCTTACATTCTAGTGAAGAGGAGAATAACGTGCCAAAATATTTGCATTCAAGATACACAGCGTAGAAGGAGAAGATGATCTCAGACAGAAAGGGCAGGGAGAGCCTTCTTTAAGAAGGAGGAATTTGAACTCAGTTTTGGCAGGTATTTATTGAGCACTAACTATGTGCTATCCATACCTTGTACTACATGCTGAGGATTCAAAGAATAAAATAGTCCTTACTCTAAAGGAGCTTGTAACAAAAGAATCAACAAGTGTGTGTGTGAATGTGTGTATGTGTAATATAAATCAATAATAAATATAAATAGAACAAATAAAGCAAATACAAGATAGTTAAATATAAGGTAGTTAAAGAGGGAAGGCACTCACAGTTTGGTGAATCAGGAAAAGTTTGCCATAAAAGCCATTACTCAAGCTGCATTTTAAGGACAAGGATTCTATGAGACAGAAATAAGGAGCTGGTAACATTTCAGCCATGAGAGATAGCCATGCTAGAGGTACAGAGATGGAGGATGGAAGATATGGGTGAAGAATGGGGTGGGAGGGGAAGCAAGAGCATAGAAAGGGAGACAGCACGTTCAAGTGGAGTGATGAAGTCAGATGTCAGATTGCAAAGGGCTGAGGACAGGAAGTAGAAGCAATGAGTGTAGCCAGCTTTTTCTATGAGTTTGGCTGAAAAGGGGCCAGAGATAGGTGATGATATATTGTAGAGAGGTTTCTTGTTTCTGAATGGTTTGGATGAGATGATGGCTAACTGCCCCTCAGAGATTCTAGGATCACATCTTCCTACCCAGTATGATTCGTGGTGTACAGGCAAAACTAAGTCTGCAGGTGAAGTAGAGAGTTTACCAATCATCTGGTGGATCTGTGCCACAAACACAATCTGGTGTAGACAAATAATTGTCATGCTGCCCATTTCACTTTGCTTACAAGTCTAAGATTAAAAGAAAAGAAAGAAAAACATGTAGGATTTCCTTTTAGATTTTTTTTTTAACCAGGACAGTGACATGTTTGGAAACAAGAGGCGAAATTCCCTGAACATGACGGCACCCTCATTTAGTTCTGACAGCTAATTTATTCAGCATTTGTTTTACAAAAGGTCCGCCCATGGTGCTCACTAGTCCTTCATGGGAGGTGAGTCAAAGCTATTTCAAATGATAGAACCCACGCCTAGTGTCTAGACTTAGGCAGCTTTTGCAAAGCTTTTTCCAAACACCATGCAAATATTTCAGTGACTTCGACTGACTCCTTACAGGCCTGCTTTTATATGCGACCTGGATACTTCAATACAAATCATAGTACCCTTCGTATGTCACATAGTTAAATAGAGCAGGTGGACTAACAGCAGGTATTATTTTAAGTGTGGAAAAGAACTGCCTTTTCCAATGCAAGTAGCTTCTGTCTTAGCTGCCTAAATCTTCAGATCATCAGCTGAGGACTGGACGGGAACTTACAGGTCATCTGCCTGAAGCTCTTCACTTTCCAGAAGGTCACAAGGAGCCAGAAATTAAGCCTCTGTCCTCTGACTGCACGTGCTCACTCTGTACCTCCTGGCCACTTCTTCAGTGACCCCTGAAGTCTTGGGACACAAGGGAAAATCGATTCTGCAGCACACAAGACCTGACTATACACCACAGACTTCAAGTTTTGCCTTATAGATGGAGCTCTACTGTGGAACTTAAGGAGTTGGATGACACACAGAAGACACAAGAAAAGACTGAACCACAGAGCTGAACCTTAGAGAGTATCTAATCCAATCCACTCATTATATAGGAGAAGAAAATTAGGCCCAGAAAAGTTAAATGACTTCCCTAAAGTCACAAAACTGACAGTCTGCATTATGAGCAGGGCTCCTGGATCTTGGCACAGTTTCCAGGGTAGGTAGGTGATACAGTATTGGACTTGAGAGTCAGGAAGACTTGAATTCAAATTCTGCTCCAGACACTTACCAACTTTGTGACCCTAGGCAAGTCAATTAACCCCTGTCTGCTTCAGTTTCCTATTCTATAAAATGGGGACAATAAGAACATCTGCCTTACAGGGTTGTTGTGAGCTTCAAATGACATAACATGTAAATCTCTTTGCAAACTTTCAAGTCTTATATCACTGGTTTTTGTTGTTGTTACTATTATTTCTAGGACACTATGATAGATTTCAAATTTCTTTCAAGTATTAAGACATGACAGCTAGGTGTCACAGCGGCTAGAGTACTGTGTGACCCTAGTCAACTCATTTTACCCCATTTGCCTCTGTTTCCTCATCTATAAAAAGAGCTGGGGGGAGGGGTGGCTAATTGGCACAATGAATAGAGCTCCAGCCCTGGAGTCAGGAGGACCTGAGTACAAATCTGGCCTCAGACACAACACAAAAACTAGCCATGTGACCTTGGACAAGTCACTTAACCCCAAATTGCCCTACCTTTCCCCCCTCCAAAAAGCAAAAAAAAAAAAAAAGAATCCTGGGTGGCGAGGTGGCACAGTGAATAGAGCACTGGCCCTGGAGTCAGGAGGACCTGAGTTCAAATCTGACCTCAGACACTTAACACACATACCAAAAAAAAAAAAACAAAACCTAGCCGTGTGACCTTGGGTAAATCACTTAACCCCAATAGCCCTCCAAAAAGCAAAACAAAAAAAAAAAAAAGAGAGAGAATCAAATATCAAAAAAAGGGCGGCTAGGTGGTGCAGTGAATAGAGCACCGGCCATGGAGTTAGGAGGACCTGAGTTCAAATCTGGACTCAGACACTTAACACACACACACACACACACACAAAAACTAGCTGTGTGGCCTTGGGCAAGTCGCTTAACCCCAATTGCCCTCCAAAAAGAAAAAAAAAAGAGCTCGATAAAGGAAATGGAAACCATTGTAGTATCATTGCCAAAAAAAAACCCTAAATGGGCTCATGAACAATTGGACATGACTAAAATTACTGAACAACAAATAAAAGTATGGGTGACTGATAATTAAATCACTCCAAACTTTCAGTTGCATCTTTGACTAAGCCTACTAAGGTCTTCATTCTTTCTCTACCCACCTACCCCCACCCCTAGTAAAATGAAAGATTTAGCAATAAATTAGTTTTATTCCCTTCTTCTCCCTGTGGCCAGAAGAGTGAAAGTGCCTGAATAGAGTGATTATGGAACTCTCTCCTTTGGACCACAGTCCCCTCCACTGCCACTCCCACCCAATGACTCTCATGGGCCTGCTTTTACAATGCGGTTGTTACTTTCACACAATTGTTGGGCAATTGAGGGGGTAGGAGAGGCTATACAGCATTTAAATCAAATGGAAGGTGTAAATTCAAACATGTTTTAGCAGACAACCACTGTAGATGAATGCATTTTTGAAAATGTAATTGTTCCAAGCATATAAAATGGATAGCTAGAGTCCCAATTTCAATTGTTAGTCTTTATGGCTCTCAGGAGAAACAGTGCTTAGCCATAAAAGACGCCAATACACATTGGAGAAGTGCATGATGGGAGCTGAACGTGAAGAGCTCTTCACTGAAATTCGGATCATCCACTCATTTTTTAGCTTTATCAGATTTTTCTTATACAAATATCATAATCAATTGGGGGCAATGTACCTGCTTCGCCTTTTTGTCACTTGATGCATTACTTTAATCCAGTCTGGTGCTGATTTTGAATCAACTGAGCTACTTCAAAAAAATCACTTATTAAAAATCATTTAATCCACCCCAGAACTTCCACATGAATATATCTGGGAAAGAAGCAGTGGCATCTCCATGGTTAGCTTTCGATTCTGTCAGATATATGACTGGAGCAGAAGCAGCCTTACAATCAATGGTTCAATAAACCAGCTGGTTTTCAAAAGATTGTCATTAGCAAGACACTATCTTCTCAAAGGAATGGGCACAGGAAACCTGAGAATAACAATCTCTTGTTGCAATAGCAACAAGAGTGGTTTTAAAAAATTAGTCCTTTTAATCATTTTATCCATTTTTCATGCAAATGGGTAAAAGGCCCAAACCTGGTACAAAGCAGTATAACTCAGGAATTTCTAACTTATTCATTTAGGATCAATCATTAGAGCTGAAAGGGACCTCAGGGGCTGTTAAAAGATGGTTTTGAGATCCCCATTAGAGTTTCTCCCTAAGGGAGGCTGTAGCTTATAGAATTTAGGCATCATTCTAAGATTAGGCCTCATGGTTTCGGGGCCATGATAGTCTCCCCTTAAAGGAGGCTGTAAACTTATGGAACAAACTCATGGAAAAATACTGACATGATATTTTTGAAAGCTGGTATATTTGTGTCCCCCAAATTATATTATGTCCGCAGCCAGCTTGATTTTCTCCCTAATAACGCCCCCCTGTACTATTTTGCCATGATTTGCAATGTGGCTGGCTCCAAGAATGCTATCCAAAACCATAGTGTAAGAGCCTCACTCTCAGAAGAACACTTTGGAGCATGCCCTCCCCTCTAACAAGAACACAGCTCCCTGCTGGAGTACCTCCTTCCTGCTGAATGGGTCATCCTGCTGAATGCTCTCTGTGCTCCCCAACTCAGCACTGCCCTTAAGTGAGGTATGCTCTATGTGAGTAGGTGCATCTAAGTTGTTTATCGGGCCCCCTTTTCCTCCCTCTTCTCCTTGCCCCCTTTCCCAATACTTGCAAACAAAGCATTCCACTGAACTTCCTCCCACTGTTTTACATGCAATCAATTCTCAGCACCTGAAGTCATGAAGGGTCTGTTTCCCCAATGTCTCTGGATAATTCCCCCAGCCCTCCACATGCCTCTTCTTGGACATAAACTGGGTACCTGGACAAGCACTTGAACTACTGATGGCTCCACATACACTGGGGGAACAGGGCACTGAGTTCAGCTGGAGAAAGCAAGAGTCAATAGGGGAACCTTATGTCCTCCCAAGAGGCGCTTCCTTATTCCAGAGGACTGTTAGATAAAACAACTGGTGCAGAGAGCAGGGCCTCAAAACAGAGATCATCTAGTTCAACTGAGAAAACCGAGGCCCAGGAAAGTCAAGTGATTTGACCTTGATACACAGGCATTAAATGCCAGCCCCAGATTTTGAACTAAGGCCCTCTACCTGAAGAGTCAGTACTTTTTCCATTACAACAATAGAATCATAGAGGTTCAAAGTCAGAAGGAATCTAATCCAGTCACATCCTTTTATACAGGTTCACAGAGATTAAGCAACGTGCCTACATTCACATACCTCAGTAGCGCCGAGAAGAAAAAAGTACCAATCTTCAGACTATCGGGATCTTGTCACAACCTAGAATTGCTTCTTTCGATGGAATGGCGTAATAATGACCCCATCCAGAGCTTCTCCTGAGAACAATATTTCCTAAAAAAATCTTCTCATAGTCCTAGAAACGTGGTTGCTACCAGAAGACTGCATCTTTGACAATACTTTCCAATACTTGGATGTTCCTTTTCTCAGGGCCCTTGACTCTTCTGGGCAGGAGGAGGAGCTGAGTTTTGTCCTCCTGTACAAGCGACTGCAGTCCACAAGTCCTTACTTCATTCTCCCTTCCTTCTCAAGGAGTTAGTAACACAATTCAGTCTTCATTTCCACCTCAATACCTGTCTTAAAAGGAGGAGACTCCACGATACTTGCTGATATTCCCAGACCTCCCAGGCTATCAATCTCAACTCCCATGACCTCCACATTTCCTAAACCTCAGTCACACATAGGGATGATCACAATGGATCTTACCATCACTCACAAAGGTTTGTTTGACCTCTAGGATTCTGATATTCTACACCCAGACCACAAGCTCTTGTATTTTCATTTCCTCATTTCATTCTTCCTAAATCTATTCTTCATCCTCCACATTCATTCCTTGCTTTCCTAGTCATTCACAACTTTTCCAGTTTCACCTTCCTCCCTTTATAATCTTGATCCAATTAACCAGTTAAATTCTACACTGCCATCTTCCCTTTAATCCTTTGGTCTACCCCAAGTCATCCTACTTTGGCTCATGCCAAACCACAAACCATGGCTTACCCCTGTAATCCACCTTTTCCTCCACTTCTGTTCATGGGCTGCTAAATGTCACTAGACATTTTGACAAACATCACATTGATGTTATTAAATGTTATTAAATCTCAACTGGACCCTCACTGCAGCAAGACAATATTTTTACTCTTCTCTGATTTAGTGAGAAGGGAACAAGCATTTACTAAGCACCTACTATGTGTGAGGTGTTGTGCTAAGCACTTTATAAATATGATCTCATTTTATCCTTGCAACAACTCTGGAAGGTGTGTGCTATTATTATCATCCCCATTTTACAGTTGAGTAAACTGAGGCAGACAAAAGCTAGGTGACTTGCCCAGGGTCATACAGCGAGTACCTAAGACAAAATTCTAACTCTTGGCCCACTGCTCTATCTACTAGGTGACTTAACTGCCACCAGATTTACTCTACTGTACTCCTAATACCCTATGTTTCAGAGTCTATGTGGTCTCAAGGGCACAGGTTCCCCACCCCTATTCCAGACTATTTCTTCTTTCCTCAAGATACCTATTCAGTCCCCTCCTTCAGAGTCCATTTGTCCTCTATATCTACTCAATCCATACTGATTGCTTTTTCTCATTCCTATTAACTTTAGTGTCATTCCATCTTCTCTAGAAGCATCTCAGGGAATTTAATATCAGGGTCCAAGTGTGACGATTTCACAACGCTTGATAAAGAGAAGAGCCTTTTGAAATGGTTTTTGCATATCTTTTCCATCTTCTGTTTGTATCTAGCCTCTTCTCATTTTCAACCTGAATGTCATTGGAACGACTTTGCTTTGTTTTCGTTTTCGACAGCCTCATTAAATACTTCAGGGTTAAATCTTTTTTCTCCTTACTAATCTTTCTTCTTACTTATTATATATTCTGGCCTTCGCTCTGATAGTTTGATAGTTGACTCAGGGATGACTCCCACATCAATGAGTCATTTTCTATCTATTAAAATGTAGTTAAATTCATTCTTTATGGGGTTTTTTTGTGTTTCCTATGTTTAAGCACCACCAAGTTCCTGTTTGTTTTGGAGAAAGCATTCATGATATACAGGTGTGAGCTTTCATAATCATGTACAATCAAACCAATGTGCTAAATGCTATTTTGACATTCTTTCTGTAAACAAAACCAATAGAAAGAAAGAATTTACAGGTAAATGGAAGAGTGGTTCACAGGCATTTCTTCAAGAGGTTTAGAAAGGAGTTGTCAGAAGTTTGTTTTTCTTTTTTTTATCACATACACCAAAGCTATAAGAAAGATTTCATCACATAGTACAGTTCTAATCATAACTATTTGCAAAAACACCGGCATGAAAATAACTGTAGATTTTGTGCTAAGTGGGGACCAAGTGGCAAAGAAATTCTGTGAAGACCTTGATAAGACCCTGCAAAGCATTCATACACAGTCTAATACTTAGTGCCTTCAATGCAAAGAAATGAAAAGGTGAGGATGAGGAGAAATACACGTGAAAGTATGATTTGAGAAAAAGAAATGATAAAGGCTAAGGACTTAGAGATAATGTCTTTCTCGTATAAGAAAATGCCTTGGTCATCTTAAAATGCTATAAAAAATCTAGGATGAAATTATTATGTATAATGCTAATAACTTATTTTATAACTCTTTAAGGTAACCTTTTCCTCCTCATCTCGAGTGTATGAGAGAAGGAATATATGCCTAATTTTTCCCACTTGATGGAAGAGTTCAGAATGACTAAGGAAGGTTACATTACAATTATAAATGTTCATTGTTGATTTGAATCTCCCATGGCAGGCATTCAAATCATTCACTCCTGACACCAAGGTCACTACACCAGATTGACTTTCCATTCATTTGTCAGGAAAGCCTCCAATCCAATCTAACAAACATTTATGAAGTATCTATTATGTGTAAGGTACTATGCTATAGGTGCTAGTGATGCAAAAACAATGATGAAAATACCCATTTTCTCAAGGAACTTACATGCTACTGGTGAGAACAAAATGCAAACATCTAAGTATATACATTTGAGTAGGAAGATGGCGTGAACACCAGTAACTAGGGGAGCAGAGAATGTGGCACATGAACTGAACAAAGTCCAAAGTGAAAATCCACCCCTTCTTTGAGCACCTAGTACCTGCTTGTCCTTCAGCTATAGGAGACAGAAGACGTTAGTGTTCTCTCCCCTCTGGCATCCTAACTCCCTTTTTGAGAATATAAGACATAAACACATGAAAATACAGTAAGACACTATAGGATAAGTGCCAGAGGCACCTTACAAAGTACTCTAAGACTTAAGGAGAAAAAAAAAGGATCTGTTCCTGGCAATTATCTTTTTCTAAAACTGAAAAACTCCCTCAATGTGGCCACAAAATATGCATGAACATTACAATCTTAGGGAGATGCAGAAGAGAATCACATCACAGCTGTTCTGCTACAGGTGTCTATTTCAATTGCTTTAAGTGACTGATAACAGGGGACTATTTTCTCAAAATGTGTAGGCAAAGATTTGTGGCCTAAACAATAAGACACCTAGAACAGCAATATGGGATCCATGACTGGATAAAACTTATCTTCTAATTATCTGGTCTAAGTTGGGAGGAGAAGGAGGGCAAATTGATCATTTAAATGCCTGGGTCGAATGCAGAAGACAACATTGAAAGTGAAATGTTCCATCATCACCATATGAGCGAAAATTCAAACTTGTTTCTCTCTGAAGTCTTCAAGATTAAACTTAACATATGGGCAAAATAAATGATGTACAACCTCTGGCATCTTTATAGAACTCCTTATTCATTAATTCATATTTTGTTCATTGGAGGGTAAGTCCTTTGAAATCTGTCTGAACAGCATTTTCTTTTGCAACTTTCCAGATCCAATGTCACTGTGCTTTAAATTTTGATTAGGAGGGGGGCGGCTAGGTGGCACAGTGAATAGAGCACTGACCCTGGAGTCAGGAGGACCTGAGTTAAAATCCTACCTCAGACACTTAACACAAAAAACTAGCCTGTGAACTTGGGCAAGTCACTTAACCCCAATTGCCCTACCTTACCCCTCCAAAAAAGCAAAACCAAAAAAATGAAAATGAATAAATTTTGATTAGGAGACAAAAGCAAATGGAAATGATCCTAAGTTGTGTCTGTATCCTGGCCTAGAAATTAAACTTTTCACATGATGGTTTTAGTGAACGACCATGGGCAACACATATTTATTTTCTTTCTGGGATCTTGGTTAAAAAATCCCCCCAAACCAAAAAACAACTCACATGGAAAAGCTGTTGGGTGCTATATAAAAGCCATTCTGCATCTATCCTTTTTTCTTTTGGTTTAGAATTTAAAGCAAAGACAAGTCTATGGCTTTGCCTTGAATTGAGACTAAGACCCATGAACTGAGATCCTCATTTCACCAGAATTTAGACATATCTATACACTTAAAGTTCTTTGGGAAAGTTTTTAGTTTTAGTCTAAATTTTTCATTGCTTCCAGAAGGAAAGCATTGTCAGAGATTCTTTGGACAGACTTTGTAACACCTATTAGAGTCTGGGAAATGCCTTTCCTCTCTGAATGTTGAGTTTTCCCTTGGCAGGCTGCTTAGTTTATTGTGAATACCAGTAGAACTGCAAATGACTGTGGAAATGAGCACACAGGAGGCTGTCTGAAAAAACTGCTTGCTGCGTGAGTATAGGGAGACCCATACAGAGGAAAAAAAAGTCAGAGCAGTATTTTTAAAATTACCACTCAACCTAGCTAGCAGCTAAAATTTCTGCATGGTATGCTGATGACAGACTTCCCTGTAGTCTCTTTGAAAGAATCCCTTTTGCCGAGTTTGCACAATCCTTCTGGGAGGCCAGTCTTGTCATCCCCAATCAATCAGTACTTATGTGTCCACACGGATATATAACTTCTCTTAGATCAGCCTCTCCCGTGCCACCCCACTTTCAATCCCTGGGTGACAAGCTAGCTGTCTCCTACCTAGACCCAGAGGTTTTCCAAACTTTTTTGATTGCATACCGCATTAGTAAAAAATTTTGAGCATATGCAATGATATATGAAGGTTTATTTCTGTAAACATTATAAGAAGCAATATAACGTATTATGTCCATTATAAAGCAGGGGGAAATGGACATTTAGTAGAATGAGACAAAGATGATATTGAAATAATCAAATCAAATAAAAATAATGGCAGAGAAAGCTATCTATTCTCATTTAAATTACTGCTTATGATAATAATTTTAGGGCACTTTTACTGAATGTTTCATAATTTTTTTAATCTTGGTTTGATGAAGATGATGCTAACGAACATTTATATAGTATTCACTATGTGACAGGAACTGAGTTTAGCACTCTACAATTATTATCTCATTTAGGTCCTCACAATAGACCTGGGAGGTAAGTGATTTTTTTTTTAAATTTTTGTTTTACAGATGAGGAAACTGAGGCAAAGAAAGGTTAATTGACTTTCCCAGAGACACATTAGTAAGTGTCCAAATTCAAATTTGAACTCCAGTCTTCCTGACTCAGTACTCTATTCATCGTATCACCCATCAGAGATGAAAAAAGATACTTCACAAAAAAATCCATAGATTCCATATGTGAGACATACATCATTGACTGTACTTACTTAAATCATTAAGCTCATTTTTAGTCCCATCCATCAATTATGCAAAGGTTTTTGTTGAAATTCAGCTAGTGAATTTCAATATGTGCGGATACCAGTTTGTTACTCTTATAAACCAACTAGAAAGTGTTGCATTTTAATATTTGTGACAAATAGGTTCAAAACTCATTGCAATTTTTCATTTGGAAGATTTTTAAACAGGTCATAAAAATCTGTAAATTTTTTGAAAATGTAAACTGAGTTTTCTAGGTGAAATATGGTTTTGGCAAAAAGAACGTGTGCTTTTAAATGTCTTGGGGCAGGTTCAGAGTCAATATTAAAGAATGAAATTCTATATCAAAGAAACTCAATAACTTGGTGAACTTCTCATTACATATCATTAGATTATCATTGTTGTTGTACAATTTTTGTAGAAGGGTCAGATCTGCCATTTTCTTGTTAATTGCTTGTGCATATTATTAATATTGTCTTCTATCTTTGGTTTCTTTCCAAGAAATTTTTAAGCTACTTGTCCATTTTGTGAGGGCCTTAGTTAAAATTGCATAATATAATTTATAAATCAATTTAGCACGTCACATATAAACTGAAATTCATTAAAAGAATTTTTAATTCTTTAAAAAAAAAAGAGTGAACACACCAAGTGGGGTATTCTGGTAAATATTTAACAACCAGCTCTTGGGGGGGGAGGGGCTCTCCCTGATAGCATTTGCTATCAAATTTGCTATCAAAATAGCATTTGCTGATTTCCAAGGTATAAATGCTTATACTGAAAATTTAACAATCAGTTCTTGACAACGTTTTGAGGTGACTCCAGCATATCCTGGAATGTATACCACTTTAGGGACCACTACTGTAAACCATTGTGGTCAACCTCCTTGCCACACACACTGAATCCTATTTACAAGTCCATTAATTTGAGATGTGCTTAAAGGGCTGTATCAACAATGCAATATTCACAATTCCTATGGTAACTATAAATATGCTGATATGGTTATCAATCACAAAATATACCAGGCTCTGTGGCAATGTAAGGGCTATGGGATTTAAAGATCTTCCATGCCCTGTTGGACTTGCTGATGTAGCAGGAAGGGGTGGGGCAAGAGGAAGCAGAAGCCAAGCTAGAGTGCCTGCTGTGATTGGCAGAGGTGGCAGCAGGGGCAGCAGCAGCAGTGGCTGTGAGGTGGAGTTTGAGGCGTGAACCCCTTTATTAAGCCAGCCAGAATTTCTGGTAAGGACTCCTGCTGAGGACTGCTAGGGACGGGAACTGCGGGGGGGCCAGAGCTGCTGGGAGCACACTTCCTGGACGCTGAGCAGTTGCTGTGAGTGGGGATAAGAGGACCTTTGCCTGAGGTAGCTTGCTCTGTTTTGAAGGCTTGAGAATGTGGGTGCTTACTACATTAACTACATGTGCCAACTGCATAACTAGTGTGATGGCCTTGACTTTCTGGTTTTGGGGACTCAGTTTTCTGGTATCTGAATAAATGTTCTAGCTTTATTCCCCATGTAGAGAGCCTGGTATATTTTGTGATTAATAACCATATCAGCATACTTATAGTTACCATAGGCATTGTGAATATTTCATTATTGATACAAGGGCAAAATAGATTACTGACTTCCAAAGTTATTCTGTCAACTGCATTACAAAGCTAACCTAAGAAATCTGAGAGGCAGCATGGTGGAGGAAAGGGGGGTGGAAATCAATATTCCTATGGTATCTACTATTTGCCAGATTAGACTTTACAAATACCCTCACAACAATTCTGTGAGGTAGATGCTGTTGCTGTTTTGTTCTCCTTATTTTGCAGTTGAAGAAAGTAAGTCAGAGAACAGAAGTTAAGTGACTTGACAAGTGTCACATGGCTAGAAGGAAATCAGCAATGATAAAGTTGGGAGGGGGGTGAGAGAGAAGAGACTGCATTCTAGGCAGGGGGCACTGCAAATGCAAAGGCATGGAGACTGAATTGAGTGAGGACTGTGAGGAACAGTTTGACAGAATGTATAAGGGAGGAATGGGTAACAAGGTCAGAAAGGTATTTTGGAACCAAGTGGTGAAGGGCTTTAAACACTAAACCAAAGGAGTGTCTAGGTGGTGCAGTGAATAGAGCACTGGCCCTGGAGTAAGGAGGACCTGAGTTCAAATCTGGCCTCAGACACCTACCACTTAACTAGCTGTGTGACCTTGGGCAAGTCACTTAACCCTAATTGCCCTGCCCCCCCTCAAAAAACAAACAGACAAATAAATAAATAAATATTAAACTGATCAATTTGAACCTAGAGGCCAGAAAGAGCCCTTTTAGCTTGCTGAGTAACAGAACTGAGCTTGCATATCATTTTCTGAGCTAAGTGGAAGATGGGCTAGAAGGAGGAAGACACCTGAGACACAGAGATGAGGATGTGAGTGTCTGATCATTTAACAATAATCTGACCAGTTATTACCAACAGCACTCATCTCATCTCTCACTTGCTATTGGCAATAACTGGTCAGATTAAAATTATTATTGGAGGAAGAAAGCAAGAGGCAGGTTTCTAGTAGGGGGATGGTGTCCTATGAGTCTTCCTGATCCGCTTTATTTATACGGTGGCCATTTTCCACTGCCTTGGTTGGCTTCCTCAATACCTCTTTTCTTTTCTATTGCCACAGCTTCTAGTCACTGTATCAAGGTTAAATGACAAAATCAATCAGCAGGCATTTAATATGTATGTATGTATGTATGTATGTATGTATTTATTTATTTTTGGAGGGAGGAGGGCAGGGCAGTTGGGGTTAAGTGACTTGCCCAAGGTCACACAGCTAGTTAAGTTCTGAGGCCCTGTTCTTGTTTCTCAATCACGTCTGACTGTTCATGATCCCATTTGAAGTTTTCTTGGCAAAGATATTTGAACATCTTTGCCAAGAAAACCTCAAAATGGCTTGCTATTTCCTTCTCCAGCTTATTTTACAAATGAGGAAACTGAGGCAAACAGGGTGAAGTGACTTGCCTAGGGTCACACAGTTAGTAAGTGTATGGAGCCAGATTTGATATTGGGAAAATGAGTCTTCCTGATTCCAGGCCCAGCATTCTATCTACTGAACCACCTAGTTGTCCCATGAATACTTGTTAACTTAATATTGGGGAAATAGTAGAACATCATTTTCTATTTAGGAATGAAAGCAATAAGCAATTAAAACTATGCAAGTAAGATGGTGACTAATTCTAAACTATCTGGCTAGTGTCAGGCATGTGTGTGGCCCTTTGACTGAATCCAAACTGCACAGAACAAAGCCCCTTCATAAAAGGGTTTGTTCTGTAAAATTTGAACTCAGTCAAAAGGCTGCACCTGAGGACCTAGAGGGCCACATGTGCCCTCAATGTTGCAGGTTTCTCACCCTTGGAGTATGTGAGGATCAAAAGGCCTGTGGATTTTCCCATGGATTTTTTCCTTGGGATTTTACATGTATGTGCTAACTCAGATTCTATAGGGGAGGGTAAATGAATTTTTAGTATATTAAGACACCAAAGAGTTAGTTAGTTCAATCAGTCAGTAAGTCAGTCGACAAGCATTTTATTAACTATCTGTTATATGCCAGGCACTGTACTAAGCACTGGGGATACAAAAAAACCCCAAACAAACAAACAAACCCAAAACCAATAAACCCAAACAACTCTCTGTCAGAGAGCTAACAGTTTAATGAGGGAAACATTATGCAAACAATTATAGATAGACAGATAGTTAGATAGAAATATGGATACACACACATTTTATAAATATCTAATATGTGGTGCTCATAGAAGGTAACCTCGGATTGAAGGCATGGGAGATGGGATGGGGGAAATGAGCAAGGTCTCCTGCAGAAGGTCATGTGATCTGAGTCTTGAAGGAAACCACTGAATCCCCTCATTTTACATGGAAGGCCTCAAAGTCAAGATTTTTTCCCAACTGACTACCTCATGCCACCTTTCAAAGACAAGCTCAATGCCCTCTTTGTGTGGACAGCAATTTTACTCATTCTGCATGGTAGTACTTGACTCCAGGTCAGGCAGGTTTGCTGGCCCCACAACTATAGCCGCCAGGGAGCTCTAAGCCCAGCTCACATACCACACTCTCAACCCATTTTCATTTTGGCTTCAAGGCCATCTAGTTTTGGTCATGTAGAATGCTTTAAGACAAGTGGGATATAGACAGATCTAAATGGAGCTTTATTTTACTGAAAAGCAGTAAGAAGCTTTTTTGCTTTTCTGAAAAGTATTTGCAAATGGATTTCTGATCTCCCAGATATGAGCAGTCCCTCCTGGAATGCAAATCACAGCCCACCTTCCTGGCATTTCCCAAAGATCACAAGAGCATTGCCCTGTTATTTGTCCAGCCCGTCTCCTATTTACAACAGCATCTACATACCAGAAACTGCTCGGCACTTTACACATATTATCTCATTTGATCCTCAAAATAACTCTGGGAGATAGGTACTATGATTATTGCCCCATTTTACAGGTAAGAAGACTGAGGCAAGCAAAGGTTAAATAAGAGGGATTGCATATGTGCATACATACACACACAAACACACACACACATATAGAGCGTATCCCAAAAAGCCTTAGTGCAATTTAAGGCTATTAAAGTTGAAAACTTTTAGGGGCGGCCAGGTGGCTCAGCGAGTAAGAGCTGCAGCTGCAGTGCCGGGGATCAAATCTGGGCTCAGATACTCAGCACCACACCCAGAAATAACTGGACATGTAACCTTGAGCAAGTTTAGAAAAAAAAAGTTGAAAACTTCAGAGTCTCCCATTTGCATGTGCATGTGTAATACATCATGAATTCACAGCCCCCGTGTACGTGCAAACATCCATGCATACACTATGCATGCACACAACCATTCACGTATGCATGCATGCTTGCACATGAAGAATACTGCACAGCTTAGTGGGACCCCCGTCCTGGAGGGCAGGGTCATGCACTCCCAGAAACCCCGAGCAATGAGTCCTGTGATCACCACGGCCATAGTGATACAGTAACTTGCAGAAGCAACAGCCCTTGGCGGGAAGCTAAGACACCAGCCCATTGGTTGATGCAGTTGCCATGGGCAGCAACTAAGATATCTGGCTATTGGTCAGAACACAGGTCATAAGAGGGAACTGAGATGCCTGGCCATTGACGGATAACAACTATACATAGAAAGAGAGACACATGACTACCAACAAGAGCAACTTCTATTGGTGGCAGCCGAGGTGCCTTGCCATTGGCTAGGGCAGCAGTACAAAGCTGTCTGCAGCCCGCAGTGGGGGCTGAGCCTTTAGCTTTTAGCTAGGCTAGCTTCCGGAAGCCATTTGCTAGTCTGGCTGCTGTCGGCCATTAGCTAGGCTAGCAGCTGTCGGCGGTGCCTGGTAAATCAACTCCCAGTCAACCTCTCAGCCCCTCTGTCATCTTCCACTGTGTCCGAACGCCAAGCTGAGGTGAGACCAACGGGCAATAGAGTGGGAGGTATAATCGGGGTTCTGCCGCCTCACTGCGGTGGCAGCGCCGGGGCTGTTTGCAGCAGCAGCAGCGGCGGGCAAGGCGGGCAAGGCGGGCGGAGGCTCCGGGCCCCTACGGGAGAGATGACGCGAAAGAAAGACCCCAAGAGGCGCCCCAGGAAGCCCCAGTTTGAGGTCGGGGAGCGGGTGTTGTGTTTCCGCGGGCCTCTGCTTTACGAGGCGGAGTGTGTGAAGGTGTCTGTTAAGTACAGGAAAGTCAAGTACCTCGTTCACTACTCGGGAGGTAACGAGAAGGGCGCCATACGCACCCAGCTGTCCGAAAAGCTGGCCAGAATCAAAGCTCAGGAGACCCAGAAATCAGGGAAGGCCAATAAGGCCCAAGAGACTGGGGAGATGAATGAAGGTGGTAAAGACCCCAAGACTACTGAAATCAGTGAAACCAGTGAGGCCCCTGAATCCTGTAAAGTCCATGTAAAGTGTGAGGTTGGTGAAGCCACTAAGGTCCCAGATGAAGCCACTGAGGCTCAAGCAACCCCAGAAACTCCTAAAATCACCAAGGTCTGTGAAGCCCTCAGGGCCCATACAGTCTGTGAGGCCGATGAAGCTACAGAAGCCCATGAAGCTGCCAGAGCCTGTGATGAAGCCACCAAAGTCCATGCATCTTGTGAAGTCACTGAGGTCCGTGAAACACGTCACGCCCGTATAATCCGTGAGGCTCGAGAAGCTGCTGCCGCCCGTGAAGCTACCAAGGCCCCTGAAGCTGCCAGAGCCCGTGATGAAGCCACCAAAGTCCATGCATCTTGTGAAGTCACTGAGGTCCGTGAAACACGTCATGCCCGTATAATCCGTGAGGCTCGAGAAGCTGCTGCCGCCCGTGAAGCTACCAAGGCCCCTGAAGCTGCCAGAGCCCGTCATGAAGCCACCAAAGTCCATGCATCTTGTGAAGTCACTGAGGTCCGTGAAACACGTCATACCCGTATAATCCGTGAGGCTCGAGAAGCTGCTGCCGCCCGTGAAGCTACCAAGGCCCCTGAAGCTGCCAAATCCTGTGATGAAGTCACCAAGGTCCAGGCAACCCATGAAGTTTGTGAAGTCACTGAGGTTCGTGAAACTCAAATGGCCCCTATAATCCTTGAGGCCCAAGAAGCTGCTGCAGCCCCTGAAGTCCCTGAAACTTCTAAAGTCTGTGAAGCTGCAGAGGCCAGTGATACATTTAAGACCTCTGAAAGCCAGGACTCCCATGAAGCCACTGAAGCCATTAAAACCAATGAGGCTGGTGAAATCAGTGAGTTAGATGAAGCTAGTGTGTCCTGTGAAACTATTGAAACCAACGAGGCCAGAAAAGTTAGTGAGGCTAGCAAAGGCCAGGAAGGGTATAAGGGCAAGACCAAGAGAAAGCATAAAGGAAAAGCCAAGGCTAAGACTGATGTAAGCCAATTTCTTACTGAAGTTGATGATGATGTTGCCTCTCAACACCCTCTCTGCCCCACTGCTGGCTGGGATGATGAATGGGTTCCAGAAAGCAGATTACTTAAGTATTCAGAAATCAATCTTCAGAAACAGAAAGAACTTTTTGAAGCTAGTCAAGGACAGTCTGCAAAAGGGAAAGTGGCCGGACTAGCTTTAGGAAAGAAGACCTCTGAGGGTCCACAGCAAAATCCTTCAGAAAATAGTGCTGAAGTCTCCTCAGCATCAGCACAGGCAAACAAAAGCAACCAGAATATAGTGACTGAAACTGATAGTGACAGGGCTGGAAAAAGAGATCATCGTAGTACTAGAGGCATACGTAGTAGCAGTGAAACACCTCACCAAACACGTTGGAGGGGAAGAGCCCTAGTGAATGCTGATGGTACACCACGTATAGGATTTATCAGAAGATCAGACTTTAAGATAAACATTCCTACAGAACTGAAAGCATGGCTTCTGGAGGACTGTCACATGATCACTAAAGAAAAGAAGCTATTTCGTCTCTCTGTCGAGAAGAATGTGGACTCAATTCTGGAGAACTATGAACTTTATGAAAGATCTTATGCCAACTCAGAAGATAAGCTGTATGCTGTTCCTGAACTTGTAGCAGGCATTCGAGACTACTTCAATATGACTCTAGGTTCTCATTTGCTGTACAAATTTGAGAAACTACAGTATGCTGCCATCCTAGCAAAGGAACCTGACATCCTGATGTCACAGCTCTATGGAGCACCACATCTACTGCGATTATTTGTGAAAATTGGAGACATGCTGTCCTTTACATCCTATGACAGTTATACTACCAGTTTACTGTCAAAGTATCTGCATGATTTTGTGGATTATTTAGCAAGAAATTCTGCAGCTTTATTTAGTCCCAATGATTATGAGTTTGCATCTCCTGCGTATCTTCAGGCAGCTGCAGAGCAACCTGAGAAGGTTTGCCATGCTTGAATGTCCCCCAAAACATAGGTTATATATTGAGTATGTACTCTTGCATACATAAAAAATCTGATGTTTGGTCCTTAGATATTTTGTTTGGAGAAGAAAGTAAAAAGAGGGTATTTCTGACATTTGTTCCTTATTTAGTCTTTGGAACAAAAGGTAAAAGGTAGGGG
>NW_027187307.1:10708831-10817718 GCF_028583685.1 Petaurus breviceps papuanus | reverse complement strand
ATTTTTTCCTTTTGTATGGTTTGGAACATAAAGTAGATGATAGGTATTAAAGCCTTTGGAACAAAAGGTAAAAGGTAGAGGGTATTTCTGGTATTTGTTCCTCATGTAATCTTTGGAACAAAAGGTAAAAGGGGGGACTTCTGATATTGGTTCCTTGTGTATTCTTTGGAACAATAGGTAGAAGGGAGGGGTATTTCTGATATAAGTGCCTTCAGTATTGTTTGGAACAAAAAATAATGGGGGAGGGGGTATTTTTGTTATTTTTTCCTTTTGTATGGTTTGGAACATAAGGTATAAAGTAGATATTTTTGATATGTGTTTCTTTTGTATTATTTAGAATGTGTGGTTAAATTTTTATTCCTTTTACGTTATTTGGAACATTTGGAATGGGAAGGGCTATTTCTGATATTGGTTTCTTTTGTATTGTTTAGAACAAGGGTAGGGAACCTGCAGGCTTGAGGCCACATGTGGCCTTCTAAGTCCTTAGGTGTGGCTTTTATACTAAGTCCAAGTTTTACAGAACAAACCATTTTATTATGGAGATTTGTTCTGTGAAGTTTGGATTCAGTAAGAGTCACACTTGAGGACCTAGAGGAACACATATGGCCTTGAGAACAAAGGTTTCCCACACTTGGTTTAGAACATTTTTTTTTTATTGATTGGAACAAAAAGTAATGAGGGAATATTTACAATTATTGTTCTTTTGTATTGTTTGGAACAAAAGGTATAAATCAGGTATTTATGATATTTGTTCCTTTTGTATTATTTAGAACATAGTTAAATATTTATTTCTTTTATATTGTTTGGAACAAAAAGTTATGTGGGTATTTTCAGTTATTGTTTTTTTGTATTATATGGAACAAAAGGTAATGGAGTAGTATTTCTGATATTTGTTCCTTTTTCATTACTTAGAACATATGGTTAAATATTTATTTCTATTGTATTGTTTGGAACAGAATGTAATGGGGGTGGTATTTCTTTTTTTTCTTTGTTTATTTAATTTGTTTATTTTTAGTTTCAACATTCATTTCCACAAGATTTTGAGTTACAAATTTTTTCCCCATCTTTTCCCTACCCCCACCCCAAAATAGCAATCCTACTGAATACTAATGGTGTAGGGGTAGTATTTCTGATATTTGTTCCTTTTATGTTATTCAGAAGATATGGCTAAATATTTCTTTTGTATTATTTGGAGCAAAAAATTTTGAGGGTAATTTCCAATTATTGTTCTTTTGTACTGTTTGGAACAAAAAGGAAAAGGTGGCTATTTCTAATTTTTATTACTTTTATGGTTTGGGACAAAAGGTGTAAAGTGGGTATTTCTGATATTTGTTGCTTCTGTATTATTTAGAACATGTGGTTAAATTTTGAAGGGTAAATTAATGAGGGGAGTATTTTGAATCACTGCCCTTTTGTGTTGTTTGGAACAAAAGGTAATGGGAGGTATTTTTGATATTGGTTCCTTTGGTATTGTTTGAGAAAAAAAGTCAAAGGAGGGGCTATTTCTGATAGGGGTATTGATTCCTTTTGTATTATTTAGTATTATTTTATGTTATTTATTTGTGCTTAATATATGTTTCTTTTATATTGTTTGGAACAAAGGTCATGTGTGGGCATTTCTGGTATTGGCTCTTTTTGAGTTATTTGAAACATGTGGTTAAATATTTTTTTCTTTTGTACTGTTTGGGACAAAAGCTAAAAGGGGGGGGGTATTTCTGATATTTTTACTTTTTTATTATTTGGAATAAAAAGTATAAGGGAGTATTTGTGATACTTGCTCCTTTTGTATTGTTTAAAATGAAAGGTGAAGGGAGGTATTTCTGATGCTTGTTCCCTAATTATTTTGTTAGGAATAGAAGGTAAAAGGAGAAAAAAAGCTATGTTTCTAGCCTCTTTCTTTTTTTTAGTTACTACCAGTCTATGATAGTAAGCTATGCATAATTTTTCACTGTTTAGTTGATACAGATGTTTGAAATTCTTTGGTACCATTCCATTGACACTTAAGCACTTATATGAGCTGTTAATGGGGTGCCCTGATTTCTACTGTCAAAGGTTTAATACATTAGATATAGGAGCGGGGAAAAAAAACAAAAACAAACCTTCATTTATGCTTTTTTTTATCTTTCATTTTAAACTTCTCAAAACTGGAGTATAGTATTCTTTCTGATTTTTTTTGAAGAATTGTGATTTATGTTATGGTTTTGTGTTTCTTTTGATTGTAATGCTCACTCTAACATACGAGAGATGCATTATTGTATATCTTTGATTTTCTTAAATTTAATTTTCAAGGAGTAGTTCTGAAGGTTTTGAAAATAAATATTTTCCCCCAAAAAATGTTCATTTTTCTTTCAAAACATTAAAAAAAAGGATAAGATGAACACAACTACCAGCTTGTGGCATAGCCAGAGGGAGGGCATGGGCTTTAGAGTTAGGAAGACCTTAAAAAAAAAAAAAAAGGGAGACCGAGGTTTAAACCCCGCCTCACACACTTACTAAACTTAGGGTGCTGGCTAAGACACTTAACTACTCTAAACCTCAGTTTCTTCATCTGTAAAATGAGCAGGTTGGACTAAATGGCCAGTATGGTTTCCCCAACTCTAAATGGGTGATTCCATGAGCCTCTGGCACCTTAGGTACAGCCAGGAGCTTGTCAGCTCAGACAGGATTTCAGAAGGACCCAAGTGGCTTCTGAACATTGCAGTTTTCCACTGCTGTTTACCTGGGTGAAGAAGGGAGCTAGCACCTTTTGAATATACCAGACCAGAGTAAAACTACATTAGGATGTACAGGAGGGTTGGACAAATACTTGGATTATCAGTGACTCATGAGCTGTTTCTGTTCACGTTCCCCTTGCCCCTGCCAAAAGAAACCTTAGTCTAACCAGAAGAGGGCAAATGAAAACATTATGCCTTGAAGTAGTATGGAGATAGGATAGTATGGGGGAAGTGAAGAGGAGGCTGGCTCAGGGGGAGGAAAGGTATTGAGGCAGAAAATTCCACACTGGGAAGGTTTTGCTGGAAAAAAACACTCATTAATAAGAATAGATCCAACATTCACTTTATTCTACCTTGTTTCTAATCAAAGAGCGGTATAAATATGTGGGCCAAAAAGGTTTGAGTAATCTACATAATACCAAATTTCTAAGACTCAGAGGGCAAACAAGGAATTTTTGCATTACTGCCATTCTGTCATCACCCCACCCCCCACTTTGGTCTCATTTTAACTTCTCCAACCTAATTTTATTACTCTCACAGACATATAATGACTTAACATTTATCACTGGGCTTTTCACTGACAGAAAGAAGAAACTGTGGCAAGCAGTGAATATAGCAGACACACAGAATAGGGTAATGATGGCAGAGTTATCGATTGAGGTAGAAATTACAAATAAAAATGAATGAGAGGGGCCAACTAAAGCTAGAAATATTTAAAATTTATTGGATGCATAGAGTCAAGAGTGTTCACATGTGCCCTTGGTAGGTATGTTCAGCATTCTCTGTGTTTCACATTTGACTGATCTGCTGGTTTTGTTTTTTGGTTTTCATTTTTGTAAGGGTAACTTTTGTTTCAAAGATAACAAAAGCATTCACTTCATCCCAAAGGAGTACAGAATTTTTCATAAATAAAAAGTTACCCTGGGACTTAAAATATCTACTTAAATCAATAGGGCTGTATTATCGATGAACAATTGCAGCAGTTAAAGATCTATAACCAAGAGCAACATAAATAAATCAGTTTCAAGAGGTTTGTCAGAAAGTGTTTATATAAAGGTACTTCAGGCTAAAGTTTCAGGGAATATAATTTGTTCTCAGAAGCAGTGTTTTGTTTTGTTTTGTTTTGTTTTTTAACCAGAAATTTTCCATATAGTAAAAACAAGCTGTAAGAATTTCTGGGGGATAATTGTTTCTATTTATGGACATTAGCTTTATAATTTCTTTCAAAATATACCCTACAGTCTTGCTGAATTCTCCAAAGGATAGCACCAAATGAAAAGGGGAAAGGACACAAAGACAAAAAGAAAAGAAAGAAAAGGAATTATTCCTCCTTTGATAGATACTGCTGAGTGAAGTCCTAATTTTTACAGAATTCACCTCTGCAAGCCATACTGTCTTCTAGTTCTGAAGAAATTCAGCAAGACTTCCCTATGATAATCTTGGTGAATTCCCAGTACTTAAACTGGTAAGGTGAGGCTGTTGGTCTCAAACTAAAAATTATTTTTCTTTTCTGTACAAGAGTCATTTAAGAAACAAAGCATAATTAAACGATATAATTCTGAGAAGTTTTAGGGGAAGAAAGTGAATTAGCTTTTTAAAATGTACGTTTCCCCCAACAACATTTCAGTGTAAGTTCTGGAGGGGACGCATGAAGAAGAGTGCAGCAATATGAGGAAATGGAAAGAATGTTGGATGAGAGACAGTTAGGATTCAGATTCTTCCTTAAACACTAGCAATACAACTGGACAAGTCAGCTAACCTTTCTGAGCCTTGGCTTCCTCATTGGTAAAACAATTAATATCCTAAAGTCTCTTCCTCACAAAGTTATTGTGAGGATCAAATGAAATGGACTGGAGTTTAGGGCATGCTCAGATCATTTAAGATGGAAGCACCAATGCCAGAAAAGGCAAGAATGTGCTTCTGGAAGAAGGTACCCCACATTCCCCTGCCAAGGGGGTAGAAGCGGCCTCTTTCCAAGGGCTACCCAGCTGGCATAGGCTGCATTTAAAAAATCACCAGCATGTTACATTGCTCTTTCATACCAACTACATCAGGGGCAGCTCATATTTCCCTGCATTATGGCTACCTTTTCCCACTTAGGCTCCACGACCCTTGGAAACAAGGTTTTGGCTTTGTTTAGTTCTTTTTATTTCTGGGTATAGGCAGTCACGTCCCCTAACCTGGGAGCTTGAATCCCCAGGGAACTACAGGCTAGGATTTCCAGGTCAGATAAAAAGCCAGAGTACTCAGACAGAGGGCCAGTGGGGCTGGAGATTTTCAACTTGGTGGGGATATGCTATTTGGAAACTAAATTATTCTGTAACAGTAATTCCCCTGGCCTCTAAAGCCCAAGAGCCAGGTGTGGAGAACCTTGAATAACAGGCTAAAATCTTTACTATTTACCCCATAAATGTGGAAAGTGACTTCTATCTATGTGTTTATGTATGTATATATTTTGAGAATCAAAAACTTAACTGTCCATAAAAATAATGAAAAAAACACAAGGAGCAAAATCTCTCCCCAAACCTCTACCCTTCCACAAGGCAGAGCCAAACAGATCAACAAACAAGTAAGTAAAAGAAATGCCCCTTTCTTTTGGTCTTCTCCTTCCTTCCTTTCTCACCTAATACTTTTGCCGTTTGCTTTAGGACACTACTATAGCCAGTATGCATATAGTTGTATTTCTGCTGGTTTCACTTTGAAGCACTTTGTATAAATCTTTCCATATTTCTTTATATGTTCCACACTTAGCAGTTTTTATATAACCTTGATATTTAATTATATTTGCATACCAATGCAACTATTATCCAATAACCAGATCTCTAGGTTGTTTACAATTTTTGTTATTGTAGAATGTATATTACAAAATTGTAACAAATTACAAAATTTGTTATTGTAGAATGGCTATAAACATTTTTACACATATAGGGTCCTTTCTTCTTAAATGATTTTTTGGAATTTACTGGATTTCAAGTTATGATCAGGTTTTTAAACCACAATAGTTTATCAGTCTGCAAGTCCCATTAACAATGCATGTCACCACAGCCCTGCCAATGTAAGGTGGTATTTTAAAGCTGTCTTGCTCTGAATTTCTTTATTTACTTAGGGGAGCTCAAGGAGCTTTTCATGTACTTATCAACATTGTGTATTTCTTCCTTTGTAAGCCTTTTATATCTTTTGACAATTGTTCCACTAGGGAGTGTGGATTATTAGTTTTATGGATATGAGTTAGTTTAGATTCTGGATACCAGACTTTTATCAGATGTAGTTATTTTAAAATTTTTCTCCCAATTTGTTTCTTTTTTAATTTTAGAGATTGTTTTTTTTATTGCCTAAAACACTTTGTATATTCAAGCCTAGTTTTTTCTACAGTGATTTATTTTTTTGAAAATCTCACTTCTCCATAACTGAGACAAATATATTCCATTTTCTTTCTGTTTTCAGTAATTTTGAAAATGTTTAGGCTGCTAACGGATTTACAATTTTGGGCAGTATACCAGACGAGGTATGGGTACAGGCCTATTTTTTGCTATAGAGTTGTCCAGTTTTCTTCACGGTTTTTACTATAGAGTGATTATTTTCCATTATAGTTGGAAGGTTTTGAGAGGGGGGGAAGACAGAGACAGAGACAGAGACAGAGAGAGAGAGACAGAGAGAGAGAGAGAGAGAGAGAGAGAGAGAGAGAGAGAGAGAGAGAATGTATTTCAAGCAGATATTTTGTTTTCATTGGGTTCTATTTCTGAGTTTTCCATCCTGTTCCATTAATCTATTTTTCTGTCCTTTTTCCAATACACAACAGGTTAAAAAACATTACTTTATAGTACATATTGAGCTGTAGCTAGTGTCAGTCTTTCTTAGCCAGTTTTCCTTTTAATAGTTCTTGATAGTCTTGTTCAATTGTTCCACATAGGTTTGGTATGACTTTTAATTCTATTAAAATTATTCTACTGGTATTTTGATTGATGTTGCATTAGATTTGTAAGTTAGTTTAGAAAGTACATTTTTACTCCATTTGCTGAACCTAACCACAAACAATCAGCTACCTCACCATTTGTTTACTTCTTCCTTTGTTTCTGTCCAAATAATTTTGCAGTTAGTCTCTGTATAGGTCTTATACACCTATAAGTCAACACCCAGAGATCTAGTATATTTTGGTTTAAAATTATAAAGAATTTTTTCTAGCATTTTGACTGGATTCCTGGTGATTCTTAAATTCTAATCAGATGAGGCATTGGACTACCTATATAGAAATACAGGTTATTTTTGTGAGATTTTATTCTATTCTGCTACTTTACTGTCATTATTCTTTCTTATTATAGTCTAGTTAGGTTAGCCATTTCTTATTTTTATTAGTTTTGGTATAATATTTTTGTAGCCAAGCATCCATTTCTTTTAAGATTCTTGAATTTATTATCATAGTTTCATATAAGTAACCTAAAATAATTTCCTTGATTTCTTTGATTCTTGTGTTATCTCCTTTCTCATGTTTAATTTAGGATGCTTCTGATATCTTTTGAAAGTTACACTTGCTAAGTATTTATCACTTTTGTTAGTCTTTTAAAAAATTCTTTGATATATTACAGTTATTTTCTTCTTTAAATGGTATTGATCTCTGCGACAATCTTGGTAATTTCTCTTCTGGTTTGTTTGTTGGTCTTTTAGGTGCAGAATTTAATTTACTAATTTTATTCTTTATATAGGTTTTTGGAGCCAAGAATTGTCCTTTGAGCACTTCTTAGGGGGCACATCATAGATTCTGATATGTAATAAGTATTATTCCCTTTGAGGTAATCTGTTAGTATTTTTCTAATTATCTCTTTCATCTAATATTTATTTTTTAGTTCCATGGAGGCCTATTTTTTGCCATTGAGTCATTTTTGTTACTGGTTACAATGCAATACATTTATAAATATAATATACAGAATCTTTGCTTTTCCAAATTTGCCCATGATTTTGTTGTGCAGCAGAGGTTTAATTGGTCTATTGGGACCATGCCAAGAAATATCTGTTTGGAGTTCTTTTGGAAATCTCCTAAGATAACAATGACATGGTAATTTAATTTAGTACGTGGACCCTTTGTAGATGATGAATTTCTGGCTGATGCCAGTCATGTGGTAGTCTGGCACAGAAAAGAATTCTCACTTCAGTATGAGGGAAAGTCTGAGCAATCCCTTGATTCTTCCCCTACCCCCTCAACAATGACAGAAGTCTGGACAGGTTGCCATAGCACTTAAAAGAAGAGAGTTCAAGCTTAGCTTTCTCTTGTTTGAACTCTCCTGTGGGTAGTAAATAGTAGCAAATAAAGAAGGGTTATGGAGGGCGTGGTATGTGTTTTGACCTTACTCCACTTCTGACCTCATGTAAAACTAAGGACTAGACTAACTTGCACCTGGGCTTTTGTTTTTATTTTTCTGCTTTGTTTGTTTTTCTCTGAGTAGGTGATGAATATCCATCTCACGGTGATGTGTTCAGACTTGGAGATGACCTTTGAGTGTGAGAAGTATAGAGGCCCTGGCTCCAGTAAGTATGTAGGATATTTAACTCGGATTTTGCTTTTATCAAATACAGGAATCTTGGTTTGGGATTACCTCCGTCCCTTCCTCTTTACCATCTTGGATCTTTTCCCCCTGTTACTGTGAAACACTTCTGAAACTTTAAAGATGTAGGTGATATTATAGTCTTAAATTTCTTACTTTTTTAGTAATTTTTTAAAATTTGGTTGTTTTAAAATCTTGTCATTTTGACTGGGAACTTTAATTGTTGTTTTAAGACTTCCTTGAAGTATTAGCTTCTCTTTAAATTTGTCAAATTCTGATTGCATCTCATATCTTCCTGAAGTATACTGAGTGTGGTTAGGTAGATAATTTGAGGGTCACAGTTTATACTTCTTAATTTGGCAAATGGCTTATTACAAGTTCTGTGATTCTTCCCTGTGATCTTAATTATTGTTCTTTGGGAAGTGATTTTGGCCTCTCTTCTAACAGTTTGTAGATTCTTCTTTATTATCATGTTGTTGGACTTTAACTAATATGTCTTTAGGTACATTAAACCTTTGCTTCTTCCTTTTTGCCAATATATGGATACTTTCTGTTTGTGTTTTACAGGTCATTTTTACAAGTTTAAGGAATTTTTTTTTATGATGATTTCTTGAAATACAACGTTTATAATTGCACATGCATAACCTATATCTTATTGCTTACGGTTTCAGAGAGGTGGAAGGGCAGGGAGGGAAGGAGGGACAGAATTTTGAACTCAGAACTTTTATAAAAATGTTTAAAAATTGAAAAAAAAAAGAAATAGGATGTTTAGATTATTTTATTCTAAGTTATTGAAGCGACAGTCTGTTGTCCTGAGATTGTAGCACTGTGGTTTCTCCTCAGGGTCTGTCACTTAGCTCTGTGCCTTTTCTAAGAGTTTGGATAGTCCATGTTTTTTAGCCTGTGATGCCCATCTGTTTTGCAGTGTACGCAACTGTTCTTTAGTGTAGTAAACCTGTGGTAGAATCTTTGAGGTTTTCTATGATATTCATCATATTCATAACTTTCTTCCTTATTCCGTTATTTTTTTCATGTTGTTTAATTCTTTATTATTTCTTTTGTGTGATTTTTTCTTGTAAGTTTCTTAGAGCTGTCAATATTTTCTTAATTTCTTTGAAAGTATCACTTATCTATTTGAGACCATCTCTCTTGATATTTTATATGCTTACTACCTTAACTAGTTAACTCCCTCTTTAAGTGTTTTAATATTTTTATTGATGCTTTCTTGATTTGCTTATTTTAAATTTTGGATGATTTTTTTAACCTGTTTTTCTTCTCTTTGGTGTTTCTAAATGTCTTGTCATTTGAGGGTAGGTGGTGAGGCTCTTTTCAAAGTACTCACTGTGATCTCTTAGATATGTCTTAAGGGCAGATTTGTGAAGAAAAGAATAACAAAATGAAAGTGGTATTTTGGAAAGGTCAGTATTTCCATGAACTATTACAATATATGAGGGATGATGCCTACATATCAGTGGAGAGGAGCCTTCTTCACCTTCAGGTGGGCCCGAAGAGAAGCACTTTGAACATAAGGTGAGTTACAGCTTCTGAGATTTCAAAGGCAATGGAGCACAGACACAGTGGTATGTAGTAATATGAGTCACTATTGTACCTATACTTAATGTGGATGGAAAACAAACCTAAATCATAGTTAGAATGATATAATTTCAGAGCCTGTAGCAGAATAAGCATAGGAAAATTTAGACCAATATCAGTGAATCTACCAGTTTGATCAATGCACAGGATTGTATACTGTTCCACAAATGAGAGAAACTTAAAACGTTTGTCTGCAAATGGGGTTGTAATATGGGTATGGCCTATATCTTGGGAAAATAATTGGAGGAATCACCTTTAGGCTATTGTGTTAATTCAACTAATTATATTTTATTTCTTCAAAGGCTTCAACCTAAATTCAAAGAAGAAATTTCAAATATATGAAGAGGTAAAGAGTAAAATTGCATTGTGACACTACCCATGGTAAGAGCTGATAAGAAAAATAAATTCATTATAAAACATGGTATAATTTGAGATTACAAAATAAAAACCAATTTAAATGAAAATAAAACAGAGCAAGAGAAATTAGGAAAATCACTTTGACAACTGAGTGTAGGAGGGACTGTTATGTGGAGAGCCTTGAGGCAGCCAGCTATTGCAATAGTTCTGGCATGAGGTGATGAAAGCCTGCATTAGGCTAGTGGCAATGAGTAAATGGAAGATGATGTAAATGAGAGATGTCGTTAAAGGAAAAGTGATAAGACTTGGCCATAGAATGGATACATGAGGGGAGTGTGAGTGAGGATGACACAGAGGTTACAAGCCTGGGTAAGTGGGAGGCTGAGAAGAGGGATGGGTATGAAAGCAAAGATAATGACCTCTGCTTTGGATATGCTGATGTTGAGATGTCCACAGCACAATCAATTAGAGACATCCAAGAGTAATGAAATGGGATGGGAACTCTAGAGACTAGGGCTGGATGTTTAGGTCTAGGAATCATCTATACAGAGGTGTTTGCTAGAACCATGGGAATTGGGGAGATCATCAGGTAAGATGGTATAGATCAGGGATTCTTAATCTGTGATCTGTGAATATTTTTATAGTTTGATAATTGTATTTCAGTATAAATGGTTTCCCTGTGGTCTTTTTATTCCATTTATTTATTTTATAGTATTTTATCTGTTTAAAACATTTAAAAACATTATTCCAAAAAGGAGTCCACAGTTTTCATCAAACCATCAAAGTTTTGGTTGAGTTTTTTGACAGGGTTAAGAATCCCTAGTATAGAGGAAGACAAGAGGGTTTAAGGGTTCAGGAGAGACCCAACAGTTAATAAGTGTGACCTGGATGAAGAGCCAGCAGAGACTAAGAAAGAATTGTCAGGTAGAACACACCATGTAGCCTTGGGCAAATTACCTAATATTTCAGTGCCCCTGAGCAGCTAAGACTCCAGTGGCAGAGGATGTGCTAATCTGCACTGGTAGAAGACTTTTCTCACTGGG
The DNA here is from genome assembly GCF_028583685.1 of Petaurus breviceps papuanus. Classification (NCBI taxonomy): domain Eukaryota; kingdom Metazoa; phylum Chordata; class Mammalia; order Diprotodontia; family Petauridae; genus Petaurus; species Petaurus breviceps. The sequence goes on along the minus strand of NW_027187307.1, from coordinate 10,806,474 downwards.
AGTTATTTCCATTGATTAAAGCACAAATGTAGTTTTAAAAAGTCAATCTGTCTCTGTTTCTCTGGGACAGATGCTGCAGATGGACAACGGACTGAGTCTTAATTGCAAAGGAGGAAGAAAGCTCATCGGATTGCAGTTCAGAAACTCCTTAATGCTTTTACTGATCTCATACTTCCCCCTGAGCCAAAGGTACAAGCATTATTTTAACACCAGTGTTATTCTGATGGTGCTGTATGACTGCAAGTCATGGGATTCCATAGCCTCCAGAGAATAAAAGTTGCAGGTCACCTTCCAAATAATCAGGAGAAGAATGATAGAAGTAGGCTGCAGGGCATATCCCAGTGAATAACAGCACACCAGATTTAGTGTAAAAGATATAATTAAAACGATATACCAAGAACAGCAGATGGATCATTCATGAAGCAAAAACAAAAATAACAGATGGATTGTGTTAAGGGTGATGAGGAAGGGAATACGCACTTGTATATGGGACCTACTATGTGCTAGGCAATGTGCTAAATACTTTTTAAAAATACTATCTCTTCTCATAACACCCCTGAGAGGTTGGTGCTATTATTATCTCCATTTTATAGTTGAAGAAAATGAGGCAAACAGAAGTTAAGTGATTTGCCCAGGGTCATACAGTTAGTAAGTATCTGAAGCTGGATTTGAACTCAAGTCTTCTTGACTCCACATCTGGTTCTCTATCTAGAGCTGGTTCTATGGAGTATGGCTATCTATCTTCCTTTTTCTAAATATAATAATTACTAGACCACTATGACACGCCTGTGTATAGAGAGCCCATTTCAGTGGGGCACCACATATACCTTGGAGGAACACTTCAGGTAAACAAGCTGAGCCCAGAATTAAAGGAGCTTCTGTCTTCCTGTGGGGGCGCAACATGGTAATGGATTAGGGCAAATTACTTTGAGGATGGAGAGACAACTAAAAACTAGAGGGATCAAGAGAGGCTTCCCATAAAACGTGGCTCCCTACTTTAGTCTTGGCTTCATTTGGCCTCCCAGATGAGGTTAAAGCAAAGACCTCGGTTTGGCGATTCATAGGAAACGGGTAGTTGTGGGACTAGTGCAGGCAGGAGCTTTATTAGTTATACATGTAGCAAGCAGGTAAATAAAAAAGCAGACCATATACACATGTACATTATATGGTGATACAGACAGACTGTGGTTTGGCCCCATGAGGACAAAGAAACTCCACCAGCTGTTTAAAGATCTTCAGGGAAGCACATACTCAAAGTACGGGATGAAGCAGCAAACTTCTATAAGCTAAAAATGGGCTTGGTTGAAAAAAGGTTATCAATGCCAGATGTGGGAGGGGGCATACTATTCAGACCCAGATCCCAGGCTCACTTATCAATACCAGCCTCAGGTAGGGGAAGTTTCCTTCTCAGGATCAGAAACTGAGTGAAGATTTGCATTGATTATCTGAGACTGTAGTTGGTCTGGAGTCTTAACTGGTCAGAAGCTGCAATAATTCACTAGTAGACACAGAGTTAGAATAGAGCAGAACACTGGAAAAGTACAAAACTAGACGGCGGATATGTTTGATGGACATTAGAACCATCTAGCCCAAGTGACACCATTTTGTATTCTTCTCATAACTATATCATCAAGCAATCTATTTCAGAAATCACACTTAAGACAGTCTTGAAAGCATCTAAGGACTCTGAGGGTCAAAGGTGGGGAAGAGCAAATAAAACTGGAACATTCAGAAAGACGAATCACATGCAGTATGTGTGAGAATGAAGACTGGAGTTAGACTTTGAAGGGCAGTAAATGCCAATGTGTTGCATTTCTATTTTATTGTAGGGGAAATAGAATTCTTCCAGAGATTCTGGAGAGATCAAGTACTGTGATCAGTTAGGTCTAAGAAAGATCATTGCAATAGGTGTATGAATGATGACAGAAGAGATGATAGAGATTGGAAATAGGAAAACCAGTCTATCAATCAATTGTTATTACATGCCTACTATGTGCCAGGCACTGTGCTAAGCACTAAGAACACAAAAATAATCAAAAGACAGTTCCTATTCTCAAGGAGCTTACAATTTAATGGGAGAGACAAGCATATAATTATGGCCAAACAAGCAATATACAGAAAAATAGGGGATAATTAATTAGGGACAGCAGTAGAATTAATTATGAAGGCTTCTTATAGGAAGTGGGACTTAAAGGAAGCCAAGAAGGTCAGCAGTGGAAGGTAGAGTAATCCAGACCTGGGGGACAGTGAGAGAGAATGCCTGGAGCCGAGAGATGGACTGCCTCGTTCATGGAACAGCCAGGAGGCCAGTGTCACTGGATCAAAGAATACATGTTGGGGAGTAAGGTATAAAAAGATGGGGAAAGTTGAAAGGGGCCAGGTTATGAAAGGCTTTGAATACCAAACTGAGAATTTTGTATTTGATTATAAAAGTCATAGGGAGCCACTAGAGTTTATTGAGAAGTGGAAGGGTGACATGATCAGACTTGTGTTTTACTTTAGTGGCTGAATGAAAGAACGTTTGAGATGCTGGGAGACTTGAGGCAGACAGACCCACCAACAGGCTATTACAATTGTCTAGGAGTGAGGTGATTAGGGCCTATACCAGAGTAGTGACAGTGTCAGAATGGAGAAGAGGGTCTGTTCAAGAGATGTCAGACAGGTGAAATGGACTATCTTGGCAAAAGCCTGGATGTGGGGAGTGGGAGACAGTGAAGAACCTAGGATGACTCCTGTGCTGTGAGCCTGAGGAACTAGGAGCATGGTGTTACTCTCAACAGTAACAGAGATGGGAGGAGGGGGAAAGTTTAGGCAGGATGATAATGAGTTTGCTTTTGGACATGGTGGTTACAATACAAGCTTATTGTGGACAGAGTATGTTTCACTTTACTCTTTATATATTAAGCATTCAGCAAAGTGCATTGTACAGAGAAGGCACTTAGTAAATGCTTATTGATTGGAATGGATTTAGGAAGATGTACATTCAAAGATCCCAACAGGATGCTTTGTGAACACAAAATCTCATCTTTTTGCCATTGATATTCTCCCTGAGGGGTTATCTGGCTATGAACAATGAAATGCCACAGAAACACTAAAAAATTAAATTTATGGATGACCAGCAGGGCAATAGAGAGACTCATGGTAGCAGATAAATAGGTTGCAAAATATTATCAACGAGGATATTTGCACCTTTTTACTAAAGTATTACTGCCACAATGCTCACCATGTATTCTTGAGGGCTATACCAGTAGAGCACAAGCTGGTACAGATATAAGGTTAAAAGACCCCAAGGAAGGGTTCTAGCTCACTGGGTAGATCTATGGGGGAGTTATGGGAGAATATGGAGAAAGGTGGCACTAAATGATAAGCTGTAGAAGGATTGTTGTTTGTGCCTTTGGGAGTACCCACATTAACAAGACCAGGCATTCCTTCCTGTAGGAAAGTAAATAGTATGAAAAATTAAGTGTCTTTTGATGGCAGAAAATTTTTTTGCATTATCCTAACAAGATTAACCAAAGAATCACAGGATTTAGAGTTGGAAGGCTCTTCCAAATCTAAATTCATTTACCTGCTTTTACTAATTGCACATTGAAGTATTAATATTCAATGGCATTTAAAGCTCAAATTAATTTTTAAAAAACCTACCATGGCCCAATAAGCCTTTTTAAGCTGTTCATAATTTAAAATTTTAAGCCTGCATTATCTGTAGCCACAGTCAGACCACAAAGAAAGGATATGAATTATAAAAAGTTCTTTATCATTTTCCCTTTGCATTCAAATACTTGATGAATTTAAGATCATAATTTAAGGTCTTTAAAGGAGAGCTCTTGGCTAGTTATCTCCTTTATAAGCAGAGAAGTCTAACAGGGAACTCACTGCTCAAGTTCATCATAAAGTTCATAAAATACTTACACTAGGAGAAATGGGTCTGTTACATGAACCAAGAAAAGGATGAAACTCTCTACTGTCAGGGTAAATATGTTATGAAATTGGCCATTGGAAGGAAATGATAATCAGGCTATCATTTCTCAGCAGTGTGAAAAATCAGTCTGGCATTTTCTTTCTATAAGACCTCCTCATTTTTGTGAAGTTGCAGACACTCTATATTCATCATTCCAAAGCTTTCACCCTCCGAGTGTAACAATGTCATCTATAGGAGAGCCCTAACCTCCATTCCCAATTGACTCAGGGCTCACACATACTCGGTTTGATACTGGTCACCAATGGCTTTGCCTTTTTAGCTCTGTCTCCATATTGGAGTAAAACTTCAAGAAAGTTTCTTTTTTAAAAAACATACTATGGCTTGTGTCTAAGCCCTTACATGTGCAACAGGGTTCCCTCCTACAAAGATGCTCAAAGTACATTACCAGTATCACATACAGGACAGCTTTTTATTTCCTCTGTCAAAAAACGTACAGGATATAAAAGACTCATAGGTGTTCATGAACAAATACAGGAAAAATGAAACATGTAAATAGTTCATTACCTTCATTAAACTCCCCCTGAAAGGTACAGGGACTCTCTAATAAACATTCCTCATTTACTCCATATTAGCACTGAGAGTCACAGCAACTACACAGAGGGTTAGCAAGGGCCATGTCTTTCACTCTGCCATGGTATGGTTTCTTGGGTGTTTTACCTTCTGCCTAGGCCTTGGGTCCTGTTCTTCCTCTGTGGGCTTTTGTTATTGACCTGAGTGTATTCTGTGGGTAGGGACCTTAAGGGCTGCACCTATCTATGCATATCTTTGCTGAATGTTTGTGTCTAGCATGCAGAATGCTATCTTGTTCTTAAAGCACTACATCAATTTTAGCTATTATTATTAGTGAAATGATTATTGTTGCTGTTGTTACTAGTGTTGCTATTCTTATTTCAAAGACTACATTGCATTTTGGTAATGAAGAGCTTCACAGTCTTTACCCTCTTTGCTTTAGACAAGATGATGCACATTTATGTCTAAATTCTGGCTCAGATAAGTGACATGAACATGTAGCTTTCCAAACACTTTCCACAAAATTTGAAAAGGGGTAAACTGTAACACAAGGCAGGGGACAAAAACTCTTTGAAGTGAATGAGAAGACACCTAAAATATTGAGAATGAAACAAAAGCTTGTGTGACTGGTACCTGTTAAGAGTCTCTCTTAGTTATCCTTGTCCATAATTTTCTTCCAAAATAATGTTACCTTCTAACTACTGGGGATGAAGAAAGTTATCGGATACCCTCACCTCTTTTACTGAGATCCTGAGATCTAAGAGGTCTTAGAAAAGAGTGATTCCCAGAGGGTTATGGACAGAGGAGGTAGCTATCACAAATCCGGAAATAACCCCATGGTTAAGGAAAAACTTCATGTGGATGGTGATGGATGAGCTGAGATTTAAAGGAAGCTAGGTATTTTAAGAGGCAGAGGTGAGGATGGAGATAGGAAATAGAATGTGTGTAATGGAATGTAAGTAGAGCGTGTGAAAGGAATAATCCATAATTATAGAAAGGTATTGGAAAGGCCTGCTAAAGGGCTTGAATGCCAAATAGAACTATATAATTGTTACTCAAAACCACAAAGAGCCACTAATACTTCTGGAGCAAGGGGATGACATGATTCAATTCAGAGATGGGCTGGGAAATGTTTAACTAGCTCCTGGGGAAAAACCATATACATGACATGCATTTAAATTTGACCTGCATAATTAACATTTTCTCTAACAACAGTGAATCAAGCCTTGATTTGTACTGTTTGCGACTTCTGAAGCATAAATGCTCATAAACTCAAACTGAACAGTTGGCTCTCCTGAGCCACTTCCAATTGGCTCCAGGACCCCCTGGGAAGCCCTCTGTTTTAGGAAAGTCACTTTGCCAGTTTTGTGGAGTATGGCCTAGAAGGGGAGAAACTAAAGACAGGGAGACCAGTTAGGCAACTACCGTAATGGTCCAGGTGAGAGATGATTAGAGTCTGAATCAAGGTGGAGGCCATATGAGTGATAGCCCCTGGGCCTGATAGTTACTACTAAAAAAGTTCTCCCTCTTTCCCTCTCTCCCTCACTTCCCCTTCCCCCTTCCTTTCCCCCTCCCTCCCTCTCTCCCTCCTTTCCCCTTCCCCCTCCCTCCCACTCTGTCTCTCTCTCTCAAAATTGTCTGTCTCTATTTTGTAGCATTCAGCTTCTAGACGTTCGACAAGCCAGTTCTCAGAAGATCCTCAAAGTACTGGCCCCCAACATATTTGAACTAAAGGGGACAGACACAGCAAGAGATATTAGTAATAGGCAGAATGATGTGGTGGATAACACACTGGATTGGGAGTCGGGACCTAGGTTCAAATTGTGCCTTGTGTAAACTTTTCCATCTCTAAATCCAAAGCCCTGTGCTGTGTAAAATGAGGGATTTTACTATGGAACATGGCTATTTGTTCAATATGACTAAACAGAAGAAAACATCACATTGCTTTACTACTAAGCAGAAACAATGGTAAACATAATAGAGAGAAGAGGCAGGTCCTCTGGTAGATCTGAAAACCTGGAAATAGCGGCCATTATAGTTCAATTCAATTTAAAGCCTTTCACAACCTGGCCCCCCTCCTACCTTTCCAATCTTCTTACAGGTTGTGTTTTTGCTTTCCCCCTCCATCTTCTCTTCACCTGAGTGTACTCTGTACAAGAAGATACTTTTTGTTGGCTGAAAGCTGCCTCATTAACTTGGGGTTTACTGGCTAGATTTCTTTCTCAGAGACCAAACTTTAAATCCAATTCACTCTGGAGCTCAGGGATTGGACACTAGGTCCCAGTCCTCCTAGGATAGAGTAGAATTAAAGAGTAACCTCCTCTTTTGGCCAGCAACGCTGAGAGTCTTCCCCTCCCAGTTCGATAATTTTTTTTATTAAAGGGGCCATCCCTTGACTCACTTCTTAAAGAGGCCTATTCAGTGAATGGGTATTACCTCACTCAAAGTGAGAACCTGAAAAGACCTTAGCCTTAAAAGGCCAGGGTCTCCCATGGCATCCTGGGGCATCTCCAGTAGTCCTGATGCATATCTGGCCACTGGACCCAGATGGTTCTGGAGGAGAAAGTGAATCTGGTGACTTCAAATAGCCCTCCCTCACTCAAGTCAAAGTTAGCTGCAAGAAATGTCATCATTCCCTGATGTCATGGTCCTCTTGGAGAATGAAGGACAAACGCGAGTCTTCTTACGTCTTACTTCCCAACATGTATTCTTCTGTCCAGTGCTTCTGATATCTGTACTATTCTTTGCATAGGTCATCAAATCTGCAGACTCCTTGCACTGCCACTGGTTGTGCCCCATGCCTGGAATGCTCTCCCTCCTCATCGCTGACTCTTGGCTTCTCTGGCTTCCTTCACTTCCCAGCTAAAATCTCAGCTGATCCCTCTTAATTTTATTGCTTTCCCTCTGTTGATTAGCTTCGATTTATCACGTATATATCTTGCTTGTAGAGAGTTGTCTCTGTGTTGTCTCCCCCATCCGACTAGGAATTTCTCGATGGCAGAGACTCTCTTTGCTTTTCTTTCCATTTCCAGCACAGCACGTGCCTGGCCCTGTAGGGGTGTGTGGATAGTTAAAAAGCACTTGCTGAAGGATTGACCAAAGTGAGTTCTGCATGAACTTGATGGACATTTTAAAGAAACTGTAATTCATGTTATCAAGGGATTTTGTCTAAAGAACAATCCCTTTATAAGTATTTATTTAGACTTAAATGAAACAAATAAGCCCAGAATTCATTTGGAAACCTTGGTATAAGGGGTTGAGAAATGAGTGGGTGATGAGAAGTCAGCAACCATAGATGATTCTTTCTAGGAGCTTATCAGGAAAAAGCACAGGGAAATAAAAAGACAATAGCTTGAAGAGATGTCAGGGCCCAGTGAAGGACATTTGTAGGATGATTTTAACCTGAGCATGTTTGAAAACCAGAAGCAGGAAGCAGTATTGTATGTGGTAGGGTTCTGGAGAAGACAGGTGATGGGACTGAATGCAAGAGGTGAGGAGCTGCTTATGGAAAAGAGGAGGATCAAGGAGGAAAGGAGCATTGAAAATATAGGGGACATTTTGGGGTATATAAGAGGCAAATGAGGGAGGTCACTGATGAGGTGCAGGCTCTGGGAACCCCCTTGAGCTCTCCTTGAATCTTTGAGGTACAGGCTCTGGGAGCCCCCCTTGAACTCTGATTAAATTGTCCCATTTGATGAGGCCATAAGCCTTACATTGTGGCTGGGCCCAAACCTCTGTTACTAGCCTAGCCCTCCATTATCCATCTACTTCCCACCCTTGAGCCTATCAAAATATCAATCCACCCTTGAACCAGCCCAGCCCACCTTTGTCTGTGGTCTCCAGGTGGCCTCCAGCAACTTCCAACCCTTAATCACTCATTGACCTCATCTGACTTCTGAAAACCCTCCCCAAACTCCTCCTATAGACTACCCCTAGATTCTTCCCACAACTTTCTGTATATAACATCTCATCTTCCCTCCATGTGGTGTGAGAGTGCCATAGAATGACCTAGCACAGACTGACTCTGTGTCTAATACAAATGAACTTTTAATAAACACTAAACTTTACTTTACTTTGACTGAGAGAAGACTTGAGTAGAATTCATTTAGCAGGACCCAGCATGTTGGTATTTTGGGGTCTCCAGAGCAACCCTAACCCTCTTTATGACTTCTTCAGTCACTAGAGATGTACTTCATTTTTTTTTCCATTAAATTAGGAGGCTAGAGTGATGGACTAGATAACTGGGGATGAAGGCAGGGACATTGAGGATAAAGAGTGGGTTGAGGAGGGATGAGGCTGAGGGAGAGGCAGAAGTAGAGATTATGATCAGAAAGAATATGTGTATTTGAAATCACCAGGGTGGCAGAGCTCTGGGTCATGATGAGCTCTAAGCCATGACCACCCCTGTGGGTGACTGAGGTAGAATGAAGATGTTAATCATGGGAAGTGAAGAGACTGGAGAGAGGTGTAAAGTGAGGTCTGTGAAACTACATGAGGCAAAAGGATGACTGATATAAGAAGGTGGTATGAGAGTTCATAACATCTTGTCCCAATCAGCATCATGGAGCAAAATACACATATGTCTAAAACAAGGGGAAAATACATTTAGCATCAATGGAAGAATTTCTTACCATACTTTGGCCCCAGAAATTAGTTATTTGGCATATACATCTCACAGAACTTTTTGGAAGCAGCACCTCGTGGAGGCAGAGAGAGACTGATAGAATTGCTGGGGGCCACTTTGAATCGCCCTGGACTTTTGAGACCTGCCCCCTGAGCTGCCAAGGACTGAGGAGACATGGCTGTTTTGCTGGTACTTTGTCTGTCTGTTTTGATGTTGTTTTGCCAGATTTGTCCACTGGTGAAAGACAGTCCTGTTGTTGAAGAAGTCCTGGAACCTGGCTTTTGGTTAAGAAGCCCTGAGACTGTCCTGCAGACAGAGTGAATACTGTCCACTGGTGAAGGACAGTGCTGTTGTTGCAGGGGTCTGGGAGCCTTTCTGTTGGTTCAGAAGCCCTGAAGAAGGATTTTCTTGTTGTATGTTTACAGAAATCCTGGGAGAGGGTTTTGCTAATGTGTTCAGGGGTTCTAGGGCTGTTCTACAGACAGAGGATGAATTAATGAAGGGACTGGCAATGTATCTTGTGGCCTTGCTAAGCCTTGTCTCCCCAGGAACTAAGATTGCTGAGAACTTGCCTCTTTCAAGATGAAGAAAAGACCTCCATTTGGGTATTAAGTGCTGTGCTTAAACTTGATGTAACTCTGGGGTAGATTCAATTGTGATCCAGGGGTGGGGAACTTTTGACCTTTTTGTGTTCTGTGGTTGAACAAATGAAGGTACTTTACTTATGTTTGGAAACTAATCTCCATTTGAGAAGAGGGGCTTTGTGGTGAACTAAATGAAGGTATAGCCTAGGGGTAGAGTAGTATTTAGAAGAGGGACTTTGTAATTGATTGAATGAATGGAAGGTCCTGGGGTGGGGTAGTACTTGGAGATTATTTAATCACCCTTAGTAAATGCTGTATTTGGAATGATGTCATGTTTTGACCTTCTCTGTTCTTGGTTTGTCACTGAATAAAATGGAGAGCGCCTATGCTGGTATTCTGAACCTTGGGAAGTTACCTTTCCTTGGCGTTACATAACAATGGCCTAAATGAAATTAAAATAAAATCTAGCAAAGTGGAAGCGAAAATGACTGATGTCTAGATAAGAGAAGGGGCAAGAATCACACGTGGCTTTCAAGAAGCACTTACAGCTGACACAGCAGGTGGGTTCGCTAATGAATTATCCGAAGGACAGTTGCCTCAATTTGAAGCTCACATGAGTAATTTTTCTTTTTACTAAAATAATCTGTTTTAAAAAGGAAGCTATAAAAGTACTTGAAATGAACAATTCATCTAAGAACTGCACATTCAGTTTTTCCAAGGAAATTAGAGGGGGGAGGGAAAGAGAGACAGAGGGAGGGTGAGAGAGGAAAGGAAAGAAGGGAGAAAAGAAGGAAGAAAGAACAAAAGAAAATGGGAGATAGAGATGAGAGTCTTGACAAAATTAGGGAATCGTTGGGGTATTACAAACCCAGAACTGCAAAGACAATTTATTAAAATTATTCAGGATCAAATCAACCCATTGTGTATTGATACAATTTTCACATCAGTTGAGTATTTAAATAGAAATTAAATGTAAATGATAAGCAAAGCTCAGGCCCAGTCACTAAGGCTGAATGTTTCATCATAGGATCGCTCACTAACGCCTTCTTACCAAAGATCCTATCAGCTTTTTCATCAGAAATTCCATTATGAAAGGAAAAGTGATAATTTTCATTAAAAACCTCATGGCTTGCAAGTAGTCTTGTTCGAGGTTTCAGCTAGATTTAATTTTACCCGCAGAGCTTGTGGTACCTGGGAATCAAAGAAATAAAAATAAGCATTTGTACTCAAAAAGTATTTAAGTAGAATCTAATGTGTTAAGATAATACAGACATTATTCTGACAAAGTGCTAAAGCATGCCGTTTGCAGAGCTATAGTGCCCATCATTTAAAATGGGAATGCTTCCAGGATGAGTGAAACCATGTGGAGTTTTTACTGTTTCTGTGAACACTCCCCACAGTTGGTTGTCAGAAGGTGTGTGTGCTTGGGGGGATAAAGAAGAATCTGCAAATTTTTCACTGAAAATGATGCTGAAACATTCAAATTTTTAATGCATATGATTTTGCCTTTAGAAATAACCAGGATATTTCCAGGGAGATTAATTCTATAGAATGGAAAAGAAGGAGCTCATGTCTTAGTTACTTAAACCCAAATGACTTTTCTGCTAAGCCTCTCAGAGAACAGGACTTTAATACTGTGGAGATCTATGACTTTATAGGTATAATTACTCCTTGCACTGATGTAGATCACAACCTTTCTGTAACTTAGTAGTTAGTCTTCAAGTGTTGCTATGACTGAAAAATTCATTCCCCTATGACCAATCTGGTAATGAGTTTTTCCAAACTGAGCTAGCTTGGGCAACAGGCAGGCAGTTCATCACCAGGAATATACCCAGAGAACAATAAGAATGTGAAAATGTCCACAGAAACTGAATATATGAAACATATACTATATAAACAAATAGCTGCCTGCCCCTTTAAATATATTGGCCACCATTTTTACAATTTGATCTAGTGCTTTCTTTATCAAATCATATTGTAGAATGAACTACATTATTTTCTTCCTAATTAGGTCACAACAGCTCTCAGATCCAATATATTTTCAAATACCATCCCTCACCACATGCATACATATTGCATGTGAAAATCTGGATCTGGGTTAACTGCTAACAGGTCTGCAGAACTCAGCAGTGCCTAGCACAGAGTTAAGTGCTTAAGAAATGCTTGTTGACAGATGCTGATTCAAACAGCAGACAACTGAGAAATCTGCATGAAAGCAAATCCTGGAACACACAATTCTTTACATCTGATACTTCAAAAAAAATGCTTGATTTTGTGAGCAGAAGTCATTACTGCACCAAAATCAACCGCAAGATTTCTACAACTTAGAAGGGAGTCTTGGGATGTGACTGTGGCCTCTCCAAAGGTAGGTAGGCTGGGCTTCACGCATTAGAGCTAGAGGTTACTATCAGATTAGTATCTAAAGCCTCTTCAGCTACAAAAGATCTCCCAGAAGTGAGTTCCACTGCTGGGTCCTTAAAGAACCCAGGAGTATCTCCACCTCAGAGAGGCACTATAAATGAGAGAAAGGTTCAGCTCTACCATCCCTCAGTTTACACTTTGCAATCAGTTGATACAGCTTGGACTGCTTGTTTTTATAGTTATGCTAGTCACAGGTTCGATGTCCTCTTGAGATTTTAAGGAACCACTGGCTTTTTCTTTTAGGTATTTAATTTCTAGATACCTTGGAACAAATATGTTTTAGTCAAATACTTGTTTTTTTTTTTCAAAGCTAATTTTCATTCAAGAGTAAAAAATTTTCTCGGTTTGATTCTTTCATTAGACTTAACCACCCCCTGAAGTTTTAACACATTTTGACAATTTTTCTTGTTCCAATCTATTGCTAGAAAACAGTATTTCACAGTATTTCACCATGGCTGACAGAAGAAAGCAGCTTAGTTCATTTCACAAATGGAAGTAATTAGCCAATTTCAATCTTTACAACCACCTCAAAGAATTTTAGGTTCTCAACTGAGTAAATAAATCTTTAGTTCAAGACTAGGAAAAAATCCATTGTTTATCTTGGGAAAAGACTAGGTAAAGAGAGAATGGGAGAGGGGGAAGGAGCTTTCTGCAGAAGAGGTCATTATTGGAAATATTACCAGGGATTACCGTGACCAGAAGAGGAGAGCATCTGATAAGCTTTGAGAAAGTACAAAGAATAATGAGGCATCACTTATTGAGCAGTGGTTAATGAGTGACATCAACAGAAAAAGAGGATCCTCAGGTATCTTTCAAATGCATCAGGATATGAAACCCAAACAAGTCATTAGTGGGTGAAAATGAAACAATGGATGGACTAAAATTCATGCTTATACAAAATTAGTATGATAATTAAATGTGTGGGCTGAGCAATGTAGCAGGGTCAATTTCAGTCATTATTAAAAGGAAGATATTTTCCATTGAAACGGTTATTGGAGTAGCTACAAACAAATCTGGCATATATGAGGTTATAAATTGAATTCATGCAACATGCCAGCTGGGTGAAAATTAAAAATACAAGGTTCTGAATGTTTTCTTTATTATTACCAAATGTTCAAGTACTCAGAAAGTTTGAGATAATTAAATTGTTCCTTTTTACTTTTAGTTTTTTTGGTGTCATGTAGACATAGACTATGCATAATCCATAATACCAAATAATCTACACTTTTCCATTGGGGGAAGATATATTAATTAAAAAAAACTGTTACAAGGGCATTTGCTTATAGAAGAAGACCAAATATGACATTGAGCCACTTCGAGGCATTCCAGATGAGGCAGAGAGGGGGCCAGTAGAGAAGGAATTAGAGTTAGAGGTATGAAGTGGGTCACATCATGCGGGGCCATTCAGTGTTGGCTTAATGAACTCAAAAGTATGGACTATGTCCAGTGGGAAGTCACTTTTGAATCACAGGACCTGAGTTTTGAATCCTGCTTTGTGACCTTGGGCAAGTCATCTTACTGATTTGCACTCACATATGTTTCATACAAGGAAATCAAGACATTGACACATTGAGTGACTTGCCCTAGGCCACTCAGCTATCTTTGGATAGTTATTACCAGAACCCAGATTTTTCAGCTCTTCCTGTATAGAAATTTCCACTGTGGGATATGTAATGTTTACTGGGACAAGTGCATTTGAGATTTGGCAGGGAACAGGTTACTTTTCAGGTCACTTTATTGGAGTCATTGTCATCACAGAATCAGGTCTTCCTTCAAGACTCAGCTCAGGGACTTTCAATTCTATGCAGTCTGCCCTTATTCTCCCAGTGTTGAATGTTCTCTTGTTCCCTAATTTGCCTTCAATTCTTTTTCTTAGTGTACATACTGTATTGAACCAGGAAGGTGCAAACTTCTTGAAGAAAAGGACTTGAAATGGTGGGCTAAAGAGCTATTTACAGCCTTATATCCCCAGAATCTTGCACAGCACCGAGGAGGTACTTAATGAATGTTTATTGATTTGAATAAAAAGCTCACATTTAGAAAGTAAAGTGCTTTGAAGTTTTAGTTCACAGAACCAATTAATGAGTTACCCAAAAGGGTTCCCATATGTCAGTGATGTGTTACCCATTCTGAGTGCAGGCTGTTTGATAAAACTGATGATAATACAGAAGAGATAAGCCAACCCAGCTACCTACCCATAAAAAATCAAGGATATGAAAAGCTCAGATAGCATAGGCTGACATGCAGCTATATGGGAAACATGTTGATTGTATACCCTGGATGGGAACTGCAAATGCATAATGAGATGGGCCCAGAACTGATCCAAGAGGAAGAGATGGGAGACTAGATAGATATCATCTGGGAAACTGCACGGTGTCTCACTGCCACTAAAGATTATGTCTTTGACACTAGTATTTACCTGATAATGGTCTATAGGTGGGAATCATGGAACACCATGCTATTGAAACAACAAAAATCTATAAGCAGCCCAAATGGCACTGGTAAGATGAATGGTGGGAATAAGTAGGTAATGACATCATCAATTAGGGCTTACCTGCAAGAATTGCCATAAAAAACTATCAAGGACATGCATGATGGGAAAAGGAGGTGTGTTAATCATGTAGCAAATCAATTCATAGAAATTAACATTTATTAACTGCTTTTTATGTACAAGGCAAGATGCTAACAAAAAAGAGACAACAGATGGGTAGTCTTAAGGACTATAATCATCAAATAAGCTAATGTACAGGAAGTACTTTGCAAACATTATAAGCACTATATAAATGTAAAATATTGTGTTTATGCCCTTGAGATATTCTGTGAACAAAAGGAAAGTTTCCGGCACATTTGGTGAATCATTTGGGAAGAACTTCTGAAACAACATAAACAGGGAGACCACAAGGTAAGAAAGCATTCCAATCTATATAAATGAAGGGGTTAACAGTAAAATTATGAATTCATCCAAAGAACCAATGTTTACATTTGACAAAGTGCTTTCCTCATAATAGCACTTTACAGGGAGACAATGCCATTATTATCATCTCCATTTTAGAGATGAGGAAATTAATCCTCAGAGAGGCTGAAAGATTTGCCCAAGATCACACAGCAGCTAATGGGTGATAGAGCCTGAATTTTGACTCCAAGTCCAGGGCTTGTTCTGATACATTACACGGTCTTTCTTAATGGGCTTTATATACTATGATGGAATAAATCTTTTATAGAGAAGAAAAATACCAGAATATTATGTACTGACACTTTAAAGCTATAGTGCTCTAGGTTATTAATTGCCCCTACTATTGAATCTAAGAATTCTATGTGATTATTTTATCAAAAGGGGGGGAAAAAGGTCATCAAGACATAGTACACTGGTTCTCAAAGTGTGGTCTGGGATGCTTTAGGGTCCCCAAGACCCTTTCAGGTACTCTGTAAGGTCAAAACTATTTTCATAATAATACTAAAATACTTTAATTTCGAATATGGTAAATATCAATAGCTATAATTCTCATAAACAAAAGTTCTTTGGGGAGGGATTCCCCTTCCAAGTCTCAACACTTTTTCATAGCGGAAAAAATGTCAGGAGACCAAAATGTTTGAGAACCCTTGGAATAGTGGCTAAAGGGCTGGCCTTGGACTTGGAGTCAAAGTTTGGTTTCAGTTCATTCTCTGCAAACACTACTGAATCACCTTGGAAAAGTTCTAAACTCTGAGTATACCAGGCACCTCTCTAAGAATTCAAATTACAGACAAGCTGCTAATTTGCTTTTCTGGAGGAAATTTCAGTCCTGAGAGTTATCCATATTAATGGCATTGATGAGGGATACCTCCCAATAGGTTCAGCAGGAACTCTGATCTTACCTAAGACCAGAAAACCTGCAATAGCGTCTGGAAAGAATTCAAGGCTTAATTGGAGTGAGAGTTGTAGAAGTTTATTGTTACGCTTCTATGAGAATTGGGCAAGAGTCCTTTAGGGGACCTGCTAGTGAGAGGGGTACATGCTTTTACTTTTAAAGGGTAGGGCTGCCATTGTCACGGCTGACTGGATGGAGGGAAGGGACCTCAGTGCATAGATAAAGGTTAGAGCTGACTGAGAGGAGCTTGTGACTTTAGTGCATAGACAGTTTAGATGAGATTTGGGCCAGGCCAGAGGAGACATGAGGCAAGAGGCAAGGACAAAGGAGTATTTGGGCCAGACTGGAGGAGACATGAAGAGATTAAGTAAGAACAAAAGAGTCACAAGGTATTGCCTAGGCCCCAGTTAGGATAGGGGGAAAGGGCAGAGGCAGAGCCCAGGGAAAGGGATTTCACAGATTACAATTTTACAATACAAATTGCACTTACAACTGCACAGACTGGTTTTACAAATTGGTTCCACAAATTGACCTAGATCCCAGGTACCCCATCATTCAGATCAGAGTTCCTGCTGAAGCTATTGGGAGCTATCCCTCATCATTTTGGCTAGCCAGGTAGGAGAAGTCTGTGGTCTCAAGCTTTCTTGGAGTTCTGGTAAACTCCCTTCACCCCTTCCCTCTAGTCCTGTATGTCGGGTTCATTCAAGCACCTAGGAAGGCTTGATTGGACGATTCCAGTCTGGGACCGGAATCCGGTCTATTTTTTTAACAGACTCGGGACACATCCCACATGGATGGGGGACGCCCTGTCCAGGGACAAGTCTCCGTGTCTAAAAAAATATACACGTATATTTTTTTTAAGCAAGGTTTTTTCTCATGGGGCATCACGGAAAAGCAAACAACTACAAGTGACTTTTGGCAGCTAGGTGGCCTACTAGCTGTGTGACCCTGGGCAGGTCCCAATTGTCCTGCCTTCCCCCCTCCAAAAAGCTAATGGGTCAGTCTCACTCCATACTCCAGGTACAGCCGTGGGCTCCGCTCAGCCTTGGGCTTCCCCAACTCGAGTACCCACAGAGCACTTCTGCGTGCTCAGGCCCCACAGGCCAGTGTTCCATGCTGAGCTTGTGCTCCTGGGTCATAGATGCAGGACTCGCCTCTGAAATATCTTTCGTACAGCTGAAAAACACTCGGTCTTCAAGACCTCAAGTAGAAAAGATGGGCCGGTTTCCCCCTACACTTGGGGGTCTGTGCCTAGGCTATCTCAAAGCAATCTTACCTGGCCCCAATTGGCATCTCTCTGAAGGCCAAAAAATGTGATTTGTGCCGAGGGTTTCAGAAATCCTCCGTGAGCTTTTGAACCTTCCTGTCAGCTTCTCTCTCTCTCTCTCTCTCCTCTCTCTCTCTCTCTCTCTCTCTCTCTCTCTCTCTCTCTGTCTCTGTCTCCCTCTCCCTCTCTCCCCCTCTCCTCTCTCTCTCTGTCTCTCTGTCTCTGTCTCTGTCTCTGTCTCTGTCTCTGTCTCTCTGTCTCTGTCTCTCTCTGTCTCTGTCTCTCTCTCTCTCTCTCTCTCTCTCTCTCTCTGTCTCTCTCTCTGTCTCTCTGTGAATGAATGTGTGTGAGTGATGTGACATCTCTAAGCTTTAAACTGCAGCCAGACTGCAGGACATTCCTTTGAAATGCTGTATCTCTTTCCCTCCTTCTTTCCCCTGCTGCTGAATGTAGGTTGGAGAGGGAGAGAAAGAGAGCAAAATATTGTCTTGTTTGTGAACAGAAGTTTTAAGATCTTTAAAAGTTTGAAAATCTCCTCTTCTTCATTCCACTCTGGCCAAGTGGAGTGAGGAGAAGGCCATAAGAAAGGGAGGGAATCTTTTCCCTCAGAACAAAGAGGCAGGCCGACCTAATATTTAACTATTTCCTGCCTCACCTAAAAGAGGAAAGTTTTGTGTAACAGAATGCAACTAAAAGGCAACTGAATGCATTCTGGTCATTTTTGAAAAGTGTCACTTCTAATTTGATGCTAAAGAAAAGTCAGAATTCATTTCACTATTTGGCATTTAGGCAAATTGGAATATTTTCTAAGATTTGATACGAAAGGTGAGGTTTTTGGGTTCTCTAGAACTCCCCCTCCACTTGCTAGAGAAGTCAAAGCTATCACTTTCAAAGAAGTTCCTAAGGAGTGAACACAAAATTTATTGGAGTAAAAGTTAGAACAGCTAAAAACATTTGGGGGGGAGGGGAGGCATCGCAGCTGTATTGAGGGCCCCTGGGGCATGCAGATAACCCTCTCTCTTTTTTATTCATACTCCTGGGTCCACAACCAACCTCTGCAACTGTGGGGAGAGGAGAAAAGCCTCTGCACTTGGTAAGCCCAATTTTCTATCAATAATTTTGGTATGCGATGAATTGGAAATGCAATTAATGTCATAACGTCATTGTTTTATTATGGTATCTCTAAACTGTAAAATCTAAATTGTAAAATCCTCTTATATTGTAAAAATTGAGTGACAAAAAGCAGTTTTCAATCTGAATTTTGTTGAAACTAAAAGATGGAGAAAAAGTTGTGTAAAACTAGCTATGTTACTTTATCAGTTCTGCTAACCCTATGTTAAAATGTTTATTTCATATAAATTGGATTTTTTATGTCATAGTTTCTGATGGTTTAAAGCTCTTATATTTGAGATACAAACAAGTAGCAATAATACTGCTGATATTTACTGTTATAGCTGATTGTCCATTTAACTTTTTGGCTATTCTGGAAATATACAGTGATTATAAGTTAATTGGTTGTATGGCATCAAAAAAAATATTTTAGTTTAGTGTAACTTCATGTGGAGTTTTAAGGTCATCAGATTGGTAATTCATTTGTTTTAATTTATATTGTTACTGGTAAACAGCCATACTATCTTTGCTGTATGAGAAGCAGTTTCTCTTACAGTTTTGGAGTATTGTAATTTGGGAAAATCTTAAGCTTCCAAGTCTGTCTGTTTAAAGGGAAGTTTCGTTAAGATTGTTTAAAATTATAAGATGGTTAACTAAGTTATTGGGCTACTGTTTTAATGCTAAAACCTAAAACGGTGACAACTTTATTCTGACTAGTTCTGCCCATTCAGAAAAGTCCTCCTGCTTGTATGAGAATTGGCTAAACAGGGGCATATGATGTTGTAAAACTGCCAAATCCCCTGGAAACTGTCTCTGTTAAACAAGGTCATTGGGAAAGGAACAGTTTTAGTCATGTAGCTTTTAAATGAACCTAACTTGCTAAAAAGTTGTAAGGATTAAAAAGGATTTTTATCAATTGGCTTCTAGATTTCAGAAGGAAAGATGGTAAATGACCTGATAAATCTTTATTGCTTATTGCAGCTACAAGAGAATAGAAATAATTATAACTGGCTCTAAGTTGTGATTGGTGAGGCTTGTTGTTTAAGGTAAAAAGCATTTGGGACCATAACTAAATTTTATTCTGAGTTTGAATTTGGGTATAGTTATCTGATTCAAATCAGTATCTGAGAGAAAATGCCACAAGCTACTAGGAGGAAATGTGATCCTGTACTGTGGACAGGTGGAAGTCTGCATTTGGTAAAGGCCTGAGGGACAATCTTAGCCTCCATCTGGGATGGGATCCCTCCTGGCTCAGTTTACCTATGGGGTTCCTTTGAAAAGGAATGTTCCCCACCTATTCCTGAGTCTAGCTTTGAGGTGGAATGGATACTGCATGGTTGGATATCTGTAACTAACCTGAATTTAAACAGAATCAAGGATGTTTTATCCTGCCATATTTGGAATGTCACAGGTCCCTGTTTTTTTCCTTCTATAGAAGGTTTCTATGATCAGAGCAAGGAGTCAGTAAAAGATGTGAGCTCTTTCGTGTTAGCTTACTGGAAAATCTAATATTATTTTCATCTAGGATTAGAACATGTGCAGAAAGTTATGCAAACTACTTAAGATCATTTTAAAAGTTTTCGACTTTCTTCATAAAAGTTTTCAACTTTCTTCATAAAAGTTTAGTGATCATTTATGAATCTTAAACTCTTTTAAAGAAGGGAAAATACTTTTAGAAGAAATTCTAAATCTCTGGTGTGATTTTAAAAGGCCTACTAAAACTTTCATTTGCAAGATAAATTTATTGCTAAATTAATGAGTTGTAAAGCAGAAGAGATCTTGCTGTTTTGATATCTTGTCTATGGGAAAATATAAAGGACAGTGAAATAGTCTGAGTAATGGGTTACACTAGCCCATACTCACCCCACTTCTGGTCATTTTTCTCTTACTCCTTTTTGGCCCTTGTTTGTTTAATCTTTTTGCTAGATTTGTGTCTTTTAGGCTCAGCACCCTTCACTGGCAGGTGACTCTTCTGCCGGGAACGTTGTCATGCAATCTAACTGACCCATGGAGCCTCCATGTTCAAGGCCTACTATGAACAGGCCCCATTTGTGCCCCCCAAGGATATTCCTTTCTTTGTGGGATGGGTGAGTCAGAGGTTATAAATTCTGGGGATGAGGTACAGCGCAATGCCACCACCTGGCAGGACCCAAGACCTGCTGTCTTGGCTTCTAGGTGTCTGACCCCTAACAAGAGCTATGGGATGTGCACTCTGGGATTTCTTGCACCCCCTCTGACTATTTATAACATCACTAATCCAGGCACTTCTCCTTTAAAACGAGTTGAATGGGGTTTTGGGGACAATGTTCTTTGGTATCTTAGAAAGGGATCAGAGGGGCGGCCAGGTGGCTCAGCGAGTAAGAGCACTGGCCCCAGTGTTGGGATGACCTGGAGATCGAATCCCGGGCTCAGACACTCAGCACCCACCCAGAAATAACTGGCCTTGCAACCTTGAGCAAGTTACTTAACCCCGATTGCTTTAAAAAAAAAAAGGGATCAGAATATCTCATGCCTTGGTATGGACGTTTACAACATGAACACATTCTCTCAAACCTGACAGTAGCCTTGCATCATTTGGCAACCAAGACTGCATTTAGCCTTCGGGAAATTCAGCAGTCTCTGGATTTCCTGGACAATGCGGTCCTGGACAACCGCATAGCCTTAGATTATCTGCTGGCCTCTAGGTGGAGGTGTCTGTGCCCTAGCTAACACCTCCTGCTGTATGTATATCAATAATTCTAGACAGGTAGAACTCTGCACCAAAAATATACTGGAAAAGGCAAATTGGATGGAAGAACTTCATGAAGCCCTTAGTGCACCAGGTTCCTCCTCTAACTCATGGTGGTCCTGGATTTTCCCTATACTGGCCCCTTTCCTGGTCCCACTCCTAATCATAGTCTTTATACTTCTTTTTGGTCCTTGTTCTGCTTAACCTCCTTGCTAACCTCTTTGTCTCTTCTAGGCTCAGTGCCTTCCATTTGCAGATGATTGCGCAGGCTGAGTACCAACCATTGCCTGAAGTCACTACCCATCACCCCTTGGACCTGGCATTAGCCAAATTCTGGACATTGGCCATGAACCCCACCCCTTGAACGATGATACCCTGAGAGGCAGGGACAGCTCTACGCCATTCCCCAGTGGGAAGCAGCTCGGAAAGCTGAGACCATCATCCTGTGCCCCCAAATGGATTTATGTGTCATCTATTTAAGGGGGGAATGATGGGGTACCTGGGGTCTAGGTCAATTTGTGGAACCAATTTGTAAAACCAGTCTGTGCAGTTGTAACTGCAATTTGTATTGTAAAATTGTAATCTGTGAAATCCCTTTCCCAGCCCTGGGCTCTGCCTCTGCCCTTTCCCCCTATCCTAACTGGGGCCTAGGCAATACCTTGTGACTTTTATTCTTCCTTAATCTCTTTATGTCTCCTCCAGTCTGGCCCAAATACTCCTTTGTCCTTGCCTCTTGCCTCATGTCTCCTCTGGCCTGGCCCAAATCTCATCTAAATTGTCTATGCACTAAAGTCACAAGTTCCTCTCAGTCAGCTCTAACCTTTATCTATGCACTGAGGTCCCTTCCCTCCATCCAGTCAGCCGTGACAATGGCAGCCCTACCCTTTAAAAGTAAAAACATGTACCCCTCTCACTAGCAGGTCCCCTAAAGGACTCTTGCCTGATTCTCATAGAAGCGTAACAATAAACTTCTACAACTCTCACTTCAATTAAGCCTTGAATTCTTTCCAGACGCTATTGCAGGTTTTTTGGTCTTAGGTAACATCAGAGTTCCTGCTGAACCTATTGGGAGCTATCCCTCATCAGCATCACAGTTCTAGAGTAAGAAAACAGGAAAAGTGATTTGGGATAGTCTGATGTCATCAATACCAAAGTAGCACATTTTGCAAAGTTGATCTTAATTCACTTTGGAATATCATTTCCGAATCATTCAAATACTTGGCCAAAAATATCACCACTGAACATCTAGTGTAGCTTTGTAGGCTCAAGATTCCTATCCTCCTAAGTGTTTAGTTAAATATTAGTTCTACAGGTGAGAAGATATTATACTTTTAGACTTTATGATGGAGAGGAAAATAGCTCTTGCCTAGCCCATAGGCAAACAGAATAGTATAGCCATTTTAATGAGGGTAAAGGACAGAGTCTGGCCCCTGATAATCTGCTCTCCACACAGGTGCCCCTGCTTTATGCATTTCTATTCCAGAGATAAAGCAGCTGAAGTCAAGATGATGAGGGCTTGCATTTTATCATTGCTAAAGTCACTTCTAGCTCTGAAATTCTATGATTCTAGGATGCTTAGTGAAACCACTGATTATAAGAAAATTCACAAATGTGATTGGAAGGAGGATACACTGTTAGAAGAAAACACTGGTACTAAATGGGGAGCATTGCTGTATCTCATCTAACACCATATCTCCTATTTCTGTCTCTGCATATCTGTGCCCCTAAACTTCCCCCTCCTGCCATGCCTGGACTACTTCTATCTCTTAGAATCTCTAGTGTCCTTCAAGATTCAACTCAAACAACACCTATGAACCTTTCCTTATCTTCCCCCCAGTCTTCACTTCTATACCCAAATCACCTTTTATTAATTTACTTTGTAAAAAAAATAACTGAAGTGGTCTGAGGGGCACAACTCCTCCGAAAGCTTCTGTGCCCATCTACCTGTTGGTGGCAGTTCAACAGCAGTTATTTCTGGTGGTGATAAGGCAAGTGGGCCCTTTTACCACAAGGATTTCTCCTCTTTATGAAGGCAGGGAACTGGGTTGGAGGAAGGTCTGGTGGTTTGG
Source organism: Petaurus breviceps papuanus (assembly GCF_028583685.1). NCBI lineage: Eukaryota > Metazoa > Chordata > Mammalia > Diprotodontia > Petauridae > Petaurus > Petaurus breviceps. The sequence goes on along the minus strand of NW_027187307.1, from coordinate 10,783,331 downwards.
GACCCACAGCTATTCCCAAGGCTCATTTTATAGATGAGAAAGCAGAGGCCAAAAAAGATTAAATTATCTGCCTAAGGTCATACAGATAGGAAGAGCAGTACTGAGCCTTGAATTCAGGTCACCTCTATCATCATGCCTCACTAATGATGAAATACTTAGAAAATAGATTTACACATGGCAATATTCAATTTTAAAAATGACTATATTCCATAGAGTATAAGAATTAAATACACTTACAAAGCACAGTGTGTAGTTAATTAACTATGCACATGGTACTTAATTTACAACACACTTCATATCCCCACAAATTAGGAGGCTCAAACATGGCAAATGACATGCTAGAACCTTGTTCGATGGTTTTGAGACAAAGGAATTCATTAGAGTGCTATTTAAATAATTCAGACTTTATTTTTCAAATGCAGGTCAGCAAAGGCCTTTGGTGGCAAAGTTATTGTTGAGCAACTACATAGCTAGCTCTTATGTTATTATAAAGCTATTTACAAAATAAACATAAATAATTAAATAGGAAAATATACTAATAATTAAAAGCAGGCTAAATTACAACAAATTCCTCTAGTTTAATGTACTCTGCCAATAGAGTTTTAAGTTCTGAGGGAACGAAAGGAAAGTCTACTGGAATATTTGATGAGCAGAAACCTAGCACAGCTTGGTGGATAGAGGACCAACTAGATCCAGGAAAATTTGGGTTCAGATGCTGCCTCTGACTGTGCAACCATGACAACTCACTTAACTCTTTAATGCTCCTGGCAATTCTTAAGATTCTATATTACTGAAGCTTGACCAATCTGGTCACACCTGAATGAACAAAAGCCTATACCAGGGGTGGGGAACCCAGGGCTTCTGGGTTACATGTAGCCCTTTAGGGCCTCAAGTGTAGCATTTTGACTGAATCCAAACTTCACAGAACAAATCCCCTTGTTCTTGAACAAGAGTTTAAGAAGTGCTGAAGGGGTCATGAATGGAAAAAGTTTAAGAAGTCCTGAATTCTAGTCTAATCTATGCCTACGTAAGAACGCTGTCTGCAATATGCCTACCAAGTCATCTTTAACTGAAGACTTTTAAGAGAGATACCCTAACTCCCTACTTATACAAAGTTTCCTGGAGACATTATCAAGGGCCTTGCACCCAGGGCCACAAAGCTATTATGGCAGAAATGGGACTAAGGTCTTCTTACTCCTTAGCTGACCCTCTAACCATATTACCATACTGCATTTCCAGAAATAACAATAAAGAACAGGAATTATGTACACAATAAAATTAAAAATAATTCTTCTGAAAACCTAGACTCCCATTTGCAATGGAGTAGATCCCAACTTTTGAACTCAAATATCCACCAAATAATGGGAGGAGAGATGGCATTCCTTTTTCCCCCAGTGGATATAGCTATCCTTCAACAGAGAGCAGCATGGTGAACAAATGTGGGCTATATTGTAGTGTACAACACAGAGACACATCTGAGTCATTTGGCAGAGATTTTCAGAATGATGCATATATTCTGGGGCTCCAGAGTTGCTACTGTTTGGGAATCTCTCTGATGAGCTGTGACCAACCAACTCGGCCCCAGAGCTGCCTCTTCTCTTTGCCTTTATCCATCTGAAGCGCAGAATACCCTTTCCCTCCTTCTTTTTACTTACCCTCTTGCTTTGTTCCTAGAGCATGGGACAAGAGGCAGATTTCTCTGGGAAACTGACAGAATGCACGGAATCCACAGAAAAGTCCCACGACTGCCAATTTAGATCTCAGTGCCCTTAGAATGTACACAGCTATTAATTATTAATAATGAATGCTAAAACAAAACAACTACTACCAAAAAAAACCTAAACAAAACCCTGTGTATTGATGGCCTAACAATGAGTTCTGATTAAGTCAGGTCACAAAATCCATGTACTCCCTAGCTTCCTCCCCCTGAGAATTGGGCCAGTGCATTCACTTTTGTTCTCCAAGGTCTGGCAGATTTGAAGTCCAGTCTTTTTCTTAAGAGACAAGTCAGTTTTGAACAGAGAGCCCTAGAAACAGACCTATCCAGTTAATAGGGCATCACTGGAACCCATCTATTGTTCTGGCTAGAGTAAAGTCAAAGATACTATGTTCTGCATTCCAAATAACCGGAAGGTAATTTAGGCAAGGATAGCTAAGCAACTGGGCTCCCAACAGATTGCTTTAATTGCCCACACAAACAAGCTATGTGACTAGACAAATCCCATAACCGCTCTGGGACTCAGCTTTCCCCTATGCAAGATGAGTGGGTTGGACTAAATGTCTATGTCCAAGAATGATAGATTTTGAGCTGCAGAATATTTTTTTTTAGAGCAATTGGGGTTAAGTAACTTGCTCAAAGTTACATGGCCAGTTATTTCTGGGTGTGGTGCTAAGTATCTGAGCCCAGATTCAATCCCCAGGTCATCCTGACACTGGAGCCGGTGATCTTACTCGCTGAGCCACCTGGCCGCCCCAAACTGCAGAGGATCTTAAATACTGACTTCACCCCATTCATTTTAGAGATGAAAAAGTTAAGTAAGTTGCTCCAGGCTAGACAGGTAGTGATGAGCAGAACCAAGATCTAAACCCTGATCTTGTGATTATAACCCAGTGTTCTTTACACAGCTTCCCTTTCTGCTCTCTGAGTCAGTTTCATTGACCCTTTCATTAACGAACATTGCCTGGCTTTGCTCATCCTGAGCTCTGAGCACACCTGACTTCCCAAGCCTCCTTAATATTAGAGTCTTCCTTCTTGTCCTTACATCCAATTTATCCAGTCTAGAGCTCATTTGTACACAGTTTGCATATTGTCTTCCCCATCAGACTGAGCTCCTTGGGGGCAGGGGCTCAGCACTTAGGACAGGGGCTGGCATGTAAGACGTGCTTAATAAATGCTCATTGACTGGGACTGACTGAGCAAATCATAATGTAGGTGACAGAGATGCATTGGTATAAAGAGTCTAGGTAACCCTTTACTGATCCAAGTCCTCCCCAGAAACCTGGGCAACATCTCCACTTAGTGCCAGCTTTTCTACTTGAAAGCAACCTAGCCATGATGTAGCAAAAGGAAGTTTTAACAAAATAAAGGACAGTAATAGAGGCTTGACCTGTGATTTCATTGATATAGGGAATTCCCAGGTAAGAAAACTGTCTTTGCCACTGCAAGTCAGCGCCTTATTAACAACTTAAAAGTCTACATAGTAATGTTTAAGAAATGTTTATTACATCACTGACTGACAAGGACACTGAGAGGTTGAGGGATTTAACCAAGGCACACAGGCTGGAAGGGGTAACAGCAGGATTTGAACCAAGGTCTTCCTAACCATTCCCATGCCATGCCATCTCCATTCTAACCTTCATCTCCAACTCCTTCGCAACTGACCTTGGGGTTCTAAGAGTACAGCATTGAGCTCATCTTGCCCGGTTCTAGGATTTCATAGCATTAGCTAATAATTAATAATAATTAAGCATAGCATAAGCTAAATGCTTAGCCATTTCCATGCCATGGCATTTTCACTTGGACTCTCATCTCTACTTCCTTCCCACCTGAAATTTGGACTCTGTTTCTCATACCACCCTGGGCTCTGATAAATTGGATTTGGCTTTTATCTTGCCTGGTTCCAAGCCCTCATAGCACTTCCCAACCATGTTCTTTCTTGCCCTAAACACATTCCCTGCCTTACTTTGTAACTCAGCTTTTTGTGCTATCTTCTCCCATTAGAATATAAGCTCCTTGAGGACCTTCCAGCTTGGTTATTTGTATTTATATCCCCAGTGCCTAGGACTTACCTGGAAGCACTTAACACATTCTCATTCTCTCTTCTCCCCATACTATGCCAATACTACAGGAAGTCTCTGCATAAGGTTAGCCTTCAGCAGAAGCCTTAGAATACACTAATGGTTCTTTGGTCTCTCAGTCCCTGCTACAGCTTTTCACCTTGGACTACTCTAACTACCTTCAGGTCCATTTCTTCATCTTAGGAATTCATCCAGAACCAGTTAGTTTGTCAGTAAAGTCTCTTTTCTTTCACCAAGTGGACAGAGTAAGGAACTCTTCTTTTTTAGATTTCATCTCTAACACCCAAAGCTCAAATAACCCAGAGAGTTTTTCTGTCCTTACAAACACTCCTCTTATTGGCAGCTTAAAATTTTCCAAAATTAAAGGAGGCTATTCATAGGGGATGACTGAAAACTTCACCCCAGTTTCTTGTCCTAATGTCTCTAGAAGCTGGACTTGATTTCCTTTCCCTAAAACATTGCACCCTGGTAGACCAAAGACACCTTAAATAATTACCCAGTTTATTCACATCAAGTGCTCTGCAGGCATAGAAAAATTATATGAGGTTAAAAGAGCAGCATAGAATAGTAGATAAAGACCTGGCCTCCAGTAGAGTAAAATGCAGAAAAAGCCATCTACAGAAGAAAAGCAGAACTTTTTAGATGAAATAATTTAATGCAATATTAAAGACCTGGCCTCCAGTAGAGTAAAATGCAGAAAAAGCCATCTACAGAAGAAAAGCAGAACTTTTTAGATGAAATAATTTAATGTAAAGTCTGCATACATGCCATAATTCACCTAGACAAATTTCAGTTAAATGAGAATGCAATATTGACACTCTATGACACTCAAGCATCTTCTCATTATTCTAAGTGCTGATTACTTTTTAAAGTAACTGAAATAATTCTCTCAAAAGTCACCAACAATCTCTAAATTGTTAAATTCAAAACCTTATTTCAGTTCTCATTCTTTTTTTTTTTTTACCTCTCTGCAAAGTGTGACACTTACAACCACACTCTCATATTCTCTCCTTCCTGGATTTTCAAGACACTGTTTTCCCCTGGTTCTTCTCTTATCTCAGGGATTTGGGCTGGATCATCATCCATAGCCTGCCCCTACAGCAGGGCTCAGAACTGTGCTCTTCTCTGTTCTGACACTAAAATAATGAGACTGACTCTCCGTTGTTTTTCAAACCAGTTACAACACATCATTTCCAAAGAGAAGCTCCAGAAATCTTTTAATCAATAATAGCATAATTTCAACAACCGTGTAACATCCCAAGGTGATACTTTTAAAGAAAGAAAGCCTTCTCTGGCCATTTTTGTTCCAATAAGTTTGCAGGAAACAAACCTAATTAATGATACTTTATCATCGCTGCTAAGACATAAAAACATATACAGAAGATCTATGGCTTACACACAATGGGGGCTTTATGTTAGTGCAGACAAGTCCCAGTGTGACAACTCATTCTATCAACATTGACTGCAATCCATATATGCCTTAGTAGATATGCCATAGAGAGCTGACTGGAAAACAAGGAGGTTAAATGACTTGTCCAAGAACACACAGCTAATGAGTATCAGGAGCAAAATGTAAGCCTAGGTCTTCTTGATTCCTAAACTAGCTCTGTGTCCACTCCAGCCCCAGACAAACCACTCTTACATCTCTGGAATCGTGGCATAATTCCTATTCCAAGGCTTCAGAGAAAAGAGAATGGGTAAATAGCTCTTATGGCTTCCCCTGAGCTACCAGACATGTCAGCAGATTTGATCACCTTGGAGCCAAGGTGATCCTTGCTCTGGCCTTAGAGGCAGTTAGTGGATTAGAGTGCTAAACCTGGAATCAGGAGTACCTGGGTTCAAATCCCACCTCTGACACTTCCTAGTTATATGACCTTGGGCAAACCATGAAACCTTCCTAGGCTTGACGGCATGTAAAGTCCTCAGTAGTCCTACACCTTTTAGGCTACTTACTTGGAAGTTCCCCTCAGTTGTTTGGCCAGGTTGACTCCCTGAACCACACTTCCTTCTTCTCAACTTCCCTGTTTTTGTGGAAGATACCACCATCCTTCAAGTCTGACAGATCCACTACCTGACACTCTGCTCAACTCCTTACTCTCTCTTGCATCACATTTTCAAGCAGTTGCCAAATCTTGCTGTTTATATCTCCAAAATATATCTTCAGTCTCTCTGTTCACACAGTTACCACCTTAACTCAGCCCTCATCATTGCTTCCTAAGATTATTGCAGTGAGCTCCTGAATGACCTCCTCACTCTAGCTGATCATCTACCTTGCTGCCAAAGTTATCTCTCTTAAGTACAGATCTGGCCATGTTACCCCCCTACTCAGTAAACTCCAGTGGCTCCCTATTGCCTTTAGTGTCAAATAGAAATTATTCTGTTTAGCTTTTAAAGCCCTTCATATCATTGCCCTAACCTGTCTTTCCAGCCTCACTATACAATGCTTCCCTTCCTACACAACAATCCAACAAAATTAGCCTTTCCTGTTTCTCAGTGTCACTCTACTTGCTGTCTGTGTAACTGCATTGGCTCTCCTCCACGCCTGGAATTCACTCCCTGCTCACTTCTACCGCAAAGAATCCCTCTTTTCCTTTATAATTTTTGGCTCACACATCATTTTCTAAATAAAAACTTTCTAAATTGCCTTAACTGCTAGAGCCTGCGCTCCCAAACTACCTTGTAGTTAACTATTTTAAATTTATTTGTATTAATTCTGTTCATAAGTATTGGGCACATGCATATGTATGACTTTGTTGCCAACGCCCCCATCCCGGGAGCATGTAAATCCTAGCAAACAGGGTTATGTCATTGATTTTTTTTTAAAGCAATCAGGGTTAAGTAACTTGCTCAAGGTTACACGGCCAGGTGTTTCTGGGGTGGGTAATAAGTGTCTGAGCTCGGATTCGATCCACATATCATCCCAACACTGGAGCCAGTGCTCTTACTCGCTGTGCTACCTGGCCGCCCCTGTCATTGATTATTTACAAGGTCTCCCATAAGGCTTACTAAAGTTTTAAACTTTAATAGCTTTAGACTGCACCAAGACTTGGGAACATCCTGTATTTTTCTTCCCAGAACCTGACATAGTGTCTGACACAGAGTAGGTACTTAACACTTATTGACCAATTGATATAATTTCTTAAAATTTTCACAGAAGAAAAAAATAGACTGGTTACACAATTATTCAATCCGAAGACCTAAGTCTAACAAATAACACCGAAGTCCAACATAATTTTCTCTTTGATTCCCAATTTTATCTCTTACTTTCCTAATTCAGTTTTTGCTTTTAAAGTTTATTTTTCTATAAGTTTGTAGGCCTACTTGTCCATGTTGATATATCTCCCCAACAATTTTACTTCAATATAAACATTTAAGAGGGGTTCCATGTAGAATTAATATGGCTGACTAACCTAAGCACACAAACACCAGCACATTACAATGTTTCTGCAATGATTATATGCAGGGATTTTTAAATGAATCATTCAACAAGCACATTTTATAGGCCCTTTGCTAAGTAAGTCTTAAACATTACCAAAGCAAGAAAGATTGAGGAAAGTTAACCATATAAATAATAATATAAAATGATATTTCTATGGCCTTCTAAAGTTTTTCTGTACCCTAATGAAGGACGATGGACTCCATTTGGAGAAGGTGAATTATTAGGTAATTGTACAATTTAAAAGATGGTCTCCTTAACACTTCTATTCTTCAGTTTATTGAACAACCCAGCCAGGCACAGCAAATTTTTCCTGATAATAAAAATTTTCAACATGCTGAAGAAACAAAGCATTTCTATAGATGGCAATAACAAGTGTTAACCAGATTTAGTAGCACATAACACTTCCTTTAGAAGCAGTGAGTAACAGCGAAAAGGCCCTTGGAGTATTTGGTACCCCTTAAATTAAAACTTTATGTAAGGTCTGTTTCAAACATTTTCAATATAACATCTGATTCTCAGTCCTATTTCCCCAAAGCACCCAAGCTATGGACTCATTTCCAGTTTATTTTGAATGGTTTTATGGTTGAATGGTTTTATCTAAGAGCACCTTAGATAACCCAGTGGGCACCTTCCTTAGGTCATACTCATTCCAGGTAAGTACATGGGAGCTTGGGGTAGCCCTGCTTTCAGACATGGATGATTCGGTAGTCCTTTTTGCCATATCCACTTCAGACCATGAACAGACATACTCTGCTTCCTGTCAGTCATGATGAATCACGGCTCCTGAGTCAGATCTTGGGAGATATACTAAAGGGGGAAATCCCTGCCCTTCAGGCTTCTCTTCCTACTATCTTTTCCTTTAAAATTATTAGAAGAGTAATGTGGTACAATGAAAACAATATTGGACTTGGAGTCAAAAGACCTGGGTTTGAGTCCTGGCTTCAACACCTACTAGCTGCATCAATCACCAAACTGAGACAGTAATAAATGCATTCCCTTTTTCACATACTCGTTCTATAGAATATGTTTGGAAACTTCAATGTACTATATAACCATCAATTATTATTAATGGAACAGTAAACATAAAAAGAAAAACACAAGAATCATTTTGATCTTTCCCCAGTGAGACAACCAATATTTTTGCAAATTATTTTTGCCTTCTATCTCTCAATTCCAAACCTTCAGCCAGAATGTTGGGGCAAGGACACTGAGGTTGGAGTCAGAACAGCTAGAAGCCAGGCCCTGCTATTTACTATCTGGGTAACTGACCCAGGTACATATGCAAAAGCTGTGCCTTGGCATGGACAGAATTGCAAATATGATGCACTGTCTGAACGTCACTCCAACATTCAGTTGATTATTCCCCAACACTTAATTCCCCAGGACCTAAGGCTTTCACAGTGCTATTATCACAAGAGCTCTGCTAGGCAGATGGTAGGGCAGTTCTCATTCTCCCATGGCAGATGAAGAGACTAAAGCTCTGAGAGCTTAGTTAAGTGACTAGTCCCAGATGATACCACTACAAATAACTGTCTGAGTTGGAATTTGAATCTGGGCCTTCTGATACCAAACCTAGTGATCTATCTATTCATGATGCTATTCTTGTTGGAAACAAGACTCTCACTGTACCGTTCATGTTGTTGGCCCTCCCTCAAGGCTAATGCTCCCAGAAAATGACTTGTGTAACTATATATGTTCTACTTATTATCTAGCTTGGGACTCCAGGGAAAGAGACAATGTTAATACTCAGGGAACCTGCCCCAGCACAATTCATTGGTAGTTTTCTAAAGTCATGAAAAGATGGAGAGAGGAAACACATGCTAATTGGCAGCAGAGCAACCCACAGGTTTTTTGTCCTGAGGATGTGCCACACTGCTGCATACGCCCAACCCAGGGATTGATTAATGAGCAGAGTGAGCCATACCCAGGTCAGCTATCGTTTTATACTTGAGAGTAAACTACCTATTTAGATGCACTTTCCAAATGCATTAATCTAGGATAAGAACTCTGCCCCCACAGTGAGCCCCACCCCTCATACTTCTGAGTGTACTAACCATAAATAAGCCAGAGAAGAATACACAGAACCTGTCACCATGTCTTTGGCACTCTCTGCTTGCACTTCACAGATTCACCTGCCATTTTGGCAGGTTTGGAAGGGGTTGGGGGCGACTGACTGAATGTGAACATTTGCTATTATAGGGGCTCAGGCACTTGGGGATCACTAAATAAAGCTATATTTATGGCTGAGTTTCCACACAGGCCCACTACCTTGCCCAGCTGCCTTTAATTGGTAATTAGATTCCTGCCAAAACCCAAATAAAAACAGAAGCTCTCCTCAGCACTGTCAGAGAGAGAGTCTTTATCAACCACCCAGTTTCCAGTTTACACCTCTTCATTTTCTATCAGCTTCAGGCTTAATACACCTACCTCCTCCTACATCTTCCTGTCTTCCATCTTGTTGGAGGAGTGTCTCCTGAAAACACTTCAGCATGTGCAGATTTGGCAGGTGCCTAAGTGACAGGTGTTTGAAATTTTCCCATGCATAGTAATGGCAGCTTACAGCAAACTATCACCTTCCATTTTTTGAAGGACCTATTTCTGGGAGCTATTCTCCCTGGTTAGCAGGTCTTCTGACTACCTTGTCATAGGCCTCTAACACTCACCTGAGGCAGGCCAATTATACACTAATCTATAGAGCCAGGCAAAGAGGACATCAGACCAAACCATCCGAACCATCTTAGTGAGCGCTAATGAAAGGCATAACTTGAAATGACTCCAAAATAGCTAAAAATAAGAATTTTAATGGGTGAGGTTGTCTTATTGTTCTTGGGGAAAAGTCAACAGTCAATAAAGATTTTTTTTTTAATGTCAACTATGTGCCAAGTATTGTGCTAAGCACTGGAGATATAAATATGAAAAAGGAAAGACACTCCTTGCCCTCAAGGAGCTTACAGTCTAGAAGGGAAGACAACATACAGAAGGAAGCTGAAAAGGGAAAGGTTGTTACTTCTTGTTTTCAGATCACGGACATCACAGAGTAATGTCTTGACTTGCACATGAACTGGTTTTAAATTGAGGCAGTTACACAAAGTCAAAGGGGAAAAGTGTGGAAGATTGGCAACTCCCCAGATGCAGGGATGATCTTGGCATCTTTGATGTCTGACCGCAGTGCCTGCTTCAGCTCCCTTCACAGCTGTTGGAACATCTTGTTTTCTTCCACCCATTCTGTTAGAGAAGTCATCACATTCTTGGGATAGACACCCCCCTAAAACCTAAAACCCTCAACCTGGTTTAGCCCATCTGTCTTCATGGTTTTTACCAGGGTGTGGCCACGATGCATGCTACAGATTCTTGGAGCCATAAGTGAGAGTTGGGCCACAGGTGGTAGACACCAAAGGTGGATGAGCAGCTCTGAAAAGAACTGAGCAGCACTCACACCAGAGGCAGTAGTCCTCCTGAACACCCCATACAACCCAAAGGGGAAGGGGGAGGTATGGTGAAGCCAGTCAGAGTCGTGCGGCTAAGCGAGAAATCAGGAGACATGTGAGCTAAGTTTTCTCCTTCAATGGAGTAGGATCCTTTCCTTTAAAAGGTAGAAAGATACAGCTAGAGGATGTAACAGTCCTGCTAAAAAATGTCTAGATTGAAAGAATAGTCAGCAATGGTTCCAGGCTAGCTCAGAAAGAAGTCTCTAATGGAGTGCCCTATGTTTGTACTTAGTCTTGTTTAATATTTGTATCAATGACCCAGGGCAAATTACTTAATCACTAAATGCTCTAGGCAATTCTCTGAAACTAATTTTCTTTTTTTTTTTAAAAGCAATCAGGGTTAAGTAACTTGCTCAAGGTTACACAGCCAGTTATTTCTGGGTGTGGTGCTGAGTATCTGAGCCCGGATTTGATCCAGGTCATCCTGACATTGGAGCTGGTGCTCTTACTCTCTGAGCCACCTGGCCACCCCTAAGGATTTGGGGTTAAGTAACTTGCTCAAGGTTACACGGCCAGGTGTTTCTGGGTGGGTGCTAAGTGTCTGAGCCCGGGATTCGATCTCCAGGTCATCTCAACACTGGAGCCGGTGCTCTTACTCACTGTGCTACCTGGCCGCCCCTCTAAAACTAATTTTCAGAGAAGGTGTCACTCTGAAAGAAGAGTTCCATCCATTGATGAAATCACAGGTCTGCTTCCCTCTCTACCCGCCCCCTCATAATAGCTTAAAGGCACAGATGTCATACTTTGCAAACAAGCAGATGACACAAAGATGGGAGGATAGCCAAGCCCTTGGATGACAGCCAGGACCTAATAAGGTCTTGACAGATTAGAACACAGAACCAAATCTAATTAGTTGAAAAAACAGTACACAATGCAGGTACTTATTTATTTAAATACTGAGTCTCCAGTCCAATGTAAAAGCTCCTAGTGAAGACACTGTTTTTTCATTTTATCTTTGTAGCTCCAGCATCTAACACAGTACACACAGAAGGTGCTTAATAAATGCTTCTTGGATTGGAAACACAAGAGTTAGTGGACAGAGTGTTGTCAGCAACTACCAAGTGAATGAAGACAATCTTTTCATGGTGTATAGATAGTCTCTGAATGCAGATACCAGAAAAAAAATCCAGGCAACTTGAAATACACTGTCATTCAAGGAGAGCTTTTGCAATAAGGAGAGGTAGTGCTGGTGGTGGCTGAGGGCAGGTAGAGAATGACATCTCTGAAATGGATTGCTGAATTTCTTTTCAGTAGTGTCAGATCTGGCAACTAGTCCTTTCTGAAAGGCGCAATGTAAGGCCAATTTACTTTAAAAAATGTGGACTTATGATTTAATGAGGGTAGGGAAATCCAAGTGTAGAAGCACACTCAACTGATGCAATTTGCTTATAATTTAGAATCTTCTTAGAGAGTTAAAAGGTTAAGGGATTTTCCCATGGGTAACACATACCGTGTTTCCCCGATAATAAGACCTATCCCGAAAATAAGCCCTCCCCTTACTGTGTAAGATTCCTCTAAAATAAGCCCTTCCCCAGTGATTTGCTTATTGAATAAAGGTACATTTTTTTGTTCACATTTACCTGTTTATTAAAATTGCTGTCAATGTTCATTAAAATAAGCCCTCCCCTGAAAATAAGTCCTCTGGTGTTTTTCTGTCCAAAAAAAATAATAAGACAGTGTCTTATTATCGGGGAAACACGGTATGTTATGAGTCAGAAGCAGAATTTAAACCCTGCTGTTTCTGACTTCAAGGAAAACTTCTCTCTCCACTCTACTCTGCTGCTTCACAATGCATTATTTACAATGTACTAATTCTTAAGTCTGACTCACAACATCTCAATATCTGTTCTGTGCTAAAATTTATGCTGTCCCTCCATGAAACAATTAGAAAGTAGTTTCTCTCTTAAAATTTTGAGAAATAATTGGTGCCACTGCCATGATATTTATGTTTACTTGACATGCATGGGCCCAAGAAATGATTGTGCCTGGTTATTTGATGAGAGAAACTCTCTTATATATGTATGTATGTGTGTGTCTATATACATATATATATATATACATACATGTATGTGTGTATAAAAATTATTCTCTGCTTCAGTGCATTTTGTCTGTTTGCTGGCTTGAGTTCCTTCCTGCCATGAGCATTCTTTGAGGAAAGCTATTTTTTATTGTGCACAATTTTTCTACAAGAATGGTGCTTGCTTTATAGCAATCATCTGACTACTATTCCAACCGCTCCAACAGCTGCCCATGCTCTGACTTCTAACACTTGTCCTTTGGACTAGTTTCCTGTTGGTATCATGCCATTTTCAAATCGGTGGCTATTGTAGTATTAGCCAAAGTGGAAAAAAGAAAATTGACTAAGATGATGAAAAAGTATGGAGCAGCCCCCAGCTGAACTCTCCCAACATTCTTCTCCAAACAACTTTAAAATAATGTCTGGAATAAAATTTTGGAGAAGCAGAGCCAATAAAAGATCAGAGTGATACATTTTTTCCTGGCTAAAGCAACCTAAGAGGTCAGCAGGAGACATCTGTAACACTAGGCTGTGTAATGGTCTGGAGCATAGCAGCAGCCCAGCAAAGGGCCTTGGAGGCAGCCATGATGGTGGTAGGAACAGCAATCTGAAGATGTCTCAGTTAAAATATGGTGAGAAAGAGGTTGCAGGAGACCCTTTGCTGACATTGGGTGCAGCTGGTGCTAGCGGGCAACTCTATTGCTGATATCTAGTTCTGGGTGGCAGTTCCAAAGTGCAGAGGAGAACTTGTGGTCATTCAAAAAGGAGCAGGGGCCATAATTGAAGTTCCAGGACTAGGAACTAGGAGACGAACACTAGTGCTTGTGTCTACAGGAGAGCAGTGATCCTGGTCACAGTTCCAGGGCATAAAGGAATGCTAGCAAGAAAGCAGGTTTCTTTCCTGGGTAAAAACCAGAGCACAGACCAGGAGAACAGTGACCACACTTCTCCTTGGATCACACTACCTTGGAAACACCAAAAACTAGCAGATTCCCAGAACTAGCTCTGAAAAGAGAAGCATGAAAGAGATTAAAGTTTGAGACAGTGCTTCCCCACCCAGAGGTGAGCAGAGCCATAGTTTAACATAAAGGTCAATGTCAAGAAAAAGACTGGAAAATGAGCAAACAACAACAAGAACAACAACAAAGAACTTGACCATAAAAAAGCTACAAAAGTGGCAGGGAAGATCAAAAAACTAACTCAGAAGAAGACACCAATGTCAAAACAATTACAAGCAAAGCCTCAAAGAAAAAATCTAATTAAACTGAGCCTCAACAAGAATTCTGGAAGATAAGATAAGAATGGTAGGGCAAAAATTGGGAAAAGAAATCAGAGTGATGCAAGAAAATTATGAAAAGAGAATTAACTAAGTGGTAAAAGAGGCATGAAAATACTAAAGAGAACTCCTTACAAGGCAGAATTGGCCACATGGAAAAAGATGTACAAGAAATCCACTGAAGAGAACAACTCCTTAACAACTAGAATTGGACAAATGGAAAAAGCGATATAAAAAGTTCACTAAAGAAAATAATTCCTTAACAATTAAAATTGGACAAATGGAAGCTAATCACCCCATGAGACATCAAGATGCAATAAAATAAAATCAAAAGAATGAAAAAACAGAAGAAACAGTGAAATAGATGAATGGAACTTTTATGCAACTAAACAGAAAAATGCATGCATAGTAACAAAAATAATTTAGACGGAGAGAGAACACTAATTATGAGGGAAGAGCAGAAAAGACCCGGTGTTAGAAATGGCATCTGAGATATATTTGGAGGAAAAGTAGGCAAAAAGCATCAAAAGATGATGTTATCTAGAGTTCTATAATATTTTTCCTAATGTTCTCTTTCAGCATTCCTGGGAATAGCCCAGAGAAGTTGGCCTTAATCTGGGTCATGCACTATGACGTCATATGACTGTGAATCATGAAATAAAACCATAGAAGAAGAATCGAAATTGTTACCAAAGGTGACAGAATGATGCGTGGCATGCCTTAGGATAATAATATAGGTTCTAGTGAAGGTAATATGACTGCTGTGCAAGGAATATAAAAGATAACAACAACATGGTAGCCCTTAACAGTTTGCAAAATGCTTTATATTTATTATCTAATTAGAGCTTCACAACAGAGAATTTTACAGATGGGGAAACTGAAGCTGGAAGAGGTTAAGTAAGTTGCTTTAGGGTCACACAACTATTAAGTTTCTGAGGCAAGATTCAAACCTAAGTGTTCCTAACTTCAAGCTCAGCACTCTGTCTACTACATCACAGCAGAAAATGTATACTCAGAAAAGGAGGTGGGTTAGAAATGGCAACATGACATAGTAGATGATGGCAGTAGAGTTAGAGTCAGGAAAACGTGAGTTTGAACCCTGTCTCAGAAACTTAATAGCTGTGGAACATGGGGAAAATCACTTCATACTCCAGAGTCTCAGTTTCTTTATCTGTAAAATGAAGGTGTTGTACATGTGATCTCTAAAGAATCTTCCAGCTCTAAATCTATGGCCCTGTGGTCATTCGGTGAGGAAGAGGCATAACAGATGGACAAGGTAAGTACTACCCTAGCACATAAAAGATGTGAAAAGACTTAAATCAGGGCTTCTTAACCTGGGCTATGTGAACATGGATTTTAAACACTATATTTTGATAATTGTATTTACAAATAGTTGATTTCCTCTGTAATCCTATGTATTTGTGCATTTAAAACATTATTTTGAGAAGAGCTCCATAGAGTGCACAAGGCTGTGAAAGGGCTCCATGACACAAAAGGGGTTTTGGAGAGATTCTCTATAGAGGATGTTTGGTGAGGACAAGGACAATGATGAGAGGGTGGAGACTAGGTGTGAGCCACACTGTTGGTGATGGACCCAAGTTAACAAGATACAAGTTCATTAAATATATTATAACCAAATAACTCCAAAAAGTTGTAAAACTCCATTGGAACATTCAGCTGGTTGTTTATAACATAATTTCCATGACACTAATAACCCTGTCACACTGTTTCACTTCATAGCATAGCTTCATAGAACCAATCAATGATATGCAGGGAGGGGAGATATGCCTGAACTTTTACTTCATTTACACCCAGTGTTTACTCTCATGGAACACTACTTTCTCTGGCCTCCCTACTTCAGAACTGCTTCCTCTCCAAAACAAGTTTCTCTTTCTTTAATATTTCTCATTATCTCACCATTGATCCTGTTTACGAATATCAATGACATCCAATCTGTCCCCCTTTCCAAACTCTTGGCTCTACCCTAGTTAAACTGATCCATACCAAACTGCAAAGTGTCCTCTAGTTCTCCCTTTTTTGACAATCAATTATTTTGTCACTCCAGGGCGCCATGTTGGGTTCTCCTATTTTCCCCACGAGAGACTGGATCCACCTCACATGTAAGCTTGAGTTCGGTCTTGACAGAACCTCAAAAAGGAATGCAATATAATTTCCATTTACTTTGCCATGACTCAAGCCTTCACTAACTCTTCTTAATTTTTAAGTCCCTCTGTAAACCTTTTCTAAAATTAGAACTGTACTTCTGATGTGTTCAATCTGAAGTTCCTATTGCCTTTCCCAGTTAATAAGGCTAGCTGTGATGGACACTGGAGAGGACTTCCTCGTGTATTTGTGGTTATTCCATTTGTGGGGATGGTGGAAAGGCAGGAAGCATGATCAATGAGCACCATATAGTGCCCAAGAGATGGAGAACATGAGGAAGACTTATGGGGATTTCCTCAAACACCCCTAGTCCCACTTTTGGTTTATTGATTATAGTCTATATTCAGAATCCTGTCTTGTTTTAATACAGCACTGAGTATTCATGACATATGGAATAGCTTCAGTAGCAACAAAAATGTAGACAAGGATATGAATTTGGTCATGGAGGAATCGAGTTCAGTCTTATTCTAGGCTCTTCAGCATCATCAGTCTTGGTTACTAAAGTAATTCTCTGTTCCCCTTTCTGTACTGGAAAGAACTGTTTTCCTTGAAGTTAGAAGGGCTGGCCAGGGAGAAGGTTGTGCTAAGACAGCTGCAGATGACAGGCTTTTCTGTGTGAAACTTGCAAAATAAGGGCTAGCACTTTTGTTCAGCCTAAACAGAGCAGGGGGGTGATCTTGGCTTGCACACTGTTTTTTGAACAACAACAGACTTTTGGGCATAGCTATTGCCACTGTGGCAGAACAGAATCTGAAGCCTCTTGTTATCTCTGATAAGAACATCAATATCTGTCATTATCAACATTTATTAAGTTCAGATCTTGCATTGCTCTATCCCTAAGGATGTCACTGACCTTAACAAAAGGAATACAAAGATATAAGTACACATAAAATTAGCATTTGGATCCCCCACTGTCACATTTCACATTCACTACAAAAATTTATTTTAACTAATTTCCTCTATTTGCAACAAACATCCTGTCAGTACTTAACTTCTTTCCACGTGTACGCACTATCCACTTTTCATGACTCTAAACCAGAAAGGAACCTCATACAATAAAATATGTACAACTATAACTTTTCTGGTGATACTTACGTATGCAAATGTAGCAAGTTTAGCATTTATTTTTAATTCAAATAAATTCCTTGAGTTCATCCTGATTTTTTTTTTTCCATGAAAAGGCATTTTTGAGTCAAAATCTGTGAAATAATCTTTGACCCTAAAATATCCTCCTGGGATTTGAGTTGGGGTATACAGGGTACTGAGAGAGAACTAGCAGCTCTAGTGGGAGGGCTGCTGAATGCTTTGCAGGGCTTCTCATCTACCTTTGGTGTCCCCTGTCACCCGGCTCTGACCTGTGGCTCCAAAAAGCTGTAGCGACCACACCCTGGTAAACCATTTCAGCAGATGGGCTATCACTGTGTTCAGGGTAACCAAGAGTTCTCAGATTCGTTGGTGAGTTAGAAGGGTTTCTACCCCAAATATGTGCAGATTTTCCCTGACCTAACAGCCATGAAGGGGGCGGTGAAGTACATGTTCTGGATCACTTAGAGTCTGGTTAGACATCAAAGACACCAAGGTTATCCACTGCATCCTGGGCCATCCCCAGTTGTCCTGACATCCATGTTGCCACTGGACTTTGATGACTCTGGAAGAGGGAGTGAGGCTAATGACCTCATGCAACTCTGCCTTACTTAAATCCAAATCACAAGCCAGCCAAGGTATCACCCCATGATGTTATCGGTCCTCTTCAAAAAAGAAGGGAAAATAACAATTGTCCTGAGAATCTTTCTAGGCCTTCAAACTCCCAAATCCACACAACTGTATGGTAGAGAAAGTCAAATTTTCTCTAAGCCTTGGTATCCTCATTTACAAAATAGACATATAATATTCGTCCTACCAACCTACATGGTTGTAAGGATTAAATGAGATAAGAGATGGATAGCATAAATACTATTAAAATGTTGGGTATTATCATTATTAGTCTAACCCTTTCATTTTAGATGTACTTACTGCCAGACAAAGAAACTGAGGCCTCAAGGGTGAAAAACTTGCCTGATATAAGTGTCCTTAGCATAGCATAGCTGTGCTCTTTCCCTCTTTAATGGTACCCTTTGCTCTTAAAATCAGAACTCTTGTAATCATAGCTGGAATGAGCCTTATAGACTGTTTAATCCAACTCTATGTTACAGATGAGGAAACTGAGGTCCAGAGAGATGAAGTGACTGGCTCAAAGTCACACAGTTAGGAAGTGTCAGGACTCTGATTTAAATCTATTCCCCCCACTTTTTCAGCCAGTGTCCCTTTTAACCCTACCACGATGCCTAGCAGTTCAGTGTACCCTTAACACTTTTCCCAATCAAAACTCCTGCCAAGGGGGGCAGAGCCAAGACAGTGGAGTAGAAACGGGACTATGTGTGCAGCTCTGGCTTCCACCTCCTCCAATACATGTAAAAAATGACTCTAAACAAACTTTAGAGCTACAGAAGCCACAAAGTGACAGAGAGAAACAAATCTGCTGAAGGAAGCCTGGAGGCTGACAGAAAGGCTCCATCTCAGTGCATTGGGAGCAGAGGGCAGTCCCACCTGAGCTGCAGTTTTAGCCCCAGGGCAGCCCTAATGAGTAGCAGCTAGAGCAGACATCAGGAGAGTAAATCACCAGCAGCTTTAGCTGTTTCTAGACTTCTCAATCGATAAATGCCAAAGAAAAAGTAAAAGGTCAGTGTGGAACTTGGTTGGTCCAGGGGAGGATAGAAGAGTGTGGTCTGACTGCTACCTCAGAGGGAGAAACTGAGGAGGTGTGGTGGCTGCAGCTAATGCTGCATGTCTGCTTCAGAGCTCCTGGCCTGAAGATTGTAGGGGGACTAAGTGGCCATTCAGAGAGTAATTGCACTTGCTTTAACCTGCTTGGATCTAGATTGCTGTCTTGGGTGATGCTCCTGGGGTGTGTGACCAGGGAGCCAGAACTTGTGGGGGCTGTAGAGAGGGTGCCCATCTAATAGCTCCAGCAGCTGCAAAAAACCCCAGTGATTTGGGACATACCTTTCTCCATCCTGGAAGCAGAGCTGTACCATGGCAAAGAGGTCAAAGTGCAAGTAACTGGCTGCCAAATGAGCAAGCAGTGGAAGCACAAACAGATGGTAGAATCCTTTTGGGGGGGGAAAAAGGATCAAGGCATGGAGCAGGAAGAAAACATAGAAGTTAGAAACCCTGCACCAAAAGCCTCCAAGAAAAATATGAACTGGCTACAGGCCATGGAGAAGTGGAAGAAAAATTGGGAATAGAAATGAGAATGATGCAAGAAAATCATGAAAAGTAAGGCAACAGCCTGCTAAAGAATACCCAAAAATACACTGAAGAAAGGAACACCTTGAAAATAGACTAACACAAATGGCAAAAGAGGCCCAAAAAAGCCAATGAGGAGAAGAATGCTTTAAAAAGCTGAATTTTCCAGGTGGAAAAGGAATTTCAAAAACTCACTGTTGAGAATAACTCCTTCAAAATTAGATTGGAGAAATTGGAAGCTAATGACTTTGTGAGAAATCAATATATTATGAAACAGATCGAAACAAATGAAAAAAATAGAAGGCAATGTGAAATATCTCATTGGAAAAATGACTGATCTGGAAAATAGATCCAGGAAAGATACTTTTTAAATTATTAGATTATATGAAAGCTATGATAAAAAAAGATCCTAGACACCATCTTTCAAGAAATTATCAAGCAAAATTTCCCTGATATTCTAGAACCAAAGGGCAAAATAGAAATGGAAAGAATTCACCAATTGCCTCTTGCAAAAGATCCCAAAGAGAAAACTCCTAGGAATATTATGGCCAATATTCCAGAGTTCCCAGATGAAAGAGAAAATACAGCAAGCAATCAGGAAGAAACAATTTGAGTATTGTGGAAACACAATCCGGATACCACAAAACCTAGCAGCTTCTACATTAAGGAATCAAAGGGCTTGGAATATGATATTCCAGAAGTCAAAGGAGCTAGGACTAAAAAAAAAGAATAACCTACCCATAAAAATTGAGTATAATGCTACAGGGGAAAATATGATCATTCAATGAAATAGAGGACTTTCAAGCATTCTTGATTAAAAGAACCATAGCTAAACAGAAAATTTGACTTTCAAATACAAGAGGCAAGAGAAGCATGAGAAGGTAAACATGAAAAAGAAATGATAAGGAACTTATTAAAGTTGAAATATTTACATTCCTACATGGAAAAACAATAATTGTAACTCATAAGACTTTTCTCAGTATGAAGATAGTTGAAGGGAATATATATATATATATATATATATATATATATATATATATATATATATATATATATATATATATATATCTCAGCAATGCAATATTCACAATGGCTATGGCAATTACAGATATGCTGATGTAGTTATCAATCACAAAATATATCAGGCATTCTATATGGGGGATAAAGAGAGAACATTTATTAAAATACCAAAAGACTGAATTCCAAAACCAGAAAGTCAAAGCCATCAGAGTAGTTATGAAGTTGACACAGGTAGATAAAGTAGAAAGCACCCACATTTTCAAGCCTTTAAAACAGAACAGGCTACCTCAGGCAAAGGTCCTCCTCTCCCCACTCACAGCAACCACCCAGCATCCAGGAAGCATGCTCCCAGCAGCTCCAGACCCTGGCAGTCCTCAGCAGGAGTCCTTAGCAGAAATTCTGGCTGACTCAGAAAGGGGTTCATGCTTCCGCTGCCTCTGATGCTGCTGCCGCCATTGCCGCCACTGCTAGCCAGTGCAGGAACTCTAGCTTGGCTTCCACTTCCTCTTGCCCCACCCCTTCCTGCTACATCAGCATGTCCAATGGGGCATGGAAGATCTTTAAATCCCATAACCCTTACAATATATATTTGTATACATACATAGTATGTTCATGTATCCATAGACAGAGGGCACAGGATGAGCTGAATATGAAGGAATGATATCTAAAAAGTACAATTAAGAAGAGGGGAATTTATTGGGAGATGGAGAAAGGGAGCAATAGATTAGGGTAAATTATCTCATATAAAAGAGGCAAGAGAAAAAATGTTACAATGGAGGGGAAGAGCAGGAAGGTTAAAGGGAATGGGACAACCTGATTCTCATTGAATTTGATCTAAGGAGGGAATAACATACACACTCAATTGGGTATCTTATGCTACAGGAAAATGTGGGGGTAGGGGATAAGAGGGGATAAGAGGGGAGACGATAGAAGGGCGGGCAGATTGGGGGAGAGGGTAGTTAGAAGCAAACATTTTTGAAAAGGGATAAAGTCAAATGAGAAAATAGAATAAGTGGGTGGGGGGGTGGGATAGGTTGAAGGGAAATATACCTTTGAAGGGAAAGTCTACCACAATATAACTACTATGGAAATGATGTGGGTAACTATACATGTACAATCTATATTGAATTGTTTATCTTCCCAGTGAGGTTATGTGAGGAGGGAAGAAGGGGAAAAAATCTGGAGCTCAAAGTTTTAAAAACAAATGTTTAAAAATTTGTTGTTGTTGTTATTTTTACATTCAACTGGGAAATAAGATATACAGGTACTAGGGTATAAGAACCCATCTTGCCCTACTAGAAAGTTAGGGGGATGAAGGAGGAGGATATCAGAGAGAACAGATTGGGGGAAGGGGTATTCAGCAAGCTTGCTATTTTGGGGTGGGGGTAGGGGAAAGATAGAGAAAAAATTGTAACTCAAAATCTTGTAGAAATGAATGTTGAAAACTAAAAATAAATAATTTTTAAAAAAGAAAACAAAAAATAATTCTGCTAAGATAGGATTTGAAAGTCCATCACACTAAAGGATAAATCACTGATAACAGCTTAAAGTGTTACCTTCTCCAGGAGGATTGTCATTGCAAAAGATTTCCCGGCCCAAGCCAGCAGGTATAAGAGATTTATTTCTTCTTCCCCTTTCCAAAATCATACCATGTAGAGGTAGGATTCTTTCCCAATCAGTCTTGCATTTAGCCTGACCCTTTATATAAAGATGCGGACACAAATATCACAAATACCATTTATGCATTCCTTTGTTATTCTTTTGTCTATATGCACCACATTGATGGAATGGGCCTTCCCTTGCAAACTCATATAAGGCAAGAACTAACTCCCATGTACCTGGGAATCATATTTAGGCTTCAAAAATCCTTTAAGGTGATAGAAGTGTTGATGCTGACATTTTACAACTTCCTAACACAAGGAAGTTGATGAGTCTTTTCACAAGGGCAACAGGAATCAACCTGGGGATTACAAACGTTCATCTTGCCCTTGTCCAATAAGAGCCAAGGGTATGCTAAATTGAGAATTGATTAACCAGGTAAGAGAGGAAACTAATCCACAGGAAAGGACCTTTTTTAAAAGAAGTGACAAATGGGCTTCCCAAAGTCAAACCGGAGATCTATTCTTCCTAACAATTTTTCATTCCCTTTGACTGAGAAATGCC
The DNA here is from genome assembly GCF_028583685.1 of Petaurus breviceps papuanus. Taxonomy (NCBI): domain Eukaryota; kingdom Metazoa; phylum Chordata; class Mammalia; order Diprotodontia; family Petauridae; genus Petaurus; species Petaurus breviceps. The sequence continues at coordinate 10,760,682 of NW_027187307.1, read as the reverse complement.
TTTGAGATGTGTTGCAAAGTTTCATCAGTTTCAGAAAATAAAATCTTACACTGCAAACCTATTAATTTTGCAGTATGGATCAAGATGTAGGCTGAAAATATCTCTTCCTCAAGCCCAGAAGGGACTTAATCTGTTGCCTTTTCTTCCCTATGCCAATTCTAGTTGGCAGAAGTACTACTGGTAATAGTGCCAAGATTCAAAAGCTAGGGTCCCAGTGCATATATTTCCTAGGTCAGGCACACAGGATTTATTAGGTTCAGGTTTGTGGCTTTGGAATAGGACAAAAATCTCAGAAAACCTAATGAAGGGGGAGGCATAGGCTTAATGCAGGTTTATTTGCTGCAGGAATATTTCAATATTAGGAAAACTATCATATGCTCACAGTTTTGACCATATCAACATCAAACCTAACAGAAATCATATGATTATCTCAATAGACGCAGAAAAGGCTTTTAACAAAATATAGCACTCATTCCTCTTTAAAATGCTATAAAGCATAGGAATAAATGGAATTTTCCTTAAAATGATAAGTAGTAACGATCTAAAATCATCAGCAAGCTTTATATGTAATTGGAGATTATAAGCTAGAAACTTCACTAGTAAGATCAGGGGAGAAACAAGGATGTCCATTATCACCACTATGATTCAATATTGTACTAGAAATGTTAGCTTTAGCAATAATAGAAGGAAAAAAACTGAAGGAAGTAGTTATAAGTACACTCTAGAAAGAAAAGAAAAAGAAAATACAACTGCCAGTAACATGCAATGAACTGTCCTAGTTACAAAAACATGGACCCAAACTAAGGGAGTAAAACTGAAAGGTCCATGTGAAAGATTCACCTATAAAAGCTTCTAAATTGGACTTAAATTTCTAGTTTCTCCCCTCTTCAAGTCATCTTGAGCCCAGCTACCAAAAGAACCCTTCCTAAAACACACACCTGCCCATATCTCTACCCTAATGAGAACCGTCAGTGGCTTGCCATTGCCTCCAGGATAAAACACAATTACAGAGCTTGGCATTTAAGACCCTTTACAACTTGACTCTAGCCCAGAGGGATGCATGAGGCCCATTAAGACTCCTGAATAAAGCATGGATCAGAATAAAGTGTAATTGGGAAAAAATTTACAAAATGAATTAAAATGTAGCAAAACATAGAAAATATTAATATGTGATTTTTAAGTCAATATGTGGATTGCAAGAATCTTTTTGTATGATTTAGTGGCCCCTGTTTCTCTTTGAGTTTGATAGCCTACCTTTCTAGGTCTACTGTAGATCACTTCCTTAAATGTATTCTGCATTCCATTCAAACTGACCTATTTTCTGGCACTCCATTTCCTATCTTACTATGACCTTTGCACAAATTGTTCCCCCTGCCTGGAATTAACACCCTTCTCACCTCTACCTTTCTATTTATTTTATTGTCTTTATGTACCACAGAAATGATGTATGCCTTCCTTTGTCAACTCAAATAAGACAAAAACTAATTTTCAGCATGTATCAGAGCACCATATTAGGGTTTCAAAAGTGTTTTGAGGTGATAGGAGTGATGATAATATTTTAAAACCTTATAACACAAGGAAGTTAATGATTCTTTTTACAAGGGCAGTAGGGATTAACCTGGAGATTTAAAACAAGTTCACCTTGTCCTTGTCCAATAAAAGCCAAGGGCATACAAAATTGAGAATGCATACCCCTAGTTTTCTTCAAAGCTTATCTCATGCACCTTAAGAAGCCTGGAATCTAAGGTGGCAAATTAGATCTGTCCTTAGATAGTAGTTAGTTGGGTGATCTTGACTGTCACTAAAAAACAAAAACAAACAAAACTCTGCGTGACTCAGTTTCCTCATCTGTAAAATGGGGATAATAATAGCACCTATCTCCTAGGGTAATTGTAAGGATAAAATGAGATAGTGTTTAAAACACAATATGAACTTTATAGCACCATATAAATGCTAGTTATTATTATTCCATTAGCTATGAGTACTCTCTTTGTCCTCCTCAAATTAGCATCTATTTATTTATCTGCTTAAATCTACTATCTTCTCCTCCAGTCTAGTAGAGTATAACCTCCTTGAGGGCAGAGCCTCTTTTCATTTTACCTCAGTACTCTGTATCCTCAGAACTCAGCACAATGCCTTGAATTTTATGTATTTAATAAATACTTAAATTGTATTGAGCATACCCACTGACTCCTATTGTGGATGCTGTGTTGCCAAAGGGAGCTGGGAATCAAACAGTTGACCAGTTTCTGATGCATCAAATGTATTTCACTGCAATCAAACTCTTAGAGACCCAGAACTCAGATAGAGCTCCTCCCTTGCAGGGGAGGAGAGGTTGCTGGTACCTCTCCCTGGATAGTTGAACTGAAGGACATGGATTGATTGGGGCTCTTGCCAATCTCTAATACCTGAGGGAAGGCTGGTTGATCTCTACCACTACAGGATTTTAAGGTACTGGATAGGCCAGGATAAGGTCCCAAGTGGAACCTTGGTCACCAAGTGGTGGCCTATTCAGTGGAATAGAGGACTTTCAAGCACTCTTGATGAAAAAAACAGAGTTGAATAGAAAATTTGACATTCAAATAGGCACAATCAGAATTTCTTGGGACAAGAATCTGGAGGCACAGCAGCTATAGAAGAGAGAATTGATAACTGAGCCATACTTTCCTGAGAACTTGTGGTGGTGGAACTTCTTCTGAACAGGAGCCCAAGAGCCAGGAGTCCCCTCCCTCCAGGCTGGATAAGGTGATTCTGATTTTTTGAATGAGCTGCAGACCACTGAGGAAGCATGACCAGGATGCTAAGACTTTGTCTGTTTGTGTCTTGTTTGAGCCTTGAATTACTGGGAGCAGAAATTGTGAAGGATTTGAGATTGACCAGACCCTGTAAACTTCAATGTGGAGCAGGACCATCCAGAGAGCTGGATAAGGACCTGGGAGCTGTCTGCCAGTGAACCCAGGTGACAGTCTGGTGAATCCAGGCAGAATCTGGGATCATGGAAGGGGATCCTGGGAATCTGAAATCCAAGCCCCAAGCCAAAATGAAAAGATTTATGTGTGGGTATTGAGTAATGGTGAAATTATAGTTTACTAGTGACCTAGGGGTGGAGGGTTTGTCTATTTTCTAATGATTGTACTTAGTGATTAATTTAGTGTGCCCCATGAGTGGAAGACTTTGACTATTGTACTTTGAGATGATTGTTCTTTGTTCTAAATATTGTGACCACTTTGGTGAAAACTATGTGGCCATCTTAATGATAAGCTGTTGTGAATACTATATTGTGATTTTCTGTGATAAGTTGTAATATTATGAATGCTGTACCTTGATGTGTTGTGAATGTTTTGCTCTTATTTGTTATGGAATAGTGTTCACCATACTATGTAATAAGAACCTTAAAAGCTATTCATAGTAGCATTCTTCTGGAAAGCTGCTTGTGTGTGGTGTTACACAGGTGAGTATTTTTTGCCCTCAAAAATGCTGTGCTACAGGTGAATATTATTTTTTCTAATTATCTATGTTTTTTATAGCTTTAACTAAAAAGCTCTTAGCTTTAACAAGAATTTTTGACAGAAACAAGAGTAGATATTATATTGAACTATTGATAACAACATAACTATAATTATTCTATAATAATTATTGATAATGATTTCATAACAAATTTCAATAAGGAAAATGTAAAAGTAAATCTGCTGTATTTAAGGAACCAGCAAAACCTTTTTTTAATGACTTGTAACCAGGTAGCTGTCTAGGTACTAAAATGTCTGCCTGTCCCTACAATAACTTGCTCATTAGCCTGCTACTCATGCATGCAATTTCCATCCTTGGAAACACAGTTCTAGAGGAGGGGTGGGGAACTTGTGGCCTCAAAGACACATGTGGCCCTCTAGGTCCTCAGGTGTGGCCCTTTGACTGAATCCAAACTTCCCAGAACAAATTCTCTTGACAAAAGGATCTGTTCTGTAAAACTTGGACTCAGTCAAAAGGCCACATATGAGGACCTAGAAGGTCAAACGTTTCCTACCCCTTATCTAGATTAAATCAGAATCTAAAAAATAATTAAGGAGGACCGGCCCATTGGGGTTAACATAGGAATCTCTACACAAAGGGACACCACTGATGACATATTAGGTTAGTCATCATTTTTTCCCTAGGTATGTACGGTCCCTGATCATTACCAAAATCTAGCCAGATCAAAGAGAATATACACTCAATAACAGTCTTAACTTACAGGAACACAGCTGGGATTTGAATCCAAGTCTTTTCACTTCCAACCTGGGATTCTTTCCACTACTTTTTTTTAAGCAATTGGGGTTAAGTAACTTGCTCAAGGTTACAGGGCCAGTTATTTCTGGGTGTGGTGCTGAGTATCTGAGCCTGGATTTGATCCCCAGGTCATCCCAACACTGGAGCCGGTGCTCTTACTTGCTGTGCTACCTGGCTGTCCTTCCACTACTTCTTCAAAACAGACAGACAAAGTACCAGCAAAATAGCCATGTCTCCTCAGTCCTTGGCAGGTCTCAAAAGTCCAGGGCAATTCAAAGTGGCCCTCAGCAATCCTCTCAGTCTCTCTCTGCCTCCACGAGGTGCTGCTTCCAAAAAGTTCTTCTGCCTCCTCTCAAGTCTCTCCAAATCTACATCACCAGCTCCTCCCAGTTCAGGACTCTCTTTTCATGTCAACAAGTCCATCCCACAGGTGGGGATTAACAAGCTCTGGGTTTTAACACAATCAATTCGAAAACCAAGCCAATACAGGGGGATCTTTATATTCCATTACTATCACAACATATCAATTCAGTATTAGGAATGCCAACAATACTAAAAGGAATTGACTTAATAAGCATCACAATCCTCCCTGATCTTCAATCATTAATCAAGGAGAAAAAAGATGTTCCTGGCATACTAATGCTCATATCAGTTAGAGAATTAGTCCTATAAGTTAAAAATGAACATAAAATACTTATCTATAAAGAATTTTTAAACGTTTTGTCTGTGGTAATGTTGGGGGATGGGATCCCAAAAGGCCCAGCAGGAATTCTGATCTTATCTAAGACCAGAAAACCTGCAATATTGTCTGGAAAGAATTCAAGGTCTCAGGCTTAATTGGAGTGAGAGTTGTAGAAGTTTATAGTTAGGCTTCCATGAGAAGCAGGCAAGAGTCCTTTAGGGGACCTGCGAGTGAGAGGGGTACATGCTTTTACCTTTAAAGGGCAGGGCTGCCATTGTCAGGGCTGACCTGACAGGAGGGGCCTCAGTGCATAGACAAAGGTCAGAGCTGACCCAGAGGAGCATGTAAAGAGATAGTTTAGATAAGATTTGGGCCAGGCCAAGGAGACAAAAGGCAAGGACAAAGGACGGTGTGGGCCAGGGAGAAGAAATGAAGAGATTAAGTAAGAACAAAGGGGTCACAGGGAGTTGCCTAGGTGGAGTGTGGGATAGGGAGAAGGGGCACAGCTCAAGGATGGGAAAGGACAAATTGCACTTACAATTGAACAGACTGGTTTTACAAGTTGGTTTCACAAATTGATCTAGACCCCAGGTACCCCATCATTAATAAAGACTGAAGATGCAAAATTGACTTTACTACTAACGTGGCAAGTATTTTCATAGTGACCCCTGACAGAGTCAATGGTCTTCAGATGAATAATTTAATTAACCTAAAAAGTATAACATTTGATTTTAGTGAAAGTAGATAAAATGTTGGACAGGGGTTTTTAACCTTAAATAATAATAATTTCATTAATTGTTATATCTAGACAGAAAAATTATTATAAGTAGTGCTAATTGACCCAAAGCTATTTATGAATTGGTCAAATGATCATTTACAAGGACACTTGTGAATTAGCTACAGTAATTCCACTGGTATAAAATTTAGTGCTGAAGCTATACCATGATCTCAGCATTAAAGGTTTACGTGTACAATTCTTATAGGCTAAGAGAGAACCAAGTCACTGAGAATGAGCACTGAACCAAAGTTAAACCATAAATAGTAAGAATATGAATGGCAACAGATTTAACATCACATGGCTCTGATGTTCTGGATGTCATCCATATTTTAACTTTGACTTTCCTCAAAAATCCGAGGACTATGTCCATACAGTTGAGCACAATGGAATAAGTAGGCAAATGAAAGAATCAATTACCTTCCTAACTAAAAACAGCGAGAAAATTAGGGTGAAATAATTAATATTTTGGAGAGAACCAACCAAGAAATTTCTAACAAACATTAATGGCAGGCGAATACTATCAGCATAACTAGAGAAATAGGGAAGAAAAGAAAGTCATAAAACACTAATCATGGTGCTTCCAGGAAAAGTATTCCACATTGAAGTTTCACAGATAAATGGAAGTAGAAAACACTGGTTTGAATATGAAAGGATTGATATATGTCTGACATAATGTTTGAATACATATGGCTTAAAAGATAGTTGTGTTTTAAGAAAGAATCAAATAGGACATACTGGAAGAGAAAACCAACCCAGAAATCATTGATTCACTTGAATTAATGGATTACTACATAATCAAAAAAAGGAAATTAGAAAAATCTCATAGAAGGTAACAAGAAATATTTACTGATATTGGAACTATGTGGATTCCAGAATATGATTTCCAAGTAGCTAGCATAATAAAGGTTTATGTCTAAATATAAAGAAATAAAGAAAATCTACGGACTAGTATATGAAATAGGATTGATCCATCTGCAACATAATATTTAAACATGAAGATATTTTAAAACTCTGTTTGCACCTTAATAAAATCAAAAGTATTTTTAAAAAAGACAATAGGGCAAATGAAAAGAACTGGGAATATGGGGGAATGAATTACCCTCCTTTCCAGGAATAACTAGAAAACCAACGTTTATTCATCAGCACTTTGGAAAGCTCTGACCAGAAAATTCCCAATGATCTTATATCAATTACTAAATGATATAAACAACTTAAAAAAAGAGAAAAGTGGAAGAAAGGACTTTAGCAAGAACTTACTGAAAATCAAAAAAATAATTCTTGATCTCCAGAGTCTAGATTACAGAATCTAGGTACTGGAGGCATCTAAATTCCAAGAGAAAATCTTCCATTAACTATCATATTGAAAGTTCACATTTTAATGGAAGTAGAGAAGAAAATATTGACTTTTGCATGAAGAAAATAGTGTCCAATGGAATGATTAAAAATAAATGATTTAAAGTGCTCTTATATCAGCAAAGTCAAAGAAGATTTCCTTTTTAAAGAAGGAAAAGGAGTATATTGGAAAACCAAGGCATGTAGGGAAAATTATCAACCTGCTTACAAGGAATAACTGGAAAATCACTGGTGAATTGATTAAAAGTCTGGGAAGAGCCAACCAGGAAATCCTGAGTAAATTGATATTATTGGATGAAGGATATCAACAGGGGAAGATAGGAATTTAGAAAAACCACAAAGAAATTGAAAAAAAAGTATTTAGTACCTTTGGAAGCATCTAGATTCCAGGATATAATTTTTCATTGAAGTTTCACATAAAAATTGAAGTAGAGAAAACTTACTAACTTCAGTATGAAGGGTTAGGGTTAGGATTAATCCTGAATATAATGTTTAAAAATAAAGATGCCTTAAATATGTCTATATTTAAATAAAATAAAAAGGATTTTTTAAAAGCAGAAGAGTCCATACAGGAAGATCAGAGATTGGGGAATTGATGGTATTGTTTACCAGGAATGAGAGTAAAATCACTGCTGAGTTAGTTAATTAATGCCTTGGAAAGGGCCAACCAAGTAACCATATGTGTACCTGTAATACTAATTGAACAATATAAGTCACAGAGAGAAAGTAGAATGAAAATAATATGACAAAATCTCATAGAGGTAGAAAAGAAAAAAAATGTCAATCTTAGGATTCTCCATCTAGAACTGAAAAAGACCTCAGAGAAAATCCAGGCCCATCCCTCATTTTACATATGAGAAAACTACAGCTCAGGGTGTTCCAGTGACTTGCCCATGGTAACAGAGATATTAAATGTCAAAAGATGTATTTTTTTTGCAGGTCTATTGACTCCAGAGTCAGTGTTCTTTCCATTGTACCATACTGCCTCCTTATCTTGGAAGTATCCAGATTCTGGGAAAACAATTTTCCATTGGCTATCATAATGAACTTAAATGTCCCAACAGAAATGGAGAAAATTAATGACATCTGTATGAAAGGATTAGAAACTCCCCAAAGTAACATTTAAAGATGAATATGTCTTAAAATATGTTTATACTTGCACAGGATGAGTTTTTTTTTTCCCTCAAGAAACAATGAGGTCTACTAGAAGGCTGATGCACAATCAATTACCAGGTTTACCAGGATTACCATTGACTACCAGGAGTGACTTGAAAATTGCTGGTGAATTGAGTGATATTTTGGAGAAAACCAAGCAGGAAACTTGTATCAATGACTGAACATTGCCATCAACATATGTAGAGAGGAATAGAAGAACTCAGATTTCATTAAGGATAACAGAAAAAAAAAAACTTATCATAGATTCTAGGGAACAATTATTACCTGGCTGTCATATAAAACTTTCATTTCTAAATGGAAAGAAATACTATTGACTCACATATGAAGGTATTCACCAGTATCAACAGGTTTGTTTACAGTTGAAGATTTGTCAAAAACATTATTTGCTTGAAAAAAATCCAAATAGAGAGGCAGGTCCAGAAGGTGCGGCCAGCAGACAGAGGCAGGACTGGAAGGGGCCTAATCAACTCAGAGGGCAAGTCTTCCAACCAAACACAAGGGCCACTACCAAGCCTATCGCCAAAGGGCTGGGACTGGAAATAGCAAGGTAAGAACCAAATACAGGGGCCCCTGTCCTGGACAGCAAATACTCCTGGCACAGAAATTTAAAAAAAAAGCCCCTATCAGGACCTCCATAGACCAAGATGACAGAGTGAACCTCACCTGCTCCAAACCCCGCCTCTGACCCTGAAAACAGAGTAACTCTTGCCCCAGGGCAAAACCCTCTAGAGTAAAGGCTTGGGATCCCTAGGGGAAGGACTTGGCTAGGGCCCTGCCTCAAAATGGGTAGAAAGCAGACTACAAAGACAAAGACTCTGGAGTCCTACTATCTTCAGAGGGAGGAACCAAACTCAGAGGGAGACAATGTGGACTCCACACCCACAGCTGAAACATCCATAGGGAATGGGTCCCAAGCACAGAAGGCTCTCCTAGATGAGATCAAAAGGAACTTTGAAAACAAAATGAGAGAGATAGAAGACAAAATGAATAGTTCTCTCAAAACCAAAGTAGCAGAATTATAAAAACATTATAATGAAGAAAACATCTCTCTAAAAATAAAAGTGTATGATATGGAAAAGGAGCTCCAAAAATTAACCAAGGAAAATGATTTGCTAAAAACTAGAATCAACCAAATTGAAACAAATAACTCTATGAGGAGCCAAGAACTAGTCAAACAAAGCAACAAGAATGAAAAATTAGTAAAAGAGGTAAAATACCTCAAAGAAAAAATAACTGACCTGGAAAACAGAACCAGGAGAGATAATTTGAGAATCATAGGCCTACCAGAAAATCATGATGAAAAAATGAGCCTGGACAACATTCTCCAAGAGCTCATTAAGGAAAACTGCCCTGAGATACTAGAACCTGAGGGTAAAATAGAAATTGAGAGAATCCACCAGACACCTGCTGAAAGAGATCCCAAACTGAAAAGAATGAAGCAATACCATTACTTAACATATATGCACCAAGTGGTATAGCATCCAAATTCCTAGGGGAGAAGGTAAAGGAATTAGAGGAAGAAATAGATAGCAAAACTATACTAGTGGGTGACCTTAATCTCCCCCTCTCTGAACTTGATAAATCTAACCTCAAAATAAACAAGAAAAAAAGTTAAGGAGGTGAACAGGATTTTAGAGAGGGCAGGTATGATAGATCTCTGGAGAAAAGTGAATGGGGATAAAAAGGAATATACTTTCTCCTCAGTGGTTCATGGAACATACTCAAAAATTGACCATGCTCTAGGGCATAAAAACCTCACAATTCTATGCAGTGTGGCAGAAATATTAAATGCATCCTTCTCAGATCATGAAGCAATAAAAATTATATGCAATAAAGCACCATGGAAAGACAGACTAAAAACTAATTGGAAATTAAACAATTTAATCCTAAAGAATGAGTGGGACAAACAAGAAATTATAGAAACAATCAGTAATTTCATTCAAGAGAATGATAATCATGAGATAACATACCAAAATTTGTGGGTTTCATTAAAGGCAGTCCTTAGAGGAAGTTGTACATCCCTGATTGCATACATGATTAAATTAGAGAAAAGGGAGGTCAACGAATTGGGCATGCAATTGAAAAACCTAGGAAAAAAAACAAATTCAAAATTCCCAATTAAATACTAAATTAGAAATATTGAAAACCAAAGGAGAGATTAATAAAATTGAAATTAAGGAAACTCTTGAATTAGTAAATAAAACTAAGAGCTGGTTTTATGAAAAAACCCACAAAATTGATAGAACCTTAGTCAATATGATAAAAAAAAGAAAGAATAAAACCAAATTATGACTATCAAAAATGAAAAGGGTGAATCTACCTCCAATGAAGAGGAAATCAAAACAATGATTAGGAATTAAGTTTCCCAATTGTATGCACAAAAATTTGACAATCTTAGGGAAATGGATGAATATTTACAAAAATACAAGTTGCCAGATTAACTGAAGAGGAAGTAAATTACTTAAATAACCCCATCTCAGAAAAAGAAATTGAACAAGCCATCAGTCAACTCCCTAGGAAAAAATCTCCAGGGCCAGACGGATTTACTAGTGAATTCTGTCAAACATTTAAAGAACAATTGATTCAAATACTCTACAAACTATTTGGGAAAATTAGTGAAGAAGGAGTCCTACCAAATTCTTTTTATGACACAAATATGGTACTGATACCTAAATCACGATGAGATAAAACAGAGAAAGAAAATTATAGACCAATCTTCCCTCATGAATATAGATATAAATATTCTAAATAAAACACTAGCAAAAAGACTACAGCAACTTATCTCAAGAATAATATACTTTGATCAGGTAGGATTTATTCCAGGAATGCAAGGACGGTTTAATATTAGGAAAATCATCAGTATAATTGATCATATCAACACTAAAACTAACAGAAATCACATGATCATCTCAATAGATGCAGAAAAGTCTTTTGACAAAATACAACATCCATTCCTATTAAAAACATTAGAAAGTATAGGAATAAATGGAACCTTGGTTAAAATAATAGGTAGCATCTATTTAAAGCCATCAGAAAATATTATATGTAATGGGGAGAAGCTAGAAGCATTTCCCATAAGATCAGGGGTGAAATAAGGGTGTCCACTATCACCCCTCTTATTCAATCTGGTACTAGAAATGTTAGCAGTAGCAATTAGAGAAGAAAAAGATATCAAAGGAATCAAATTAGGCAAAGAAGAGACCAAGCTATCACTCTTTGCAGATGATATGATGATACCCTTTGAGAATCCTAGAGAATCAAGTAAAAAACTACTTGAGACAATAAATAAATTTGGCAAAGTTGCAGGATATAAAATAAACCCACACGAATCCTCGGCATTCCTATATATTTCCAATGAAATTCAACAGCAAGAGATAGAAAAGGAAATCCCATTTAAAATTACTGTAGACTTAAAATATTTGGGAATCTACCTGCCAAAACAAACTCAGGACCTATATGACCACAACTACAAAACACTTTTCACACAAATAAAGTGAGATCTAACTAATTCGAAAAATATCAATGGCTCGTGGCTGGGTCGAGCTAATATAATAAAAATGACAATTTTACCTAAATTAAATTATATATTTAGTGGTATACCAATTAATTTACCAAAGAAAAACTACTTTATAGGGCTAGAAAAAATAGTAACAAAATTCATTTGGAAGAATAAACGGTCCAGAATATCAAAGGAATTAATGAAAAGAAATGCTAGGGAAGGTGCACTAGCTATACCAGATTTCAATCTGTATTATAAAGCAGCAGTCATCAAAACTTCTTGGTATTGCCTGAGGAATAGAGGAGTGGACCAATGGAATAGATTAGGCACACAAGATTCAAAAGTCAATGATTATAGTAATCTATTGTTTGATAAACCCCAAGACCCCAGGTTTGGGGATAAGAACTCACTACTTGGCAAAAACTGCTGGGAAAACTGGAATATACTATGGCAGAAACTGGGCATAGACCATTATCTAATACCATATACCAAAATCAAGTCTAAATGGGTGCATGATCTAGGTATAAAGGTTGATACTGTAAGCAGTCTCGTAAAACAAGGAATAGTTTACCTGTCAGACTTGTGGAGAGGGAAAGACTTTATGACTAAAGAAGAATTAGAAAACATTATAAAATGTAAAATGGATAATTTTGACTACATGAAATTGAAAAGCTTCTGTACAAAGCCAATGTAACAAAGATTAAGGGGGAGGTGGGAGGAGGGTGGCTGGGTCGCTCAGTGAGTAAGAGCCCCGGGCCCAGTGTCACTATGACCTGGGGTTCGAATCTGGGCTCATATACTTAGCACCACACCCAGAAATAACTGGCCATCTAATTTTGAGCAAATTACTTAACCCCAATTGCTTAAAAAAAAGAAATTACAAATATGAAAAAATAAAAAAAGGAGGTGGGAAATTGGGAAAGAATCTTTACAACCTATGTCTCTGACAAAGGACTCATTGCTGAAATATACAGAGAACTGAGTCAAATTTATAAGAATACAAGTCATTCCCCACTTGATAAATGGTCAAAGGATATGAACAGGAAATTTTCAGAGAAAGAATTAAAGATATCTATAAGCACATGAAGAAATGCTCTAAATTGCTATTGATAAGAGAAATGCAAATCAAAACAACTCTGAGGTACCACATCTCACCAGTCAGATTGTAAGATGACAAAACAGGAAAATGACAAATGCTGGAGAGGATGTGGGAAAATTGGAACACTAATGCATTGCTGGTGGACTTGTGAACTGATCCAGCCTTTCTGGAGAGCAATCTGGAAATATGCCCAAAGGGCTATAAATAATTTCATACCCTTTGACCCAGCAATACCACTCCTAGGGTTATATCTGAAAGAGACCATAGAAGTGGGAGGAAGACCCATATATACAAAAATGTTTATAGCAGCTCTTTTTGTGGTAGTAAAGAATTGGAAATTAAGGGGGTGCCAATCAATTGGGGAATGGCTGAGCAAGTTGTGGTATATGCATGTTATGGAATCCTATTGTCGTATAAGAAATGAGGAGCAGACAGTCTTCATATTTACCTGGAGAGGCTTATACAAACTGATGCTGAGTGAGAAGGGTATAACCAGGAGAAATTTGTATACAATTACAGGCACAACATATGTGTGATGACCAACTTTGATAGACTGGACTCTTCTCAGCAATGCATTGATATAAGTCAATCCCAAAAGACTCATGATGGAGAGAAATATTTGCATACAGAGAAAGAACTAGAAAGAACTGAGTTTATATCCAAGTGGAAGCAAAATACCTGATCTTTTTCCTTCTCTTGTTTGGTTTTATATCTTCTTTACCATTTTTCATTCCATCTTATACAATCCTTCTTTATAACCTGACTAATGCATAATGTGAAAGTAAAAAAAAAACAAATAATTTTTTTAAAGAAACAGTAGAAGAAACTTTTAAACAAACACTTTTTTAAAGAAACACTGTATGAGACTAAACTTTAAAAAGTGAATCTAAAAGGATTTTAGAGTGTCAGAATCTACTGGGAGACAGAGAGTGGCAGGAAAGTGCCCACTTGGGTCTGGGCAGGGGGAGCGTGGAGCATGTGGTGGCTGCACCAGCATAGACTAGAGAGACAAGGAGCCCCATTCAGCAGACTCACTCAGCCACCCAAGGGCAATGCGCAGCCTCTCACAGGACAGGAAGATGCTTTAGAGCTGCACAAGAGAAAACACAGGGCCTGAAGCAGAGACAGCAGCTTCTCCTGGGCCCATCAGCCCACAGCCTGGAAGTTTAACAATCACCTGCCTGATTTTCCAGGGCCCAGGATGGCAAAGTAAATTCTGGCTGCTCCAATTCTCCCTCCCTTACCTAGAAAACCCAGATATAGTTGTCCCACCCAGAGTAAAATCCTGAAATAGTGGAAATAGCCCAGGCTTAGGAGTCACTGAGAAAGGGTGTAACTGAGGCAGTAAGGAGTCTGAAGTGAAGGCAGGGAAGGGTCCCAACAAGCCCCTCCTCGCCTGACCAACAAGCGCTCCCAAAGCCCAGGGGTTGGAGCCAGCAAACACTAATAACAGAAGCCCAGGTGGACCACAGCACTACGTGGGGAATTTGAAGACACTAGCATTGCCGGCCACCACCTACTGAGCCTGCCTGGGCTGTAACCCAGGGGCATAGAGGCAGAAATCTGAAACAGCAGACCACCCCTCCCCCACTGGTTACTCTGTGAGCCTCAGGGTAACTCAGGGGAAACACTGAGAATCCTGGCCTTGGCCTCATTCTAGACACAAAGTCTAGCACACAAAGTCAACAACCATGCCCTCAGCTCCCAGCCTGAGACATTAGGAAATAGGAAATTACAATGGGAAGGAAGGAAGCTGAGAAAGAGAAGGGGAAGGCAAGAAAATCGATAAGACCTTATCAGAGGGAGCAAGAACAACCAAATACAGAGGACAACATGGATACTATACTCACACCTGAGACCACAGAAGAAAATATGAACTGGTCTCAAGCCCAAAAAGCGTTCTTGGAGGAGCTCAAAAAAAATGTTAAAACACAAATTATAGAGGTAAAAGATAAATTTAAATCTACAGTGACCAAATTGGAAAAAAAGTCTCACTGAAGAAAACAAATCCTTAAAAAGTAAAATTTGGGAACTGGACAAAATACCTCCCTAAAAAAGGACCTTCAAAAACTAACCAAAGAAAATAATTCACTAAAAATCAGAATCAGTCAAACCGAAGCTCAGGGCTCTATGATGTACCAAGAGTCAATCAAGAAAAACATGAAGACAGAAAAATTATAATAAAATGTAAAATACCTCACTGGAAAAACAACTGACCTGGAAAACAGATCCAGGAGAGATAACTTAAGAATTACTGGTCTACTGGAAAGCCATGATGAAAAAAGCAGCCTGGACAACATCTTCCAAGTGATTGTCAAAGAAAACTGTCCCGAAATCCTAGAATCAGAAGGTAAAATAGTTATTGAAAAAATTCACTGGTCTCCTCCTGAAAAAGAACCCAAATTGAAAACTCAAAATTATAGTAGCCAAATTCGAGAATTACAGGATTAAGGAGAAAATACTGCAAGCAGGCAAAAAGAAACAATTTAAATATCATGGAACTACAGTCAGGATTACACAAGACCTAGCAGCTTCTACATTAAAAGATCAGAGGGATTGGAATTTGATATTTTGTAAGGCAAAAGAGCTAGGACTGCAACCAAAGATCAACTACTCATCAAAATTGAGCATAATAGTTTAGGCAAGGAGATGATCATTTAATGAAATAAGGGACTTGCAAAATTTCCTGATGAAAAAGCCAGAGCTCAATGGAAAATTTGATCTTAAATTAAAAGACTCAAGAAAGACATAAAAAGGTAAAAAAGACAAACACACACTCACACATGCACACACGCACACTCACGCACACATGCACATAACTTGGGATGCAATAAGAACAAAAGGTTTACATCCCCATATGAGAAGCTGATACCTGTCAATATTGAAACATATGATCATCACGACTTTTAAAAGGGATATACGTAGATAGAGGGTGTGGTTATTAATGAACTAATCTAATGACAAAAAAACAAACCATATTAAAGGGTTCAAAGGGATGGTAATGGGATAAAAGGAAAGGATGAGACAGAAAAAGGTAAATTGTGCCATACAAAGAGGCATAAAGTCATACTATATTAGAGGGGAAGGAGAGAGGGAGATGAACATCAGTTGAACATTATTCTCATTGGTTCTGGTTCAAAGAGGGATAAAGACAGTCAATTAAGTTTAAGATTCTAACCTGAAAAGATACAAAAACTCATTATAGTAGAGGGAAAGGAGGGAGGGAGATGAGCACTGCATGAAATTTACTCTCATTAGTTTGGGGTCAAAGAGGGAATAACATACTCTGATAAGTCTAAAAATCCACTGTGCCCTAAAGGCAGTAGAAGGGATAAGGGGAGATAAGAAGGGGGGGTTAGAAGGGAGGGAATTAGTAGTAAGGGGAAAGGGTAGGTAAAGAAGGGGGGGTCACAGGGAGGGAATAGAGACAGAGGCAGTGGTCAAAAGTAAAACCCTTAAGGAGGGGAAGGGAGAAAGAAGAAATAAAAACATAAACAGGGGAGGGAATAGGATGGAGGGAGACAGATAGTAATCATTACTGTGAATGTGAATGAGATGAACTCTCCCATAAAATGGAGGCAGATAGCAGAATGGATTAAAAACCATAATCTTACAATATGCTGTCTACAAGAAACACATTTGAAACAAGGGGATACACACGGGGTAAAGTTAAAAGGCTGGAGTAGAATATCTTATGCTTCAGCTAAAATAAAAAAAAGCAGGGATAGCAATCCTTATCCCAGATAAAGGACAAGCAAAAAGAGATCTAATTAGAAGATATAAGGAAGGAAACTATATCCTGCTAAAAGGCACCATCCAGAATGAAGCAATATCATTACTTAACATATATGTACTAAGTGGTATAGCAACCAAATACCTAGAGGAGAAGTTAAGAGAATTAGAGGAAGAAATAGACAGTAAAACTATACTAGTGGGGGACCTTAATCTCCCCCTCTCTGAACTTGGTAAATCTAACCTCAAAATAAACAAGAAAGAAGTTAAGGAGTTGAATAGAATTATAGAGAGGCTAGATATGATAGACGTGGGGAGAAAACTGAATGAGGATATAAGGGAATATACCTTCCTCTCAGCGGTACATGGAGCATACACAAAAATTGACATTGTACTAGGGCATAAAAACTTCACAATTCAGTGCAGATAGGCAGAAATATTACATGCATCATTCTCAGACCATAATGCAATAAAAATCATATGCAATAAAGAGCCATGGAAAGATAGACTAAAAACTAATTGGAAATTAAACAATTTAATCCTAAAGAATGAGTGGGTCAAACAAGAAATTCTAGAAACAATCAGTAATTTCATTCAAGAGAAGGACAATAATGAGACAACATACCAAAATTTATGGGATGCAGCAAAGGCAGTTCTTAGGGGAAGTTTTATATCCCTGAGTGCATACATCAATAAATGAGAGTAAAGGGAGGTCAATGAATTGGGAATGTAATTGAAAAAGCTAGAAAAAGAACAAATTGAAAAACCCCAATTAAATACTAAATTAGAAATACTGAAAACCAAAGGAGAATAACAAAACTCAAATTAAGTAAACTATTGAATTAATAAATAAAACTAAAAGCTGGTTTTATGAAAAAAACAATAAAATTGATATACCCTTAGTCAATATGATAAAAAAGAAAGAAGAAAACCAAATTATGAGTATGAAAAATCAAAAGGGTGAATATACCTCCAATGAATAGGAAATTAAAGCAATAATTAAAATAATTAAATTAAAAATTAAAAAAATTAAAACAATACCAAATTGTATGCACGTAAATTTGACAATATTAGTGAAATGGATCAATATTTAAAAAAAATATAAGTTGCCCAGATTAACTGAAGAGAAAGTAAATTACTTAAATAACCCCATCTCAGAAAAAAAAAATTGAACAAGCCATCAGTGAATTCCTTAGTAAAAAATCTACAGGGCAAGATGGATTTACTAGTGAATTATATCACACATTTAAAGAATAATTGACTCCAGTACTCTACAAACTATTTGGGAAAATTAGTGAAGAAGGAGTCCTACCAAATTCTTTTTATGACACAAATATTGTAGTCATACCTAAAGCAGGAAGAGATAAAATGGAGAAAGAAAATTATAGACCAATTTCACTCATAAATATAGATGCAAAAATTTTAAATAAAATATTAGCAAAGAGACTGCAAAAACTTATCACAAGAATAATACACTTTGATCAGGTAGGATTTATTCCAGGAATGCAAAGATAGTTGCATATTAAGAAAGCCATCAGTATAATTGATCATATCAATAATAAAACAAGCATAAGCCACATGATCATCTCAACAGATGCAGAAAAGGCTTTTGACAAAATACAACATCCATTCCTATTAAAAACACTAGAAAGTATTGGAATAAATGGAGCCTCCCTTAAAATCATAGGTGGCATCTATTTAAAGCCATCAGAAAGTATTATATGTAATGGGGAGAAGCTAGAAGCATTTCTAATAAGATCAGGGGTGAAACAAGGGTGTCCACTATCACCCCTCTTACTCAATCTGGTACAAGAAATGTTAGCAATAGCAATTAGAGAAGAAAAAGAAATAAAAGGAATCAAATTAGGCAAAGAAGAGACCAAGCTATCACTCCTTGAAGATGATACGATGATATATTAGAGAATCCTAGAGAATTAAGTAAAAACCTACTTGAGACAATAAATAAATTTGGCAAATTTTCAGGGTATAAAATAAACCCACATAAATCCTCAGCATTCCTGTATATTTTTAATGAAATTCAACAGCAAGAGTTAGAAAGGGAAATCCCATTTAAAGTTACTGCAGACATTATAAAATATTTGTTAATCTACCTGCCAAATAAACCCAGGACCTATATGAACACAACTACAAAACACTTTTCATACAAATAAAGTCAGATCTAACTAATTGGAAAAACATCAATTGCTCGTGGCTATGTCTAGCTAATATAATAAAAATGACTATTTTACCTAAATTAAATTACATATTTAATGTCATGCCAATTAATTTGCCAAAAAATAACTTTATAGAACTAGAAAACATAGTAACAAAATTCATGTGGAAGAACAAAAGATTTGGAATATCATGGGAATTAATGAAAAGAAATGCTAGGGAAGTTGGACTAGCTATACCAGATTTTAATCTGTATTATAAAACAGCAGTCATCAAATCTACCTGGTACTGGCTGAGGAATAGAGCAGTGGATCAATAGAATAGACTGGGAACATGACACTCAGCAGTCAATGATTATACTAATCTACTGTTTGATAAACCCCAAGACCCCAGGTTTGGGGATAAGAACTCTGTATTTGACAAAAACTGCTGGGAAAACTGAAATATAGTATGGCAGAAACTGAGCATATACCATTATCTAACAACATATACCAAAATCAAGTCTAAATGGGTACATGATCTAGGTATAAAGGCTGATACTGTAAGCAGTCTGAGAAACCAAGGAATAGTTTATCTGTCCGACTTATGGAGAGCGGGAGACTTTATGACCAAACAATAATTAGAAAGCATTATAAAATGAAAAATTGATAATTTTGATTATATGAAATTCAAAAGCTTCTATATGGGGCAGCCAGGTAGCACAGTGAGTAAGAGCACCGGCTCCAGTGTTGGGATAACCTGGGGATCAAATCCGGGCTCAGACACTTAGCACCCACCCAGAAACACCTGGCCATGTAATCTTGAGCAATTTACTTAACCCCAATTGCTTAGGGGCAGCCAGGTGGCTCAGTGAGTAAGAGCACGGGCTCCAGTGTTGGGATGACCTGGGGATAGAATCCAGGCTCAGATACTTAGCACCACACCCAGAAATACCTGGCTATGTAACCTTGAGCAAGTTACTTAATCCCGATTGCTCTAAAAAAAAAAAAAAAGAAAAGAAAAGCTTCTATACAAACAAAGCCCATGTAACCAAGATTAAGAGGGAAGTTGAAAATTGGGAAAGAATTTTTACAACCAATGTCTCCCATAAAGCCTCATTTCTAACATATACAGAGAATTGAGTCAAATGTATAACAATACAAGTCTTTCCCCAATTAATGAATGGTCAAGGGATATGAACAGGCGGTTTTCAGAGGAAGAAATTAAACATATATATAAGCATATGAAAAAATGCTCTAAATCATTATTGGTTAGAGGAATGCAAATCAAAACAACTCTGAGGTACCACATCTCACCAGTCAGATTGGCTAAGATGACAAAACAGGAAAATGACAAAAGCTGGAGAGGATGTGGAGAAATTGCAACACTAATGCATTGTTGGTGGAGTTGTGAACTGATTCAACCATTCTGGAGAGCAACCTGGAACTATTTCCAAAGGGCTATAACTAATTTCATACCCTTTGACCCAGCTATGCCACTTCTAGTGTTGTATCCCAAAGAGACCAAACAAGTGGGAGGAAGACCCATATGTACAAAAATATTTATAGCCGCTCTTTTTGTGGTGGCAAAGAATTGTAAATTAAGGCGATGCCCATCAATTGGGAATGGCTGAACAAGTTGTGATACATGAATGTAATGGAATATTATTGTGCTATAAGAACCGAGGAGCAGATGGACTTCATATTTACCTGGAGAGGCTTATACAAACTGATGCTGAGTGAGAAGAGCAGAACCAGGAGAAATTTGTACACAATTACAGACACAATGTATGTTTGACGACCAACTTTGATAGACTGAACTCTTCTCAGCAATGCAGTGTTGTCAGTCAACTCCAAAAGACTCATGATGGAGAGAGATGTCTATATTCAGAGAAAGAACTAGAAAGAACAGTTTGAATTCAGTTGAAGCAAACTAACTGCTCTCTGTCTTTTTCTTGTTTAGCTTTGTTTCCTCTTTCCCACTGTTCATTTCATGCAATACAATTCTTCTTTATAAGCTGACTAATGCCTAATGTGAATCAATTTGCAGATCCTATACTTGATGGTATGCCACCATGGGGGGGGGTGGTAGGGGAAGGAGGGGGAGAAAATTTGAAACTCAAGGAATTGTGGAACTGAATCGTGTAAACTAAAAGTAAACAAACAAATTAATAAAGACCGAAGAAATAAAAAAAAATAAAAGCATGGATGAAACAATGACCATTTCTGCTTTCCAGAAATGACTGGAAGAGTAACTGGTAAAGTATTTAATACTTAGGACAGACCAATCAAGAAATCCTCAATGAAATTTTTAATATGACCAACTGAGTAGCCTAAGCAGAAAAAAGGAGCAAAAGATTTTAGCACTTCTCACAGAAAGGAGAGAAACACTTTGTGGCCTAGAATGCAACTAGATTCCGGGAAACATTTTTCCATGTTAAGTTTGCAGGCACCGAGATACGATACTAAAAGAAAGTAGAATAACACTATTCTATAGAATGGTGTATAAAGGATTTGCTCAGTGTTCAATATAGAATTCAAAGCTGTAGATATCTTTAAAAAATGTGTTTCTACTTCAACAAAATAAATGTATCTTATTTAAAAAAGAAAGAAAAAGTAGGATATACTGGAAGACAAAGGCATATTAAGCTGATTATTCTATTTAGCAAGAATGACTCAAAAGTCACTGGTGAATTTTTTAGTAATTTGGTGAAAGAAATCAGGTGATCCAAACTGATTAGCATGTTGGAGAGTGCCAATCAGAGATTTCCAAGGATATTGTATTACTGGCTGAACTATTTAAGAAGAATAAAAAAAATGAAGATAGAAATTTAGCATGATCCCCTGAAAGTTAACAAGAGACAATTATTGGCCTTTGAAGGAGATAAATTTGAGGAAAATATTCTACTGGCTATCATATATCATCTAAATGTAAATAGAAAAAATAGAATGATTTTAATATAAAGGTTTTGGTCAGAGACAACACAATGAAAATGTGTCACATGTATATTTGTACTTCCATAAAATCCAAAGCATTTTAAGAATACAGGATAATGCATAAAAGAAGAGCTGAATACATAGATTTTAAAGTATTGATACTTATCTGGCCTGGCCAGCAAAATTACAGGTCAATTCATTAGTAGTTAAAAGGGAACCAACCAAGAAATCCACAATTGGCCCTATAAAGACTCCTGAATTCTATAATCAACAAAGGCAGAAAAAGAAGAGAAAGAAAGGTATTTAGTAAGATATTGTAGAAGTTCAAATGCAAAAAAAATATTGATCTTAGGTATATCTACATTTCAGATAATTTCCCAAATTCTCTCATATTGAAGTTTCATATCAGAAGCAAGTATACACAATTTACTGGAGTGTTTACAAAAGAATTTAATCGGTTCCAATAGAATGTTTAAAGATAAAAACTGTTTAAAAACATGAAGCTCTTCAATAAAATCAAGGGTCTTTAAAAAGAAACACATGTAGTAGAAAAGCCAAGCATATGAGGGAATCAAGTATCCTAACTTCCAAGAAGGACTGGACAAACAAAGATTAATCCATTAATACTCTGAAGATAGCTAACCAGGAAATCACCAAAGAACTTATATTACTGGCTGAATTATTTAAGTAGCATAAGGAGAGGAAAGAGAATGAAAGGAATAAAACATGATCTATTTTGAAATTGTCAAGAAATACTTATTATAAACTTTGGAAGAATCTAGGTTCCAAGAAATAGTTTTTGATTGGCTAATCCTGAAAGTTTGCAATTAAATACAAATAGAGAAAAAAAAATAATTTTCATATGAAAGCTATGGCTGGTGTCCAATGTAACATTTAATGAAGATATGTTAAATAGGTTTCCACTTCAATATATTGAAAAGCATTGTAAATAACAAAGTGACATACAATCAATCAATAAAGATTTAGTTAGTACCTGCTATGTGCCAGGCACTGTGATAAACATTAGGGGTACAAAAAGAGACAAAAGATAGTCCCTTCCCTCAAGGAATTTACAATCTAATTCGGGGCACAACACAAAAATATATAAAATGCAACCTGTATACAGGATAAGTAGGAAATAATTAAAAGAGGGCTATTAAATATCAAGCACTAGATTTAAAAGGAGTTGGGGAAGACTTCTTGGAGAAGGTGAGATTTCAGTTAGTACTTAAAAGAATCTAAAGAGGTTAGTAGTTAGAGCAGAGGAGGAAGAGCATTCCAGGCATTGGGGGCTAGAGTCAGTGTCTTGTTTGTCAATCAGTCAGGAGGTCAGTGTCACTGGAATGAAGGATACATGTTGAGGAGTAATGTTTAAGGGGACTGGAAAGGTAGAAGGGGGTCTAAGTTATGAAGGTTTTGAATGCCAAAGAGAGCATTTTGTACTGGCTCTTAGAAGCAATAAATAGGAAGCTAGTGGAGTTTATTGAGTGGGACAGGTGAAACAATCAAACTTGGTTGTTGCTTTTCGTTCTTGAAGAGGGCCAAAATGACATGACTATACTAGTATCAGGTTACAGTGTGTCTGACTGTGGCTGATCAGATCAATACAAACTCGGACTGCTCTACCACGGGCTACACACAGACAGTCCATGTAAACATTTGGTGTGGATTCTCTGAATTTGTACATCTCACTTTTATTTTGAGCTACTGCAATTCTGCTTTGCTCATCAAGTGCAGCACTTTTTGTGATGCAGGCGCACCATGTTGGGCAGTCCTGTGCCAGCATCTCCCATATCATGCAATCAATCTCAAAGTTCTTCAGAGAGACCTTGAGAGTGTCCTTATGTATCTTCTTCTAACCACCATGTGTGCACCTCCATTGTGTGAGTTCTCTTTTGGGCAAGCATACATTTGGCATATAAGCAATGTGGCCAGCCCATCAGAGGTGTGCTCTCTGCAGGAGAGTTTGAATACTTGGCAATTTAGCTCAAGAAAGGACCTCAGTGTCTGGCACCTTATCTTGCCTGGTGATCTTCAGGATCTTCCTAAGCCAATACAAATAGAAACGATTCAGTTTCCTTTTCCTTTTTTTCCTGTCATTCTTTTTTAAAATTAATTTTTACTCTGAACTTAAATAAAACAAGCATTTCCATAGTGGGGGGATAAAGGATTGAATCTTAAACTGCAGATCTTTTATGTACAATTTGCTACTTCTTTTAAATATACAAGTTATCATGTAACTTCCCCCCCCCGTTCCTCCACCCCCAGAGATGGCTGCAAATACACATACACACACACATATATATATACACATATATACATGTATGTAATATATATACATATATATGTATATCAATTATTTATCTGGAGTCAAATAGCATTTTCCTTCATAGGAACTTTGAAGTTAATTTGGGTATTTATAATAGTCAGAATGACTTGGTCACTCAAAGGTGTTCTTAAAACAATATTGTTGTTACTATATACAACATTCTCTTGGTTCTGTTTATTTCACTCTTCATTATTTTGTGCAAGTCTTTCCATGTTTTTTTCTAAAAACTTCAAGCTCATCATTTCTTATAGCAGAGTAATATTTTATCTTAAACATTTATAATGTTTTGTTTAGCCATTCCCCAATTGACAGGCATCCCCACAATTTCTAGTTCTTTGCCACCACAAAGAAAACTGCTATAAATGTTTTGAAACATATATGTTTGTTTTTTTTTCCCTAAACATCTTGGGAAATAGACCTAATTGTAGTGTTATTGGACAAAGGGAGAGATTCAGTTTCCTGGCATAGCACTGGTATCTTGTTCAAGTTTCACAGGCATACAACAATGAGTTCAACACAATGGCTCTGTAGACCTTCAGCTTGTTAAGCAGTCTTAATACTTCTTCTCTCCCACTATTTCCTTCAGAGTCTCCCAAACACTGAACTAGCTCTGGCAATGCATGTGTCTGTAATGCTAATGGGATTTGAAGATCTTCCATGCCCCTTGAACTTGCTGACATAGCAGGAAGTGGTGGGGGCAGGAAGGAACATGAACGAAGTAGGAGCCTGGTTGGAGCCATTGTGGTGACTGGAAGCAGCGGTGGCGGCAGTGAAAACTCCTTTTTTTGAGCCAGTCAGAATTTCTGCTAAGGATTCCTGCTGAGGACTGCCAGGAACGGGAACTGCAGCGGGGCCAGAGCTGCTGGGAACGAGCTGCTGTGAGTGAGGAGAGGAGGATCTTTACCTGAGGCAGCCTGTTCTCTTTTGAAGGCTTGAGAATGTAGGTGTTTACTGCATTAACGGTGTGTGCCAACTCTATAGCTACTGTGATGGCTTTGACTTTCTGGTTTTGGGACTCAGTTTTGTGGTATTTGAGTTAATGTTCTAGCTATGTCTACCATGTAGAGAGCCTGTTACATTTTGTGACTAATAACCATATCAGCATATTTATAGTTACCATAGGCATTGTGAATACTGCATTGTTGACACAACGTTAACCTATTATCAATGTGTATATCCCTGGAAAGCATATTGCCAAGGTAAATGAACTGATCCCCGCTATTCAGAACTTCTCCATTTGCTGTAACTTATAGTTCCACGTGTGGATGGTGTGGTGCTGGTTGGTGGAGTACCTCTTTTTTCTTGGTGTTAATTGTTAGGTTAAAAATAGCATAAGCAGCTTTCTCTTCAGTTGTCTGTAAGGTGCTTGGCTCTTCTTCAGAAGCTAAGGCCATGGTGGGGTGAATCCTCACTTCAGCCAGCTACTAGCACCACTACAAACAAGCCTCTCCTCATCCGTCTGATGAAATTGCTGTCTTTGAGCTCACCTGCATCTACTCTGCCCTCGTCCTTCATGATGATGAGATTACAGTCATGGAGGATAAAATCAATGCCCTCATTAAAGCAGCAGGTGTAAATGTCGAACCATTCTGGCCTGGATTATTTGCCAAGGCCCTGTCCAATGCATACATTGCAAGTCTCATCTGCAATGTAGGAGTTGGTGGACCTGCCCCAGCAGCTGGTGGTGCTGCCCCCGCTGGAGGGGCTGCTCCTGTTAAGACACCTGCCCTAGCTGAGGAGAAGAAGATAGAAGCAAAAAAAGAAGAATCCGAGGAGTCCAATGATTTCATTGGCTTTGGTCTGTTTGACTAAATGTTTTTTGTAACATTAAATAAAAAGCTTAACTAACTAAAAAAAAATTAGCACTAGCAGTAGAGATTCTATCCATACTTAGTTGCATCTCAGCTTCAGAGACTGCATTGAATGTACCATCATTTGCAAATAAGAAATCATGCACCAACTCTCCCTCGTCTACTTATCTTGGCTTTTCAAGTAGAATAATTTACCATCAATGTGGTAGCTGACCTTGGTGCCATGTTCATCCTCATTGACGCCATTTGATAACACTGCTGGAATCATCATTCTAAAAATCATGGGAGCAAGCACATAACCTTGCTTCACTCCACTAGTGACTGGGAAATCACTTTAGGGGCTGAATGGAAGTGTGTCTTCAGACAATAGCTGTGTGACCCTGGGCAAGTCATATGACCCTGTCTGGTTTAGTTTCCTCATTTGTTAAAAGAGCTGGAGAAGGAAATGGCAAATCATTTCAGTATCATTGCCAAGAAAACCCAAAATGGGGTCGTGAAGAGTGAGACATAGTTGAACAAGAAAGGAGAGGCGAGACACTGAAAGGAACATTGAGAAAAAATATATTATGTGTATTAGTAAGAAATGTCAATTTAGTTTACGACCCTCTTGATTCCAGGTAACAATTTTCCATTTGCTACTACATTGATGTTTCATTTCTAAATCTAAATAGGGAAACATACCGACCTTTATATGCTGGGATTGATCAGTTTCCAAAAATGGTATTTAAAGTTGAAGATGTTTTAAACGTACCTTTACTTCATCAAAATGAATGTTAGTTCTTTAAAAAGTTTTAGTACAGCACAATGGAAGAGAGGGACACATTGCAGACGTGAATCTTCTGATTACCAGGAATTTACCTGGTATATTACCACTTGCCAGACAGTGATTCAGCTGAGGAATTTTCTAACAAACTTGAATTGTTATCTGAATTGCATAAGCAACATAAGCAGAGAAAAGAAGAAATGCATTTTTTGGCAAGATCTCATGGAAGTTGACAAGCTACACAATGATCTAGAAAGAAGGAAAGAATTTTCAGTTGACTATCATATTAAAGGTTCAGGTCCAACTAGATGTAAAAAATACCTACTGACTTGTCTATACAGGAATTAAAGATGAAAGAACTTAAAAATATTTCTAAATAAAAATAACTTTCAAAAATAAACAATCAGTCTGTTCTGGAAGAGATGGTACATAACAGTTTGTAATAGCTAAATAGTAGAAGGAGTATAGGTAGAGAAAAGATGAAGCTGGGAATTTATCAAGATGCTTTAAAGTGAAGAAAGAGTGCTCTTAGCACCATCTAGAGTCCAGTTAACAATTTTGCATCATCTATCATACATCTATATCTAAATGGATATTAAGAGAACCTACTGACTGTTAGAAGATGACAGCACTTAGTGTTGGAGGTAATGTTTCGAGATTAAAATGTCGTTTTTACTTAAAGTCACATGTATTCTTTAAAGGAAAGAAATGACAATGTGTACCAGAAGATATTAGAATATGGTGGAATTAATTACTATGTTTACCATGGCTGACTGAAAAAAAAATCAATGGTTCTGAAGAGAAAGTCAAAGAAGAAATCTCCAATAATGTTTTTGATGGCTGGATGATATAAGCAGAAACAGCAAAAAGAAGAAAGTTAGTCAGATCTTATGTGGGAAAACAAGAATTATTGTTCTCAGAATGAAATTTCTATTGGTTGTTACAGTGTAGTTTTACATCCAAGTAAAAGTTCAAGAAAAGCTATTGACTTCTGTATGAGGTAGCTATTCAGCCTCCAAGGTAAAGATATCTTAAAATATTTGAAGTCACGCAAAATCAAAAGGATTAAAAAAAGTGGAGTCTACTATATGTAATCCAGCTTGTCAAAAATGGTTGGAAAATCACTGATAAATTCTGTGGAACTTTGAAAAGTCAAACAAATATGCAGCAAAAGCAGAGAAAAGGCAAAATAATAACTTATTGGTCTAGGTAGGACTTAATTTGTTTTAATGAATATTATTTTTCTCCCATTAATCCCCCAAGCTGAACAATTTTTCAAAATGAAAAACAAACCTTCATAAAAAAACACATATAGTCCAGAAAAACAAATTCCCACATTGTCCATGTCCAAATATATAAATATATGTATATAAATAAAATATACATTGCACATATACTAAATATATGTATATATATATATATATATATATATATATTCTGAATTTGAAGTCCATAACTTCTCTGGCAGAAGATGGGTACGGTGATTCTTCTTCAGTACTCTAGACTAATGGTGTTTCATTGAGTTAGAGTTTTAAAATCTTTCAAAGTTATTTTTCTCTATAATATTGTTTTCATTGTATACATTGTTTTCCTAGTTTGGCTCACTTTGCTTTGCTTTATTTCATAGAAATTCTCCCATATTCCTATGAAATTACACATTGTGTAACTCCTTATGCCACAATAAGGTTCCATGGCATTCATAAACCATAATTTTTACAGCTGTTCCCCAATGGGTGGGTACTCCTTTGGTTTCCATGTTTTTATCACTAAAAAAATATTTTTATATATATGGGTCCTTTTCCTCTTTCTTTGATCACCTTAGGGTATTGGCCTAGTAGTGGTATTGCTGAGTCAAAGGTTATGCATAGTTACAAAATTATTCAGGTAGAGTTTCAAATTGCTTTCCTGAATGGCTGAACCAATTCACAGTCAGTCCTTTAATTGGCAATTATTAAACACCTGCTATGTCCCAGGCACTGTGTAAAGCACTACCAAGAGTACACAAATGTGACTGTTTTCTGCAGCCCCTCAACATTTATCATTTTCCTCTTTTGTCATCTTTGCCAGTCAGATTAATATCAGGAGCAACCAAGAGGTTGATTCAATTTTTATTTCTCCAATTGTTAGCGATAAGAAAGGAATTTAGTAAGATCTTGCTTAAAGGCAAGAAATAATTATTTTTGAAACATCTAGATTCTTAGAAAAAATTTTAGTTAGAAATCATATGGAATATTTACATTTAAGTGGAAATAAGAAAAAATTACTGACTTTTTCAGTGTCCAATGTAATGTTGAAAGATGAAAATAACTTAGAGACATGTTTGCATCAAAATAAAAAGAATTAAAAAAAACAGCTATATTTACAGGAAGATCAGAGGACATAGGGGACATATTACTCTACACTCCAGGAATGACTGGAAAGTCACTGAAGAATTAATAATTATCGAAAAGACAATAAACTAGGGAATCCCCAATGAATTTATATTACTGGGTGAATGATTAAAATAACATATGTAGTAAAAAGTGGAGCAAAGCTTTGTAGCAAGATGTCATGGAAGTTGATAAGAAATACATGTTTACTGTAGAAGCACACAGGAAATATTCCAGGAAACCGTTTTCTTGCTATCATGCCAAAAACTTATGTCTAAATGGAAGAAGAGAAAACTTAAAGAACTATGTGTACAGGCATTTGCAACATCCAACATAGTGTTTAAAGAAGGTGTACTGAAACATGTTTGTATTAAAATGCAATAGAAAAAATACTTTAAAGAAACAAAAGGGAGCCATGGGGGACTTAAGCATGGAAAGAAAATGGTTACACTGTTTAAAAGGAATGTCTGGAAGAGTTGGGGAAGATTCAGTCAGAAATGCTGAACAAAAGTATGTAAATAACCAAATGACATAAACAGAAGAAGAAAAAAGTGGAAAATGAGTACTTAGTAAGATTTCATGGAAATTAACAAGAAACAGTTACTGATCATGGAAGAATCTTGATTTTAGGTAACAAATTTTCATTTACTAGAAATACTGAAGGCTTGTGTCAAAACTGACATAAAGAAAACCTAATGATCTATGTACAGAGGGGCTGATCAGGCTCCAATGCATTGTATAAAGATGAAAATTAAAATAAAGAAATGTGGTACTTCAATCAAATCCTAAGTGTTTTTAAAAATAAACAATAATCTGTAGTAGAAGAGCTCAACACGAGGACTCATCTATTACTGTGCTTACCAGGATGGAATGGAAAATCACTGGTGAGATGATTAGTATGTTGGAAAAGCCAAAGAGAAAATTCTAAATGAATTTATATTAATTACTGAATGAGTTCTCATCTAAATGCAAGCGAAGAAAAGGTACTGACTTTCTAATGAAGGGAGAGGTCATTCCACAACATAATGTTTAAAGATGAAGATGTGTTTGAAAAATACAAGTCTGTGTTGTGATACAGTTTTTAAAGTACATACTGGAAGAGCTAAGCATATGAAGAAGTTGATTATTCTTCTTACCAGGAATGGCTAGATAATCACTGCTGAAATGATTAGTACTTTGAAGAGGGTTAACCAGTAAATTTCCAGTGAACTTGTACTAATAATTTAATGATATAATCAGCATAAGAAGAAAAAAGACAAGAATTCAGCAAGATCTCCTGAATGTCGACAAGAAGCAATAATTTATAATGAAAGCATCTTTATTCCAGGAAACATTTTTTTAATTGGCTATCAGATGATTCAGTCTCCTAGACCTATACCATGTTGAAAAATGAAGTTGATTTAAAAATAGTGTTTAAATACGCATGTTCATACATATGTGTGTATATATGCATGATGTGTATACAATTATATGCACATTGTACATATACATATAATCACAAGAAACAGCAGGGCATTCTGGAGTAGCTTGGCATATATGGGAATCAATTACCTTGCTTACCACAAATGAACAGAAATTTGCTAGTAAATTACTTAGTAATTTGGAAAGAACTAACGAAGAAATTTCCAATAATTTCCCATTGCTGACAATGACAGACTGCCAAAACCAAAGAGGAATAATAGCATTTAGCTAAACCTCCTGGAAGTTGACAAGAAATTATAAGAAACACATGTTGAGGGGTGGCCAGGTAGCACAGCGAGTAAGAGCACTGGCTCCAGTGTTGAGAAGACCTGGGGATGGAATCCCAGGCTCAGACACTTAGCACCCACCCAGAAACACCTGGCCGTGTAACCTTGAGCAAGTTACTTAACCCCAATTGCTTAGGGATGGCCAGGTGGCTCAGCAAGTAAGAGCACTGGCTCCAGTGTCGGGATGACCTGGATCAAATCCGGGCTCAGATACTCAGCACCACACCCAGAAATAACTGGCTGTGTAACCTTGAGCAAGTTACTTAACCCTGATTGCTTTAAAAAAAAAAGAAACATATGTTGATCTTTGAAGGATCTGGATTCCAGGAAACAATTTTATGATGGTTTTATTGAAAATTACTATCTAAATTGAAAGTAGAGGAAACCAACCGACTTCAGTATGAGGGTATCATCAGTCTAGTAATGTTTAATGAAGATGATGAATTTAAAACATGGTCATACTTCAATCAATTCAAAAGTATTAACCAAAGAACCATTTTTTACTGTAGAAGAGGAATAGTGAATGTACAATGTAGTATTTTAAAAATGGAAAAAGCTATGCATATATGAAGAAGTGAACATAGAGTATAAGCAACCTCCTTATTTATTAGTTCTTACTGGAAAAATCTTAGGTAAGTACCTTATTACTTAGAAGAAGTACAAGCATCAAGTCCCCTGTGTACTTGTATCAATGGCCTTAATCTATAAATAAAATGGAAAGAAAGTAATTCAGCAAGATCTCATGCAAGTCAATAAGAAATATAACTGATCTTGGAAGCATATAGATTCCAGAAAACAATTTTCCATTGACATCAAAAGTTCATATCTAAAAGGAAGCTGGAAAAAAAATCTCATGATTTAAAAAAAAATTAATCAGTTCATATCAGAATGTTTAAAAATTAATGTGTCTAAATAGCAAGTCTGTATCACAATGAAATCAAATGTATTTTTTAAAGAAACCAGAATGCTTACTGACAAAACCAAGCATATAATACATTCAATCGTGCTGCTAAGTAGTAAGGACTAGAGAACTACTGGCAAACTCAATATTAATATTAAGAGAGCTCACCAGAAAATGTGCAAAGGACATGTATTAATGGCTGAACCATAAAAGCAACATGATTGGAGAAAAAAAAGAAGAAAGGAATAGAGCAAAACTTCATGGAAGGACAAGAAACAGGTAATGACTTGGAAGACTTTAGATTCTAGGAAACAATTTCCCATGGGTTATCCTAATAAAGGTTCTCACATAAATGGAAGTAGAAGAAAGCTAGTGAATTCTATATGAAACCTTCTGTCAGCATATAATATGATGTTTTAATGATGAATATGACTTAAAACAATTTGAATTTCAATTCAAATATATTTAATAAATTCTTTTTGAGTACTAAGGGATAGCTAGTGAGGGTTCTATGTAATATTTAAAGACAAAGATATGTACAATACATGTTTGTACTTCAAAAAACTCAAAAGAATTTATTTAAATAATCCAATCTATAAGAAATGAACATATGGAATAAGTAATTTCTTTGATTGCTGTGACTAACTGCAAAATCACATGTATCTTCATTATCACTTAGAAGAAAACCAAGCAAGAAGGGTTTACTGTATTATTCATTGAACTCTAAAAGTATGAGCAATTAATCAAGGTCTCACTTAAATAAAAAAAAAAGAAAATTACTGATCTCAGAAGAATTTCAGTTTTAAGAAACAATTTTCCTTGGGCTATTAGATTGGAGGTTTACATATAAATGGCAGTAGATGTACTGACATTACTATGAAAGGATTGGTCAGTATTTAACTTGAAGGTTTTTCTAGATGAACATGTCTTAAGAATGCAATGTTTTCATCAAGTCAAAAGTATATGATGACATTTTATTTTATTTATTGCTTTTTGGAGGGGGGAGGCTGGGCAATTGGGGTTAAGTGACTTGCCCAAGGTCACATGGCTAGTTTTTGCGTTACATGTCTGA
The DNA here is from genome assembly GCF_028583685.1 of Petaurus breviceps papuanus. Taxonomy (NCBI): domain Eukaryota; kingdom Metazoa; phylum Chordata; class Mammalia; order Diprotodontia; family Petauridae; genus Petaurus; species Petaurus breviceps. The sequence continues at coordinate 10,728,020 of NW_027187307.1, read as the reverse complement.
GGCTGCATTTGAACTCAGGTCCTCCTGACTCCAATGCTGGTGCTTTATTCACTGCGCCACCTAGCTGCCCCTATAAAAAGAGTTTATATTTTTATTAAATAAAGATATAAAACAAAAAAGGAAAAGGGCCACAGTGGAAGAGGTCTAACCACAAGGGAATTGATTACATGTTTACCATGAATTACTGGAAAATAAAAGGTTATACATTAGTATTTTTGAAAGAGCCATTGATGAACTCCCCAATGAACTTGTAATAATGGCAGAATTCCTTAAGTAGAAAAATCACAGTGAAGAAGAAAATATTTTGCAAGCTCTCATCAATCACGACAAGAAATATTTATTGATCTTGGAAGCATCTAGATTCCAGATAACAATTTTCCATTGGCAATATTAGTTATTATAGGCTACAAGTGAGGCTATGATAGGCTCATTACTACATGCAATTAGAGGAAATCTATTGACTTTTGAATGAAGGGATTGGCCAGTGTCCAAAGAAATGATAAAAGATTAAGAGTTGCTAAAATATATTTGTACCTCAACAAAATTTTTTAAAACATGAAAAAAAAATTGTAGAGCATATTGGAAAAAGCATGAAATGGAGTAAATGATTACCTTGCTCACTGGAAATCATTGGAAAATGGCAGGTGAATTGATTAGCACACTGGAGGAAGCTAACCAGAAATAGTTCATACTACTTGATGAATGATAGAAGTAGCATAAATTGAGAAAAGATGCATAAAAGGATTTAGCACTATATCCTGGAAATTGAAAGGAAACACTTACTGATCTTGGAAGCATTTAGATTCCAGGAAATAATTTCCCACTGGCTTTTATAGTCAAGATTCAGGTCTAAATGAAAGTAGAGGAAATGGCAAAGACCATCTTAATTTTTAATGACGAAAGTTATTTGAAATATGTTTGTTCTTCAATCAAATGAAAAGTATTTAATTTTTTTAAATGAGTGAATTTAGTAGTGGAAAGTATATGGGGAATCAAGCATCCTGTTTACAGGGAATGACTAGAAAATCACTGGTGTGGATTGAAAAGTATTTCAAAGTGAGAAATCCAGGAAAACCCCAATACGTTTTTATTGTGGGATAAATTATATAAGCAACATACCTGAGAAAAGAGGAAGAAAATAATTTAGAAATATTTCCCAGAAATTGACAAAACATATCTATTGACGATCGAAGAGTCTACACTGGGAAACAATTGTCCATTGACTATCATACAGAAGGTCCACATCCAAATGTAACTAGGAGAAAAAAAATACTGATTTTAACATGGAAGAATCAGTAAGATTCCTGTGTAAGATTCAATATTTAAGATGTGTTAAATACATGTCAATTCTTTAAAAACATAAAAATACATTAAACATAGAAACAATGTTACATTTAGAAAGGGCTAAATGATTTTCCAGTTTATTGGGGTTGACTGGAAAATCATAGATTAATTAGATGATGAGATGAGAAATGAGAAGGAAATCCCTGATGAGCTTTCATTAATGGTCTTACTCTATAAAGAGGAGGAGGAGGAAAAAAAAGGAGAAAGTAATTTGGCAATTTTTATACTTCATTGAATTTCACAGGAAACATAATTGATCTTGCAAGTATCTAGATTCGTGGAAATAATATTCCATTGGCTAACACAGTGAAGACTTAAATTTAAATACAAGTAGAGATAATCTACAGACATTCATTAATAATAATAAAGAAAAAAGGGGCATAGTGGAAGAACTGGGCTCTGGGGGAATTGATTACCACTCTTACCAGAAAGGACAGGAAAATCATAGGTTATTAATCTTAATAACTTTAATAACTTTATTAACTTGAAGAGGGTAAATAAAGAAATAATTAAGTATCATATTATTGACTGAACACTTTAGAAAAATCATAGAAAAAGCAAGAAAGTATTTAGCAACACATAGGGATATTCAGAATATAATAACAGAATAAGGATAGAAAAGAGGAATTAAGCAATAACTCCAAAATCAACAAGAAACTCTCATTAATATGAGAAGCAAAAATACTATAAGAAACAGTTTTCCACTGGCTATAATACTGAAGGTTTGTTTCTAAATACAAGTAGAGAAAATTTACTGACTTTCACATGAGGGGATTGGACAGCATCCAATGTGCTGCTTAAAGTTGAAGATGTATAAAATGTCTCTACCTCGATAAAACCCAAATCATTAAAAGAATAAAATGTAGTCAGTATAGGAATATATGTGTTTTAAGTAATTTCCTTCTTTATCAGCACTGATGAAAAAATCAAAGCTTAATTCATTAATACTTGGAAGAGAGTCAAGGAAGTAATTCCCAATGGACTTGTCTTACTAGCTGAACTACATAAGTATCATAGGCAGGGAAAAGAGAAAGAAAATAATTTAGCAAGATCTGAGACACGTTAAGAAGAAACCTAGTTGATCATGGAAGCATCATGATCCAAAGAAACAATTATCCATGGCTATAATATTGAATGTTCTAATCTAATTTCAAGGAAAAAACAAACTGCTAACATGTAGGAAGAGACAAATCAAACTCCAACAAAATGTTCATATATGACTGTGATAAAATCATGTAGTACTTCAGTTAAACCAAAGGTATTTTGAATAAAGAAACTATAACACATAAATGATGACTTGGGTGGAGAATCAGTTACCTTGCTTACTAGTAAAAACAAGAAAAATCATTGCTGATTAGTACACTGGAGAGAAGCAACCAGGAAAACTCCAATGAATTTGTATTACTGGTATTAGTAGAGAAAAGAGGAATAACAGAATTTATGAGATCTCTTAGAATTATATTTTAAAGACCTCCTGATTTTGAGAGGATCTAGATTTTAGGAAATACCTCCCTCCTGGTTATCATAATGAAGTTATGTAATATTCATATTTAAATATAAGTACAATGATTTACAAACAAATTTTAAAAGATTGATCAGTTTTCAATGTAAGGTTGAAAAAGTGAGATGCTTTAAAACATTTTTATACTTCAAGAAAAAATTCATTATATATATTATATATTAAAAAATAAAAATACTAATGCATATTAAAGAATGTCATTCATGAGACAATTGACAATGCTGCTTACCAAAATGTCAAAAAGCTAATTAGTATTTTTAAGAGAACCAAACAGGAAATGCCCAATGAACTTGTATTAATTGATGAACAATAGAAACTGCATTAGTAGAGAAAAGAGAAAAAAGGAATTTAGCGAGATCTCCTGGAAGTTGACATAAAACAGTTATCGATCCTAACAACATTTAGATTTCAGAGTATAATTTTCCACTGGTTATCACGTTAAAATTCCAAGTCTAAATGGCAGTAAAGAACACCTCCTAAACTGTGGACAAAAGGATTTGTCAATTTTCAATAGAATACAAAATATTTTTAAATGTGTTTGCACTTTTCAAAAGAGTAAAAAGTATTTCTCAGAAAAAGAAATAGTGGAATGTACTGGTAGAACCATGTATAGTGGGGAATTGATTTCCTTTCTTATGTAGAATGAATGGAAAATTGCTGAATTCTTTAGTGCTATTGTGAGAGCTAGACAGGAAATCCCCATCAAAGTTGTCTTAAAAGATGAAACATACAAGAAAGATAAGCAGAGAAAATACAAAGAATTTTTCAAGATGTCATGAAAGGATAAAAACTCCTTATTAATCTTGGAAGCTTATAGATTCCAGAAAAAAAACATGTTGATTGGCTAGCACCTCAATCATATGCATCAGGATGGGAGTTATTTAGCTGTTTCAGTGGTATTCAACTCTTGTGACCCCATCTGTGGTTTTCTTGGTAAAGATACTAGACTGATTCACCATTTCTTTTTCCCAATCATCTTATAGATGAGGAAACTGAGGCAAACAGGATGAAGTGACTTGCCTAGGGTCACACAGCTAGGTACTGTCTGAGGACACATTTAAACTCAGGAAGATAAAACTTCCCGACTTCAGGACAGGTGCTGTATCCACTGAGCCACCTAGTTGCTCAGGATGGAAGTAGAGAAAATCTATAGACATCTACCATGAGATTTATCTTTCACAATAACATTAATGATGAAGATGCCTTAAAATATGACTGTACTTCAACAAATCAAAATTATTTTTAAAAGAAGAAATAGAGATGTACACTAGAAGAGATGAGCATATGAGGAATCAGCTAAGATGAATGATTAAAATGATTATAAATTCAATGCTGAACTTATCAGTATTTCAGAGAGAGTCAACCAGGATATCATCAATAATTTTGCATTGATGTCTGAAAGATATAAGTGGCATAAACATAGAAAGAGTTAAGAAAGCAAGTTAGCAAGATCTCATGGAAGGACAACAAATACTTATAGAACTTCAAAGTCATCTGGAGATTCTAGGAAATAATTTTTCGTGGGCTATCACAACTCAATGGAAGAAGAAAAAAACTTACTTGTAAAAGGAAAATCAAGAGAATTAAAATTTAAAAAAGAACAAAGAAAAGTATCCAGAAAGATATGATAGTCACCAGTGCCAAAATCTATAGAGATGTGAAGGTAAATGAAGAATAAGTAAAGGCCATTGGATCTAGCAGTTAAATTGGGTATACATGAAGAGGTAAGTTTTAGATGAGTTCTGTGGTTACAAGTGAGATTTCAAGGACATGAGAAGTGAACAGATGACAAAGAAGTTGAGACAGTAAGTATAGGATTTTGACAGTGAAAAGGAGAGCACAGAACAATTGCTTGAGGGGATAGCAGAATTAAGGGAATGTTTTGATGTTTTGCAAATACCACATGTAACATGCTATATAATAAAATTTCTATCACTCTTGTGACAGTTTCTTCATAGATTAACTTCTTTCCATTTTTGTATAGGAAAGATACCATTCGTGAAGTGTTAGAGATGTTCTTTCCTTTTTTGCCTAGAGGGTTGGGTAGAGTTTGCAGAATGGTTATTGGCAGGGAACAAGATGCTATTATTTCTGTTCCCAGATCTACATTTTGAAGTTACCTGGGTATATGAGATGAGTGCAGTAATTGGTTAAGGGAAATGAAAATATGTGACTTAAATGTTTCTCAATTTACTCAAGTCTGATTAACAAAGGGAATATGTAGGATCCTATTTGTGATCTGAGGTGACAAGGGGCTATTCAGATACTGATGGGAATTTATTTATGAAAATATAAATGAGCAAACAGTGGGGAGACTATCTGGGCTGGTTTCAAGGGTGAGAGGTAAAGAAACTAATAAGCAATGAAAGTTACCTGGGTATATGAGATAGTAGCCAATCTTAAATTGCCTGTCCAGTGTCGAGGATAGCTCTGAGTCATCCTTTCAGGGTAGAGATCCAAGATCTTATTAACTTTTCTCCTTCGGAGCCTACATACTGGATGAATGTTAATTCAGATTCTATAGGGGAAGGGGGAAAACTCTGAGTCAACAGAGATCCCAAACAAGGACATAAAGGCTATATTTATGAATACAGTTCTGCAGAAATGAGTATATACATGCACATATATATATGTATATATATATATAGTATACTAAAAGTCTAAACACAGTTTCAAGATTAATAATTTCAGAAGTACAAAAGTTAAAACCTTCTAAGAAATAATTTTAGCATTTAATTAAATTTCTTTGGTTTTATGAATTCCAAATAATATATTTTAATTTTAACAAGACAAGTCATCCTGTCATTATGCATTTACATGTACAACAGTTTCTGAATGGCCCTTTCTCAGACTGGTGGATTGGCAGGGCAATATCTCTTGCTTGGCCACCTTGGTTACTTGATCTATCTCCATTATACTTTTTCTTGTGGGGTCACATCCAAACTGTCATGTTGCAACAAAATCTCATTCTGTGAATAATTTTGAGGCTAGGATTTCAAATGCAGTCCTTTTAGTCACTGAACAGCAGCTGATAAAAAGTCTGAAAATCGACTAGAGTGATATATAGCACAAGATGGAGGTTCTGATGAATTTTAATAAGAAACATCAATAATTTTTAAATGGAAAAAATTGACCTTTCCAGTATTGCTTTTTGTTGGTTTGTAGCATTTATGCTTCTAAAGTTATTAAAGTTTAAGTCTATACTAAGCCTTTTGGGACACCCTGTATATTCAATAGCAAACAATAGCAACTCATTTCTATTTCCCTGAGGAAAAATAAGACTTACAATTACAAAATTCCAAGAAGAAAACATATTATTTTACATATAAGAAGGGTCATAGACCAGACACAATGAAAGAATGAAAGAAATAGTGACAGACCTAGTTTCATGGGTCTTATAACAAACCCAAGTCATCTTATTACAAAGATACTTTCTTATATTTTGTACATTAGAGAAATTAGCAGAGTCGTGCAGTGGGGAATGGTATAGGGGATAGAGAGCTGGCCCTGGAGTTAGGAAGCCCTGGTTCAAGTTCTGCCTCTAATACATATTGCTTGGGTGACCCTGAACAAGTTACTTAACCTCTTAGTATACTCTAGTCTAGGAAACTCTCAAAGCTTAGGACAATAAGTTGTAGAGAGTGTGCTGACCTGCACTAGTAGACAGAGTTTCCTCCCCTTGAAGTTCCCTATTTCAATTAAATTACAAATACATTCTCTATCCCTCTTTCACACAATGATATATAAAGACAGTAATGGGGTTTTTAATATAATAAATTACTCGTGGTTAATTATTTGCTCATGTGCATTCCATTTTTGTACTTACTGTAATCTCAGTTCTATTCAAGGACAGAGAATACAAAGCATTGTTATAATCATTGTTTAGCTTAAATCATCTATTGACCGTTAGTAATTCCCCAACCCAGCCTAATTTGATCCTGCCCATGAGTCTGTGAGTATGCTTCCTCAACATCAAAAAAAGAAAAATTCAAACTGGTACAAATTAATGCAAGGGTCATAAGGTCACATGAATTAAGGAAATGGCAAAGTAAGAGAATATGAAACCAAAGACACCTTAATACTGGCCTCTAAGCAACAAAATGTGGGCTGTAAGGCACCTTGAAATGTAATCTAGCTTATTTCCTTGACTCTAACAAAAAGTGCATTTTAACTATTCCAGGCAAATGCAAAGACTTCATATTCTTAATGATCTCCAGGGATAAAGAGTTTATATATTTCTTCAGCATCCTAGTTCATTACTTCACGTTTTTTAAATACAATGTTTTCCTTATATAGTACAACCTCAGGCTGCTGTATCATAAGATTTTTTCTTTCCTTGTTTTTTCCTCAAATGAAATGGAAAACATCTGGTCAACAGCTGGCCAGTGACCTCTATTATGTTTCTTCAACAATTTTAAGACCGATGTAAACTCATTAGCATGTTTTAAGTTAAATGCTTCATGTGGCAATGACATTTAAGCTTTAATGAAAAGAGAAGACATAAAACCCATTAGAATTATTAAGTAAACCCAAAGTTATATTGCTGTCAAATAGAGAAAAATTCATATCAATGATTACAACATGTTATATAAAAGAGGATGGTAGTTGCCAATAGGATCAGTTCATAAATGAGTAAAAAAAAATATTGAGAGGAAAATAAATTTGCAGAAAACTTAATATCAAAATGAACAAGGCCAGATCAACCCAAGAGCATGTAGAAATGTAAATGGAAGGAATAAAATGAATTGATAAAAACAAAAGAGATTTGAACAACAAAGAGATGAATGGTAGACAAAAAGAATGCAGTATATTACCAAGGATAACTTAGAAGCAAGTAGTGGAAGAGAAGGCATGATCAGAAATAAAGCAGGCCTATCAAGTAGGTAAAATGAAAGATAACAGGACTGCACTGTTATACATGAAAGGTAAAAAGAACTTTAAGGAGCTGATCTCATCATAGTGATCAATGGAATCTTAACAACTCATTATCATATGCATTATATGAGGAAATAGAAATGGTAGAAAAGAAGACAAAGTCAGGGGTGGAGCCAAGATGGCCGAGCCAAGATGTTGGAGTAGAAGCATGACCTTCCCTTGGCTCCAGCTTCCACTTTCCCCAATCCATGTAAAAAGGGGACTCTAAAAAAACTTTGGAGCTGCAGAACCCACAAAATGACACAGAGAAGCTAACCTCCAGCTGAGGACAGCCGGGCAGGCCGGCAGGAATCGGCCAGCGCTTCGTTCTGGGAGCTGAGGCCAGCCGCACACCGAGGCTTTAGCCACAGGGAGGGCCTGGCCAGCCACCAGCCGGAAGGACTCCAGATCAGCAGCAGCTGTGGCTGTTTCCAGATTTATCAACACATAAATGCCAAGGACAAAGTGAGAGGTCAGTGCAGTCTGGACTTTGGGACCTAGTAAGTGGGAGTGCATGGCTTTTGCCCCCTGGGGCCAGAAGGTGCTGAGACACTGGCACAGCCAGCCAGCGCCATGTGGAAGCTTCAGCTCCTGGCGTGCAAAGTGTAGGGGGACCAAGCACCAGTCTGAGGGGTAATTGCTCTTGCTTTAACCTGCTTGGATCTGGACTGCAGTCTAGGGTGGAGGTCCTGGGGTGTGTGTGTCCAGCTTGCCAGAGAGTGTGGAGACCTCAGAGAGGGCACCCATCTAATACCTCTGGCAGCTGAGAAAACCCCAGCATTTGGGACGAAAGCTCCCCTGTCTGGTGGCAGAGTCCTACTGTGGCAAAAAGCCCAGGGGTCAAGTGACTGAGGGGTGACATGACAAGCCAAAGGAAACAAAGCAGATAGAAGATTCCAACATTACACTCCTATTTTGGGGACAAAAAAGAGCAAAGCATGGAACAGGAGGAAGACAGTGAAGTCAGAACTCCTGCACCAAAAGCTTCAAAGGAAAATACAAGCTAGTTACGGGCCATAGAGGACTATAAGAAGCAGATAAGAGAAGTGGAGGAAAAATTGGGAAGATAAATGAGAAGGATGAAAGAAAATTACAAAATGAGAGTCAACAGCCTGACTGAGGAAAATAATGTCTTAAAAAACAGACTGACTCAAGTGGAAAAAGAGACTCAAAAAGGCAATGAGGAGAAGAATGCGTTAAAAAGCCGAATTTGCCAGATGGAAAAAGAATCTCAAAAGCTCAATGAGGAGAATCATTCCTTCAGAATTAGATTGGAGCAAATAGAAACTAATGACTTTATGAGAAATCAAGATGCTGTTAAACATATCCAAACAAATGAAAGAATAGAAGGCAATGTGAAATATCTCATGGGAAAAACCACTGACCTGGAAAATAGATGCAGGAGAGATAATTTAAAAATTATTGGACTACCTGAAAGCCATGACCAAAGTAAGAACCTAGAAATCATCCTCCAGGAAGTCCTGAAAGAAAACTGCCCTGATGTTTTAGTACCAGAGGGCAAAATAGAGGTTGAAAGAATCCACAGATCACCTCCTGAAAAAGATCCCAAAAAGAAAACTCCTAGGAATATTATAGCCAGGTTCTGGAATTCCCAGATTAAGGAGAGAATATTACAAGCAGCCAGGAAGAAACAATTTGAATATTGTGGAAACACAATCAGGATAACCCACGATCTGGCAGCTTCTACACTGAGGGATCAAAGGGCTTGGAATATGATATTCAGGGGGTCAAAGGAGCTGGGATTAAAACCAAGAGTCACCTACCCAGCAAACTGAGTATCATGTTTCAGGGGAAAATATGGTCATTCAGTGGAAGAGAGGACTTTCAAGCATTCTTGCTGAAAAAACCAGAGTTGAATAGAAAATTTGACATTCAGATGCAAGAAGCAAGAGACACATGAGAAGGTAAACAGGGAAAAGAAATCATGAGGAACTTATCAAAGTTGAACTATTAACATTCCTACATGGAAAAACAATAACTGTCACTTATGAAACTTTTCTCAGTAGTTGAAGGGATTAGAAATATATATATATATATATATATATATATATATATATATATATGCCTATACATGAAGGTATATGGGCATATGAATACATATGTGAATGTGTGTATATATGTTTACAGGTATACATAGATAGAGGACACAGGACCAATTTAACAGGAAGGGATGATACTTAAAAGGTGAAATTAAGAGGTGAGAGAGGAATATAATGACAGAAGATGGGGAAAGACAGATTGGGGTAAACTATCTCATACAGAAGAGGCAAGGGAAAATGGTTACAATGGAGGGGAAGAATAGGAAGGCAAAAGGGAATGGGTCAACCTTATTCCCATTGAATTTGGCTTGAGGAGGGATCACCTGAAAGGAGAGTGGGGGGAAACAGATGAGAGGGGTGATGATGGAAGGGAGGGCAGGCTGGGGGAGGGAGTTGGAAGCACCCACTTTTGAAAAGGGATGGGATCAAAGTAGAGAATAGAATAAGTGGGAGGTGGGATAGGAGGGAGGGAAATATAGTCAGGCTTTTACAATATATCTACTATGTTATTGTTTTGCATTAGCCACACATGTACAACCTATGCTGAAGTACTTATCTTCCCAGTAAGGGTGGTTGACAAGGAAGGAAGGGAATGAATCTGGAATTGAAAGTTTTAAAATCAAATATTCAAATATGTGTGTATATATGTATATACTATTGTTAATACTATCTTACATGTAATTGGTAAATAAGATATACAGGCACTGAGGCATAGAGATCCACTGGAAAAGTCGAAAGAGGTATGGGAGAAAATATGGGAGAGAGCAGATTGGAGGAGGGGATATCCTGTGGGACTGCTATTTTGGGGCGGTGGGTAGGGGAAAAATGGGGAGAAAATTTGTAACTCAAAATCTGGCGGAAACAAATGATGTAAATCAGAAGTTAGTAAAGTATTATAAAAAAAGAAAAGAAGACAAAGTCATGAGGAGTGCATTCCATCAAGGACTTGATCAAGGGGAAAGAGAAGAAATATAGACTGGAGGTGTCATCATTTTGAAAAATCTTAGGGACTGATTTTCAAAATGTCTTCAAGAGGAAAAGGCAACAGCAAAATGGAGTAAAACCCATAGATAGTATTAATAAACCCTAAAAAGTGACAAGATATCAACAACTATCAACCCATATGTATGGTTTGTCATGTGTATAAATGTTTTAGGGACATGGTCTATGCATGTACACAGGGTATCCTTGTTGAAAATATGATAAAGGAATAAACAGATCATTCCTTCACACTGTTGACTAAAAATCATGGTGAGAAAACAAGATCTTTCTGCACTGGTAATTTGTGGACTGCAAAATAATGATTTTACTTCATTGTGGTAGAGGAGAATGTAGGCTTAAAGGTTTTTCTCTAAAAAGGTATCTCTCATGCTTATGGTGTCATATAAGCTTCTTTCCACAGATTAAAAACAAAGACAATTTTGTTTAATTATCCACTGATTATCAATATCAAAAATTCGCAAAACGGGGAGACATGCTCTAATGGATAGTGTCAGGTGAGGAGTTCCAATGCAAAAGCTCAGAATTGCATAGGAGGAAAAGAGTAAGCTATAGCACATTTAGGAATTTGTAGAATGCTTTTAAAGATTTCAAACTATTTTCTGACACAACCCCCATATTTTTAATACCAGTATTCTCCCAGTTATGCTCTATGGTTAGATAACAAGATTGCACTGTTACTATAAAATACAAAAGGACTTGGAAAGGAAGCCCTCCAGCAGCTTAGACAATCTCATTCAAAAAATGTGAGAGGCCATTGACAAAAATTCACAGGATGCTTAATGAGTCGTGACATGCAGAGATTGTCATTTTTCACAAAAGAACAAATGAGGGAACAGTACAGTAGAGAAGAAAGAAAACAAAGGGATAGGGAGACTTTTGCTCTTGGCTCTCCTGTCATTAGTTAGTTGTGTGACCTTAAAGTCACTTAACTTCTATAAGTCTCTATAACATCAGTAATAAAATAAAAGAGTTGGATTGGATGATATTGAAGATTTCTTTCAATTCTAAAAATTTTAGAATTTAAATCAATACCTAAAGTGGACTAGAAATTTAAAAGATGTGCTTTATTTCTGCTTTATTAAGATATATATAGATATATAATATTTAGGAGGTTTAAGGTGATGATGGTGTGAAATGTTGTAGAAAAGACCAGTTCTTCCACATGTATTCTAACAGTTTTCTAAAAAAGGCACCAAAGGGGTCAGCTAGGTGTCTCAGTGAATAGAGCACTGGCCCTGGAGTCAGTAGGACCTGAGTTCAAATTCTGGATCAGACATTTAACACTTACTAGCCGTGTGACCTTGGGCAAGTCATTTAACCCCAATTGACCCTCTAAAAAAAAAGAAAAAGAAAAAAAGGCACCCAAATCAATAATGATCAAGAAATTAAAAAAAACACCCCTGAGCTTGTTCATGTGGCCTAGAATTGTGAAAAAGACATCCAGAAACCAGGAACACTGTAAGTGATGACCCACAAGGAAAACCACCGTGAACTGAGATGTATAGACTCAAAGTCTTTTGTAGAACCTCGACTAGAAAAGACCTGGGTATGGGGTAGCAGATAGAAAATCACAACAATGTTAAGGCTAAGGATATTTAACTGCAGTGTTCTAACTTGGAACACTGAAGTCTGAATGTAGAAATATCAGGGGAGGCAGATGGAAGGAACAAGAATCTAGGGAAAATAGAATAGACAAAAGAGAATTCAATAATTTCATAAGAAAATAAGGAACATTAGCTCACAAAGTCAAAATATTTTTAAAAAATGTAAAGTATCTACTATTAAAAAAAACAACTGAGCTGAAAAAGTGGTCAGAGATTGTTGTACATGGCCTCATTCTTGTTCCCTTGCTCCCTTTCTCCTCCCCCAACCAACTCTCCTTCACAGAAGTAAGCAAACTGCCAGGTTTAGCTCCACCTAGGGAAACTGGTAGCACAGGAGTTTCAAAATGTGTACTGACCAATCACTGATTTTAGCCTCTGAAAGTTCCTGCTTATGCAGGCTTTCCTTTAAAAACTGATACTTTTACCATGCTGGGATGCTGTTCAATTTGGGGTAGGGCCCCGAGCAGCCAACATGGAGCCAAAAAAGGGTTCACATCTAAATTGTTACTTGGGTCTTGCTCATGTTTTGGGTACAACAAGATAATTTGAAAATCATCAGACTTCCAAAAATCCATGATATGTAAAAAAGCCTGGATATGAGATTATAAGAAATCATAAGTGAAAACTGCTCAGATTTTCTAGAACCAGAGAGCAAAAAGAATCCACCCAGAAAAACAGACTAGACACCTGATGAAAAAAAAAAAAGAAAAAACTCAAAGGAACATTTTATTCAAATTCTAGAAATTCCAGTTCAACCAAAAAAAATACTACATCAAATGACACAGCATCTAAGTAATTGAAGGAAAAAAAATTAAATGAATTATAAGTAGAAATGCACAACTAGAAGGGGCAGCTAGATGGTGCAGTGATTCCTGGACAGCACTGGAGTCAGGAGGACTTGAGTTCAAATCCAGACTCAAACACTTTACACAAAACTAGCCATGTGACCCTGGACAAATCACTTAACTCCAATTGCCCTACCTTCCCCTCTCCCCCCCCCCCAAAAAAAAAGAAAGAAAGAAAAACACAACTAAACTATAATAATCAGGAAATTCAACTTACTCTCTCAGACACTGACAACTTGCAGAAAAATAAAGATATTAAAATCTCAAATTGAAACTTGGAAAAGTTAGGGGGCAGATTTCTAGTTATTACTATAGGATAACAGTAAGGAATATTCACATAGTATTCATACTACTTTCACAAAAATTGACCATGTGGGACTCAACAACTTTAGAAAAACATAGAATAAAGAGAAATATTAAACATCTTACCAACAATAACCCCAAAATTAAAATCAATAAAGGGAATCTGATTCTCAAGAACTGGATTCTGTGATCAATCAAAGAGAAAAAGAAATGATCAATGAATTTGGCATGCAACCAAAGAAATAAGAAAAGAAACAAATCGAAAATCCTTAAACATAAAAATAGAAACTTGAAAATAAAAGCAAAAAAATTTGAACTGACAAAAACTAAAAGCTGTTTATAAAACTTATAAAAAGGTAAGCCATTAACTAGTGAGATTAAAATCAATACTCTATCATTTATTGATTTATCTTATATACAATTAATTGATTTTGTCTTGTTACTGCATTTCTTCTACAATTGCTTAAGTCAGAGTTCTTTGTTTCTGAATTTAGTTCAGAATTCAGATGGCTTGTAATGGGTTATTTTTAGAAATTTATCTCTCCTGCTAATCACTGATATATTCTTGACTCAAGAATTTTGCTAACCTTTGGAAATATGTGTGAACACAAAAGGAGTCACAAAAGGAGTGACATCTTTATGCCACCAAGGTACCATTCAAAGATGTGTGGTTTGCTGTTCAAAAGTCTGGGGCCACTATGATGCACCTGGACTCAAGCAAAGAGCCCTTCTTAGTCTCATGAAAGAAGATGATGGGTCATTGCTAGCCGTAATTACCAAATTTCCAATCAATCATGTTGCTTTCAATCCCATGATATCATTTACTCTGCTCTGTTCTTTGTTCTGTACTGCCCAAAACCTATAAAAAGGGAATTGTCTTTTTGCTTAGGGTCTTTGGCATAAATGGAGGCAATCCATTCACCCATTTGACAGGCAGCCTGTCCCTGCTAATAAATATTATCATGCTCAGAGATTTGCATCAGTTTACCTTTTTGTTAAATGCCATTCAAGATACTAACATTATTTTGAAAGAGGCCAAATTCCAATAATAAAAAGTCATAAAAAAGAGAATTTGTAACAAAGGGAAAGGAAAGTACTAGAAACTATTTGCTCAATTATATGCAAAAAACTGATAAATGAAATCAATGAATATTCACAGAAATGCAAACTACCCAGATTAACAGGACATGAAATAGAGAATTTAAAAACCTAATTTCAAAATGTGGAAAAGGAAATTTAGCAATCCATAAATGAGCTCCCAAGGGGTGTGTGGGAAATCCAGGGTCAGATAAATTTACAAGTGGATTTCTTCAGTCAGAGAATAATTAACACTATTATTACATAAATTGTTTACAAAAATAGACAAGAAATATTTATTAAACAGCTGCTATGCGCTAGGTATTATGCCAGGTCCTGGGGAAACTAGTACAAAGAACAAAACTATTTGTACTTGCAGGGCACTTACCTTCTAATGGGAAATATCATGCAAGCATGTCAAAATATTTTTAACATATATAAAAAGTAGATAAATGCAAATGCACATTAAATAGTTAAGTATAAGTAGTATGGAAGGGAGAGCACTAGCTGTTGTGAGACTCAGGAAAACTTTCATGCAGAAGTTGGTGGCTGAGTTGCATCTTAAAGGAAGAGGGGGCTCTAGGACATAGAGAAAGGAGATAGTCCCCCAAATTCCTTGTATAAAACCAATATGATCATGATACAAAAAATAGGAAGAGACAAAGAAGAGCAAGAAAACGGACGCTATGATATCGAACAAAATGCTAACAAAGAAGCTAGAGCTACATGCTGAACAGATTATGCGCTATGATCAAGTTGGCTTTTTACAAGGAATGAAGGCTGCTTCATAAACAATATAGACCACACTGATAAAAAATAATAAAAATAGTATTATTCTATCAATATATCTAGAAAAAGCGTTTCCCATAATCCAATACCCATTTATGTTAAAAAGCATAGGAATAACCGGGATCATTCCTTAACATGATGAACAATAACTATCTAAAACCACAAGGCAGAAGGACACGTAATAGAAAAATAGTAGAAGGACTTTCTGATAACAGTGGAGGTAACGTGAAGATGCTCACTATTATCACTTCTTTTTGATATAGTCCTAGAGTTGCTAACTATAGAAGTAAAACAAGAAAAAGAAACAGAAAGAATAAGGGAAACAGTAAACAAAATTACCACTTACAGCAAATGATATTATGTTCTATGTAGAGACCCTTAGATATTCGGATAGTAGAGAGTATAGTTTTTTTTGTTCTGTTTTGTTTCACAGCTGAAAGGAGGGACTGAAAGATCACGGGAGGCAGAAGCTGAGAGGGACTGGGGAAGCCAAGGAATATGTAAGTACCATTGAGAAGAGAAGGGTTGAGGACATGGAGAATTACATCAGTGCCAGTGGCCAGACAATTGCACATGAAGGGTGCTGCTACCATAAAATGAATATATTCATCAATAGTTTTAGACTTGTCTGGCTCACTCACCAACTTTAGTGGGTAATTGATTTATCTGGACATAATTTTTTTTTTCCATTTTCCTGATTGTTTATTCTACGGGCACCTGGTAAATTTATCTCCTCTTGGCTTCTTTCCCCTCCCCCACCTCATTTCTTCCTGGCAAACTGACATCACTTACCCTTAGGAAAGTATTGCTTCCACTAAATGTTATCTGTTGTACATATTTGATAATGGGTTTTGTCTTCAGATAAAGATCAGTTAATTTTTACTGCATTCTGGTGGTTGTTTACTATAATCAAATATACCACAAAAAACAGGAAAGGACAACAAGGAATCCATGGATCAATATCATGAGACTTAATCATCAATGTATACTGACATTCTCATATTCTGTATCTTTCTTGCTCTCCCCTCCCTTCCTCCCTTACTCCACAAAGAGAGACTATAAAGCAGAAATAATCAAATTACTGGTTAATATAACTACTTAAAAATAGAAAAGTTGATTGGGGGCAGACTATAAACAAGATTCAGAAGCAAACATAGTAATATAATCTTTGAAAAAAAAAAACCCAAACCCCAACTGCTTGGTCAAGGACTCATTACTCTACAAAATCTGCTGAGAAAATCAGCTCAAAAGTATTCAAACAGAAATCAGGTTTAAATGAACATCTCATGCCATATTCTACAATAAACTTCAAATGGTTATGTTACCAAGATATAAAAGGTAACATCATAAACAAATGAGAGAAATATTGAAGAAGATACTTCATATAACTATAGATAGGGAAAGAGTTCTTGACCAAACAAAGGAAAGAGAGGATCATAGGAGACAAAACTGGCAATTTTGATTACATAAAATGGAAAAGTTTTTGCATGAACAAAACCAAGGCAAATAAAGTGATAAGGGAAATGGTTAATTAGGTAAAATTTTACATCATATTTCCTTGATAAAGGTTTGATATTCAAGACAACTAAGGAATGGATTCAAATATACAACAAAAATCATTATGTAATAGATAAATGGCCAAAGAATATGAACAGGGAGTTCTCAAAAGAAGAAGTGTAGGCTATCAATAACCATATGAAAAATGCTTTGAGTTTTGAATGATAAAAGTTAAAATTCAAACAATTCTGATGTTCCATATCATGCCCATCAGACTGGCAATGATGGAAACAAAGGAAAATTACAATTGTTGATGGTAAGTTAAAAGACATGCATGCTAGTTCACCATAGGCGCAGATGCAAATTAGTTTAATCATTCTGGAAAGAAATTTGGAACGATACCCCAAAAGGAACCAACCTGTAATAACTCAGTGATAGAGATACTACTAATCCAAGAACTAGAAACTAAGGTTAGTGCTAATTGAGGAATGATAAACTATAGTGTATTAATATGATGGACTATTATTTTGCTATAAGATAAATAGGACAGACTGAGAAAACTGGAATATTTATATGAACTGATGTAAACTAACAATTTATGCAATGAATACATTTAAAAAATAACTTTGACAAACTTAAGAACTCTCATAACTACAATGACCAGTCATGAGTTCACAGGACTTATGATGAAGCATGCTACCCACTTCCTAATAGGTGGGTAATGGACCCAAGATGCAAAATAAGATGTACATTTTTGGATATGGCAAATGGACGGATTTTTTTTTTCTTGACTATGATCATTTCTTACAAAGGAGGTGGGTTTGGGGTGGGAGGGTAATTTAAGAGGAAGAACTGGGCTATAAAAAGCACTTAAGTGTTTACTATGTGCCAAGTACTATGTTATGCAATAAGGGATAAAAATACCAGCAAGGAAACCAATCCCTGTTCTCAAGTAGCTTACATTTTTATGGTACCTCCTACAGCATAATGAAGAAGTAGAAGAAAAGTGGTATGGTGGCCTGCACCTTGGCTAGATAAAAAAAACAAAACAACTCACCTAGCAAAGCTGTGAAAACAAAGAATAGAGACCAAGTTTCCAGTGGGAGAGAGAAGATGATGATCCAAAAGCAAATGACATGGTATGGAGATAGATGGGTTAATGATATTGATAGAGATGGAAGGGAGGAAGGAATGGAGAAAAGAAGGAAGGAAGGGAAGAAGGAAGGGAGGAAGGACATGTTAATCAAGCACTTAAAAATGCACAGAAGAGAACAGAAGGATGTTCAAAGGCCAACACAGACAAGCAAGACAGCTTTGGAACTAACAGTTAATTGAGTAAAAGATACGAAGCTGAATGTAGCGAAGCGCATGTTTTCATATATAATTTTTTTGGTTTTTTCTGTATGGAAATGGTTGTGTTTTTAGTGTTTGTCAAGTTCAGCATATATTTAAACTATAAATATGTATGTAATAGACATCACAGACTGTCTGCCAATGAAAAATGGATAAGTTAGAGCATCTTGTTTCCTGACACTTCTTTTTGCCACAGAGGATGGATATGGATATAGACATAGCCAGATGAACGCCTGGCCAATATATGGCTTCACCTTTCCAGGTAAAACAACCCTACATTGTGCAAAGTCCCCTGTAGTCTGGTACTGAAATGTGCCTTTTTAAGAGTTGGTCAAGAGGTTAATCTGAAAGCATGAAGAGTATTCTCGAGTCAATCAACTGATATTTTAAGCACCTACACAGCAGTTGTGCCAAGCGCTATGCCAAGCGCTATGGATGCAAACTGTGACCCCCTGAGTTGGACCCAGGACTATCTTAGCCAATCCTCTTTGCTTGATCACGACCACCCTAGATTGAAGCAAAATCCCCTTATCCATCTATAGCCAGAGCTGTTTCTTCCTGCCCCAAGGATCTTCCCTTCAATCCATGTTTCACATAGCTGCTGAACTGATGTTCCTAAAATGAAGATCCAACCATTTCACCTGCCTACTTAAAAAAGAGTTTTTTGGGTTCCCTATTGTCTCTAATATAAAATATGAAATTCTCAGTCTGACATTTAAAGTTTTCTGCAACCTGTCTCCCACCTACCATTCTATTCTATTTTTCATATTGTTCCAATTCATATTCTCTACTCAAACCAAATTAGCCTTTCTGTATAGTACATGGCATTGCATCTCCTGACTGCACTTTGGCATAGGCAATCCCACATCCAGAATGCACTCT
>NW_027187307.1:10665679-10708731 GCF_028583685.1 Petaurus breviceps papuanus | reverse complement strand
CTCTCTCTCTCTCTCTCTCTCTCTCTCTCTCTCTCTCTCTCTCTCCTGAAAGGCCTTGGAGGTAGAGAGTTGACTTTGAAAGCAGAAAGAACTGGATTCAAGTACCACCTCTAACATGGATTAATTTTGTGACTCTGGGCAAGTCACCTAACCTCTCAGTGCCCAATGCAATTCACTGACACTATAAACTGCAGAGAAGATGCTGGCCTGTGTTGGTAAAAGGACTTTCATCACCTGACAGTTGTTTATATCAATGAAATCAGATCAAGTGCATAGCCTCCTCAATTTGTACTTTGCATTTCTTACCTACATACATGCACAAAGTATGAAGAATGTATACATAGCTTTCTTGCGGGTGGAGTGTTTCTCTTTTTTGTCTTTTTACCTCCGATGCTTATGCCCTTTATTGATACACTATTCATTTATTTTACCAAAAATATTTTTAAATAATTGTATTAATTTGTAACTTAAACCTGGCCCAATTGTTTTGGTTTTGCCCAACATATCAAAGACATAAGATTAAAATAAATTTTAGAGGGAGGTGGTGGCACAATGGGTAGAGCACTGGGCCTGGAATCAGGAGGACCAAAGTTCAAATCCTCTACCAGGTTAGTGGCCTTAAATAAATTACTTAACCTCTGTTTTTCTTAATTTCCTCAACTGTTAAATGGGGATAGCACCTACCTTGTAAGGTTGTTGTGAGGATCAAATGAGGCTATATTAATAAAGCTTAGCAGAATATCCAGCATATAGTAGGTGCTATGGAAATGTTTAATATATGTGGATATATAATACTTGTAATATATGACATATAAACATAATAATATACAATAGTGATGTTCATGAGATGTACATTCCCTCCATGTTTTTATATTCTAATAGGTCCTAATTATAAGAAATAGTATAATCCTCCCCCTTCTTCCTCATTTCTTCTCTAGCATATTCCTTTTTCTGTCCCTTTTCTTTTCTCTCTTAAAACCCATAAGACATTAAAAAAAACCCAGTAGGCCCTTTTCTGTAATTTGTCTTTGTGTGTATCTCTAATTCCTTCTGTGACCCTTGAAGATAGCGGGATTCTGAAGCCCCATTTGTCTCTTCTTCCTCTAATAGTATGTAAGTACTTCATTATATCATCTTTAGCCCTCTCTAGTTGCTCAACTATATTTTCTTTTCCAGTCTCTTGTTTCCTGTGTTTGTGTTTCAATGACTATACCCATATCTGGTCTTTTCATCAACTTGAAGCAATTATTTACCCTACTCCCCCTGCCCCCAAGCCTGTCATCCCTCCATTTTGACTGAGGAAAAGAATATGAAAATAATTATCCTGATTGATTTCTATCACCCCTGTTAATTCTAAAGAAGTCAATATTAGGGTTGTCTCTCTATTCACATTATCTCCTGTCTATTTATCAGTGTATATCCTGCAGCTCCCATGGTAGAACATATGCTCCTTGAGGGAAGGAGGCATTTTGTTTTGTCTTTGTATCCCCTCTGCATTGCACAGTACCTAAAACATAGTAAATCTTATTTACATACTAAATTCATTGATTTGTTGAATTCATACAATATACATGATTTTAAAAATCAACTTTTCAAAATGAATTTTTATTCCCCCCAAAAACAGTTTTTACCTAAAAATCAACAGTGAATGAGAATCAAGACTCATGTTCTGCAAAAATATATTTGATATAGGAAACTGGAATAAACATTTATCCCCCAGGAGAACAAAAAATTCAATTATCCATTCAAAGCATTGCCTCTCCTGAGTAAGTAACCCAATAAGTGGATAAGATATCTCTGAATCAGTCCAGTGAACTACTCTCATTTAAATAGGGATCAGAAGGAAGCAATCACTAAGCAATGAAATTATTTTTAAATTAAATTGCATCATCCCCCCCCCAAAAAAAACAGCAAAAGCTCATTTGAAAATGTGCTTTTGAAATTAAAAAGTTCACAGTGGGTAGGTAAAGTGTTCTAATAAAATGGAGGGAGATAAGGGAGCTGACACATTGATAACTGACTGACTTTTCTCCTTGAAAAAAGGTCACAACAAAAATGATCACAAGAAGTCATTAATCCAACTCTTTGCATCATTACAGCCAAACGATCCTGCTTCTTTGAGAGAAGAATGTACAATTTCCTTGAGCAATGTGCTTCAGTGCCTCCCAAAAGTAGTCATGCTTATTTTAGATAGACAGTCAGATTAAAGCCGTTATTAAACACTTCCCATGGCCTAGGTATAGTATCTACAGAAAATCAATGAAACATCTATAGGCTTGCAGTTAATTTAGCATGGTAGTACTTGGGACAGAGTGTTTGATTTGAAGATTTTAATCCCACATAAAGACTCTGGGGAAGTTGCTTCACCTCAGTGAGACAGTTTCCTCACCTGAGGAATGGAAATGTTAATAACAGTACTTTCTTTATAGGGTATTTATGAGAACCAAATGAGATAACATATGTGAAGGGCTTTACAAACCTTAAAGTACTACTTTGATATCAGCTATCACCATCATCATCACCACCACCACCATCATCATCACCACTACTCTTATTTCAGTAGTGGTTTCAGTGTTCCTCTGCCAGGGGAAAAGACTAATGATTTCTTGAGGTCTGTTATACCTCTATGATTCTCTGATTTTATAAATATAATCTGCTTTAGAAGACAATGTGAGATATCCAACAACTTACTGGCAAGAATAGACATATTCACAGGGAAAGCAAATGGCTGCCTACTTCTGTGACGTAAAGTGTGTTAGCAAAAAAAACAAAAAAACAAACTCAAACCACTACCTCTCTTTTCTTGGCTTGTCACAGGGCCCTGAATGACTATAAAACTCATTTGAGGGGGGGGCGGAGTCAAGATGGAGGAATAGAAGCATGACCTCCAAATGGCTCCAGCTTCCACCTTCCCTAATCAATGTAAAAAGAGGACTCTGAACAAACTTTGGAGCTGCAGAACCCACAAAATGACACAGAGAAGCTAACCTCCCGCTAAGGACAGCCCGGCAGGCCAGCATGAATTGGGCAGCACAGTGCTCTGGGAGCAAGGCCCACACAGACACTTTAGCCCCAAGGCAGGTATGACCAGCCTCCAACAGGAGGGACTCCAGATCAGCAGCAGCTGTGGCCTTTTCCAGAATTATCAACGCACAGATGCAAAGGACAAAGGGAAAGGTCAGTGCAGTATGGACTTTGGGACCCAGTAAGAGGGAGTGCATTGGCTATTGCCCCTGGGGCAAGAAGCCGCTGAGACGCCCAGCACAGCCACCCAGCGCCAGCTCCTGGCATGCAGAGGGTAGGGGGACCAAGCGACCAGTCTGAGGGCTAATCACTCTTGCTTTAACCTGCTTGGATCTGGATTGCAGTCTAGGGTGGAGGTCCTGGGGTGTGCGACCAGCTTGCCAGAGAGTGTGGAGGCCTCAGAAAGGGCACCCATCTAATACCTCCGGCAGCTGAGAAAACCCCAGCGTTTGGGACCAAAGCTCCCCTGTCTGGTGGCAGAGTCCTACTGTGGCAAAAAAGCCCAGGGGTCAAGTGACTGAGGGGCGACATGACCAGCCAAAGGAAACAAAGCAGACAGAAGATTCCAATGTTAGACTCATATTTTGGGGATAAAGAGGAGCAAAGTATGGAACAGGAGGAAAACATTGAAGTCAGAACTCCTGCACCAAAAGCTTCAAAGGAAAATACGAACTGTTTAGAGACCATAGAGGACCTTAAGAAGCAGATAAGAGAAGTGGAGGAAAAACTGGGAAGAGAAATGAGAACTATGCAAGAAAATTACAAATGAAAGTCAACAGCCTGACTGAGGAAAATAACACCATAAAAAAACAGACTGACTCAAATGGCAAAAGAGGCTCAAAAAGACAATGAGGAGAAGAATGCCTTAAAAAGCCGAATTTGCCAGATGGAAAAAGAATCTCAAAAGCTCACTGAGGAGAATCATTGCTTCAGAATTAGATTGGAGCAAATGCAAGCTAATGACTTTATGAGAAATCAAGATGCTATTAATCAGATCCAAACAAATGACAGAATAGAAGGCAATGTGAAATATCTCATGGGAAAAACCACTGACCTGTAAAATAGATCCAGGAGAGATAATTTAAAAATTGTTGGACTACCTGAAAGCCATGATCAAAGTAAGAACCTAGAAATCATCCTCCAGGAAGTTCTCAAAGAAAACTGCCCTGATGTTTTAGAACCAGAGGGCAAAATAGAGGTTGAAAGAATCCACTGATCATCTCCTGAACAAGATCCCAAAATGAAAACTCCTAGGAATATTATAGCCAGGTTCCAGAATTCCCAGACTGCAGAAAGAGTATTACAAGCAGTCAGGAAGAAACAATTTGAATATTGTGGAAACACAATCAGAATAACCCAGGATCTGGCAGCTTCTACACTGAGGGATTGAAGGGCTTGGAATATGATATTCAGGAGGTCAAAGGAGCTGGGATTAAAACCAAGAGTCACCTATCCAGCAAAACAGAGTATCATGTTTCAGGGGAAAATATGGTCATTCATTGGAATAGAGGACTTTCAAGCATTCTTGCTGAAAAAACAGAGTTGAATAGAAAATTTGACATTCAGATATAAGAAGCAAAAGAAGCATGAGAAGGTAAACAGGGAAAAGAAATCATAAGGAACTTACCAAAGTTGAACTATTGGAAAAACAATAATTGTAACTGATGAAACTTTTTTTCAGTATGAAAATAGTTGAAGGGAATATATATATGTCTATATATGAGGGTATATGGGCATATGAATACATATGTGAATGTGTGTATATATGTTTACAGGTATACATAGATAGAGGGCACAGGACCAATTTAACAGGAAGGGATGATACTTAAAAGGTGAAATTAAGAGGTGAGAGAGGAATATAATGAGAGGAGATGGGGAGAGACAGAATGGGGTAAACTATCTCATAAAGAAGAGGCAAAGGATAATGGTTACAATGGAGGGGAAGAATAGGAAGGCAAAAAGGAATGGGTCAACCTTATTCCCATTAAATTTGGCTGGGAGAGGGAATAAAATACACACTAAACAGGGTATCTCACCCTACAGGAGAGTAGGGGCGAAGGGAATGAGAGGGGGGATGATGGAACAGAGGGCAGGCTGGGGTGGAGGGAAGTTGGAAGCACCCATTTTTGAAAAAGGACGGTATCAAAGTAGAGAATAGAAAATGTGGGAGGTGGGATAGGAGGGAGGGAAATATAGTCTGTCTTTTACAATATATCTACTATGCTATTATTTTGCATTAGCCACACATGTACAACCTATACTGAACTGCTTATCTTCCCAGTAAGGGTGGGTGACAAGGGAGGAAGGGAATGAATCTGGAATTCAGTTTTAAAATCAAATGTTTGAATATATATATATATATATATATATATATATATACACACACATAAATAATTATGTATATACACTATAATTAATACTGTTTTACATGTAATTGGGAAATAAGATATCCAGGCACTGGGGCATAGAGATACACATGCCCTATTGGAAAAGTCAAAAGGGGTATGGGAGAAAATATGGGAGAGCTCAGATTGGAGGAAGGCATATCCTATGGGACTGCTAATTTGGGGCGGTGGGCAGGAGAAAAATGGGGAGAAAAATTTGTAACTCAAAATCTGGCAGAAATGAGTGATGTAAATCAGAAGTTAATAAAACATTTGAAAAATGAAAAAAAAACTCAATGGGGGGTGTATCAGGAAGCACCCCAGCGTCCCCAGGGTGTCTGTCAACACAGATTCTTAGATCTGCTTTTATAAAGGAAAGCAACTCAAAATGGGTTAACAAGCTCATTTAATCAGTCAAACATATATCATTTACCTCGTTCAGGGGAAAAAGGTCAGCACCCTGAACTTCAAAGTATACAGGCAGAATTATCAAGACAGAGAAATAGATCAAGTAGACGGTTTCCAAACTGTCCAGCCATTACATCCATACCCAGTCAACATCTGGGTTTCAACATCTGGGTTTTTCAAAGCTGGGGGACTCTCAACAATGGCTTCCCAGAGTTTCATCAAATCACAGAACACTTCTCAAAGTGAGCCCCAAAACAAAGCTACACATCAGGGCTTATATAGCCTCCTGGCTCAGAGAATGTAACAACCTTATTGACTCACTGGCCAATGAAGAAGTATCTACTGAAAAACAAGCCTCCCACCCCAGGCTCCAGTTGCACTTTAGCCTAGGGGCAGGGAAGATCTTAAAAATTTATATTCCCATTACAGGGGGGTGGTGCCAAGTCATTATGTTAAAATACAAAAATTATGCAAGAGGAAGGATTCATTAAATGGTAAGTATCCAGCATTCCCCACAATAGTTAGTCAGTCTCTTAGCAAGGTCCCCAAAATAGCTGTTTTTTTTTATTTTGAGAAGTCTAGGAAAAATTCTACATCTGAGGTGTTGCTGAGGGAGGGTACAGGTGAAAACTATGCTGTATTGAGGATTCTGGGGAGTCTGGAGGTAACAAGAGGTCTCTGGACATCTGTATGGAGGTGCGCTCATTGGAAAGGGGTGGGGAAGGAGTACTTGACAAACAAAATTTTCCTGCTTTACATTTTAGCCAGGACTAGCCCTGCTCTGTGGTGGCTGTTATATGGTATTCTCTGAAATAATCAAGGTGCACATTGCCCCTGACATTTGGCTCTGGTTCAAGGAGGATGTCAACCTAACCCAGTGTGCCAAAGGAATGTGAAAAGGCCACCTCTAGTTCCCATTGCATGTGAAGGGTACAGAAGGGAAGCCATAATGAGTTTTCTACAGTTACTTTACAGGCTCTGTTAGGTGTGAGCATTACATAACCAAGGAAAATCAAATAACATTACCTAATACATTATATGTAAGTGTTTGTATGTAGTTTGTAGAGTCTCTTCCTCTGATCATTTTAAAATAAAAGAAAATTAATAATTTTGAATATAGTCTTGTATAGAGACATGGAATGAACTATATCAGTGGTTCTCAACCTGTGGTCCTTAGACTATGGGGGAATGAGGGAGAAGGGGCAAGATGCAAACTTTACTTTAAAAATTAAAAAAAATATATATCCATTGTTTCCTATATACCTTTCCATTACTCCCTTTCCTCTATCAAAGAAGCTAGTTCTTGCAACAAAACATAAAAAAGTAAATCAGCAAAACTAACCAATATATCACCTGAGGCTGACAATACACACAATGGCACACTGTGAAAATCAGAAAATCAGAATTTGAAGGGACCTCAGAAATAATCAAATACAACTCATTCTGAAAAATAACCATCCAACTTTCCCTTAAAGACCTACAATGAGAAAGAACTAAGCACCTTCTGGGGAAGCCCATTCTATTTTTGATAGCACTAATAATAAGGAATTTTTCCTGAAATCTAGGTTAAAGGGAAATCTTTGTAACTTCAATGCATTGTTCCTTGTTCTTCTTTCTGGGGCCAACAAGAACATATTTAATCCTTTTCTTACATGAAAGCCTTTCAAGAATTTAAAGATACTTATCATGTGGCTGCCCTGATCAGACAGGTAGGAAATAGGGAAAGGGAAGTAGCTGGAAGTATAAACCAGAGAGAGGATATATCTCCCCAAAGGAAAGAAGGTAAAAGAAAAAGGTAATAACAGCAACAACTAACATTTCTTTTTTTCTTATTATTTTTAAATTAAATTTTTGTGTTTATTCTTAGTTTACATCATTCATTTACACAAGATTTTGAGTTACAAATTTTCTCCCTGTCTTTCCCCTCCCCACCACCCCAAAACAGTGATCCCACTGTATACCCCCTCCCCTATCCCCTCTCCAACTTTCCAGTAGGGCAAGATAGATCTCTATACCCCAGTGCCTGTATATCTTAATTCCAAATTGCATGTAAAAAATAATTTTTTTAAACATTTGATTTTAAAACTTTGGATTCCAGATTCTTTCCATTTCTCCCTCGTCACCCACCCTTACTGGGAAGATAAGCAATTCAATATAGGTTGAATATGTGTAGCTATGCAAAACATTTCCATAGTGGATATATTGTGGAAGACTGATTATATTTCCCTCCATCCTATCCCACCCCCCTCACTTGCTCTATTCTCTACTTTAACCCTGTCACTTTTCAAAAGTGTGTGCTTCCAACTTCCCTCCCCGCAACATGCCCTGTCTTCAATCATCCTCCCTCTCATCCCCTTTTCCCATACTCTCCCGTAGGGTGAGATACCCTATTTAGTGTGTATGTCATTCCCTCCCTAAGCCAAATTCAATGAGAGTAAGGTTGACTCATTCCCTTTTGCCATCCTGTTGTTCCCCTCCATTGTAATCATCTTCCCTTGCCCCTTTTATATGAGATAATTTAACCCATTCTGTCTCTCCCCATCTCCTCTCATTATATTATTCTCTCACCTCTCAAGTTCACCTTTTAAGTATCATCCCTTCCTATTCAATTGGTCTTGTGCCCTCTGTCTATGTATACCTGAACACATATATACATACACTCACATATGTATTCATATGCCCATATACAGCCCTATATAGAAATATGTATATGTATACACACACATATATATATGTGTATATATATATATATATACATTTATATTCCCCTAAACTATTCTCATACTGAGAAAAGTTTCATAAGTCACAATGAACATTTTTCCATGTAGGAATGTAAATAGTTCAACTTTCATAAGTTCCTTATTATTTCTTTTCCCTGTTTACCTTCTTATGCTTTTCTTGCTTCTTGTATCTGAATGTCAAATTTCCTGTTCAACTCTGTTTTTTTTCATCAAGAATACTTGAACTTTTTCAATTTCATTGAATAGCCATATTTTCCCCTGAAACATCATACTCAGTTTTGCTGGGTAGATGATTCTTGGTTTTAATCCCCGCTTCTTTGACCTCTAGAATATCATATTGTAAGCCCTTCGATCCCTCAGTGTAGAAGCTGCCAGATCCTGTGTTATCCTGATGGTATTCCCACAATATTCAAATTTTTTCTTCCTGGTTGCTTGTAATATTTTCTCCTTGATCTGGGAATTCCAAAATCTGGATATAATATTCCTAGGAGTTTTCTTTTTGGCATATTTTTTCAGGAGCTGATCAGTGGATCTTTTCAACCTCTATTTCACCCTCTGGTTCAAAAATATCAGGGCAATTTTCCTTGAGAATTTCTTGAAGGATGATTTCTAGGTTTTTTTTTCGATCATGGCTTTCAGGTAGTCCAATAATTTCTAAATTATCTCTCCTGGATCTATTTTCCAGGTCAGTGGTTTTTCCAATGAGATATTTCACATTGCTTTCTATTTTTTCATTTGTTTAGATCTGTTTAATAGTTTCTTGATTTCTCATAAAGTCACTAGCTTCCATTTGCTCCAATCTAATTCTGATGTAACGAT
Organism: Petaurus breviceps papuanus; assembly: GCF_028583685.1. Lineage (NCBI taxonomy): Eukaryota > Metazoa > Chordata > Mammalia > Diprotodontia > Petauridae > Petaurus > Petaurus breviceps. The sequence continues at coordinate 10,699,355 of NW_027187307.1, read as the reverse complement.
TCTTTTTAGTGAGCTTTTGATATTCTTTTTCTAGCTGGCAAATTTGGCTTTTTAAGCCATTCTTCTCCTCATTGGCTTATTTTCTTCAGTCAGGTTGTTGACTCTCAGTTCATAATTTTCTTGCATCATTCTCATTTCTCTTCCCAGTTTCCCTCCACTTCTCTTATTTGGTTTTCAAAATCCTTCTTAAGCTTCTCTATGGCTTTTAACCAGTTCGTATTTTTCTTGGAAGCTTTTGGTGCAGGAGTTCTGACTTTTTTGTCTTCCTCTTGTTCCATGCTTTGATCCTTTTTGTCCCCAAAAAATGAATACAAAGTTTTATTGCTGTGCTTGTTTTGCTTCCTTTCCTTGCTCATGTTACCACTCAATTATTTGATTTTTGATCTTTTTGCCACAGTAGAACTCTGTTTCCAGAGAGGAGAGCTTTTTCCCAATGGGTAGAGTTTTCATAGCTGCCAGAGCTATTAGTTGGGTGCCCTCTTAGAAGCCTCTACTGGCTCTAGCACACTGGTCACACACCCCAGGACCCCCACCCTAGATAGCAATCCAGATCCAAACAGGTTAAAGCAAGAGCAATTACCCCTCAGACTGGTAGCTTGGTCCCCCTACAACCTGCAGGCCAGGACCTCTGAAGCAGACACATGGCGGTGGCCACTTTGTCTCAGCCTTTTCTCCCTCCAAGGGCAGAGGCCAGATCGCACTCCTGGACCCCCTGTTCCCAAAGTCCACCCTGACCTCTCTCTTTGTCTTTGGCATTTATTAGTTGATAATTCTGGAAACTGCTACAGCTTCTGCTGATCCAGCCTCCTGAAGTCCCTCCAGCAGGGGCCAGTTGTAGCCACCCTGAGGCTAAACCGCGGACTCATGTGGGGCTGGGCTCTGCTACCAGTGGGCTGTAATGGACCCTTCCTTCCTTCCAGCCTGCTTGGCTGTCTTCAGTGGGAGCTTTGTTTCTGTCTGTCACTTTGTGGGTTCTGTAGCCCTAAAGTTTGTTTAGAGTCATTTTATAGGTATTTGAGGTGGTTATGGAGGGGGCATACAGAGTTTTCCTGCTTTTATACTGCCATCCTAATTACACCAACAACTAACATTTCTATAGCACCTACTTTATGCCAAGCATTGTGCTAAGTGTTTTACAAATATTACCTCATCTTTAGCTTTACAACAACCTGGGAGGCAGATGCTGTTATTAAAGCAGCTTTCTTTGTAGTAGCCAAAAATCTAGATATTGAAGGGCTTCCCACCTACTGGGAAATGGTTAAACAAATTATGATATATTAATATAATGTAATAAAATTGTGCCATAAGAAATAACAAAATTGGTAGTTTCAGAAGAAACTGGGATTATCTCTAAGATTCCTAGTAAAGTAAACATAACCAGGAGAATTATTTATACAATAACAGCTTTAAAATGAAAAAAATTGAAATGACTATCAAATAAAAAAGAAGGCTGATAAAAGATGTTCTAGGAGATGATAAGATGCCCTACTCTCTAATCTTGTTAGAAAGGTAATGTTGTTACTTCTCACAATTACCCAGTATGTTTTAAAGTATAGAAACTATTCAGAACCTTCATAAATGAAAATTTTTTTCCTAGTTGCAAATTATTTCAGGTGAATTTTACAAAACACACAATTCCCTCTACTTATGTAATTAAAAGTTAACAATATAGTCAAACAATAGCTCATTAAATAATTATATTCATATGAAGCAAATATTATGTTTAATGAAAATCTGAGTTTAGGGTCTTTTTATCTTATGAGAATAGAACATTTGGTCTCATAATATGAAACAGAATGTCTTTCATTGAAATGAATCATGTTAGCCAAAGTCAAGGGATTATGCTTTACTCTGTTACTAGAGGTGATGCAAAGAACAAAAACAAGCTATTCTACATTTGGTTTCTTTCCTTAGCAAGGAAGTATGGTAGTTTCATCAGCTGAACAACTGTCAGGTTCATTCCTTACTTCATTAAAATCAAAATGGTAGGGGACAAATCTTTCAGATGATAAATATATTTTCAAATTATTGGAGACTCAGATCCAGTAAAAAATGTCTACCAAGGTGGGCATGATATATTTTACAGAAGCATAATTAACTGAGATCTAATTTTGCTACAAGTAATAATTATATATATATATGTATATATATATATGTATATATATATATATATGACATTTTGTCAAGAGTAAGGCAAGTAGTAAAAAGAAAAAAGTATGCAGAATACTAAATGCTCACTTTTATAAACAATTTTGTTATTGTCTTTGGTTTTACACCTCAATCATTCTCCATTCCACCCACCCACTTCACAAAAAGGCATCAAACACTTCCCAATAACAATAAAAACATTTAAGCAAATGGACACAGAAATTATATCTGATGTTGTATACCACAATCTACACATTTTGGCCAAATCTACCTACTTAGAGAAGAAAGCTACATTTCCTTCTTTGTTTTCTAGGTTGCAAAATGTTCCCTATAATTTATCATGTTTCAACTATTGTTAGTGATATAATTTAAAATCTTGGATTTACTGTATATATTATTCTCCTGATTCTTCTTTCTTTACTCTGAATCATTTCAAACAAGTCCTCACACATAACTGAATTTCACACTGGTTTTTAGTGGTGCAATAAATCTCTATTACATTCACATGCAAAAATTTGTTCAGTCATTTTTCACTTGATGGGCAGGCACCCTTTTTGTTTCTTTGCTACCAAAGAGAAGCAAACTATTACAAAAAAATGTTTTTCTATAAATGTAGCAAAGGTATACATCTGCTCAAGGAGGCCCTCCATGAAATGAGAAAGAAAGAACATTCAACACAAAAGTTTCTAATATAAAACATTGTCTTTTGACTTGTAAAAGAATTTCAACAAGCATGGTATGAGTCTTGCCCCTACCGCTTTTACAACAAGGCAAATGAGCATTAAGGCTGCTCCAGTTAAATTCAAATGCTATGAAGTTCTGCTAAGAGGGAAGTTGTTTTCAAAGGGAACTAGATTTTGGGTCATCATAGTTTAGCACATTTATTGTATTCAATGAGTTGAATCCTCCTGACAATGCAATTTGATGAAAGTAATTTTGAATAATTTCAGAAACCAGGTGAAAGAATGGGAGAAAAGAGGCAAAATGACTTGTCAGCACAGAAAGAACAAGACAGAAAGGAGGTCAGGAGCAGTGTCAGATATTTCTTAGTGTTCCACCAACTTAGTTTGAAATGTCCCTTTAAAAGAGCCAGGCTTCATTTTCATAAAATAGCTTGGCAAGAGGTTATTAATTGGTGTAAAATAAGCATACTTGATAGCTAACATTTAAGATTATAATGGGTACCACTGGAAGTGATTACATGTTTACATCTTTAAGTTCTACTTTTTTATACCAAAGCACATTTGTAGATGTAAATTTTTCTGTAATAATCAAAGCATCTATCTTGGAAAATATTTTAAGCTGTATTCATGATGTACATTAAAACATTATATTCTTGGCAGAAATTATTTAGCTGAATAGAGATGCTAATAATGTCTCATCTCATCTATTTAGCTTATACTATACCCTAGATGTGTTCCTGAAATATTAAAAAGCTTGCAGTGACTCTATCAGTTTAAGAAGAATACAGAAAAAGCAGATGTTATCTGTATTTCCTCCTACCCACTGGAATATTAGAGTCGATTTAGTTTTCATCCTGTGTCTGATTGAGAAGATTACACAGAAAGTCAGTGCTAATGATACAATTTTAAGCCAGGTGTGCAGCTTCTTTCTTCCATGCATGTATGTAAATTTTGAAAACCACTCATACTGCTTGAATTTGAAAACAGCGCAAGCTGGTTCCCAGCATTTTGCCTTAAGGTGAAAAACTGGTCCCACGCTCAGTATTAGTCCATCTCAATATACCTGCCATCAGCACAGTGTAAAAGGAACAAGTTGAAAACAAGTTCCAAAACTCGAGGCAGTCAGAGAATCAAGATAAAGGAGACAGGGCATTATGGGGCATAGCTCTGGAACATATAAAGACATTGTTCAATCTAGATACTCCAAATCTTTTCTTTCATCTATATTGCTGTCTTCGTTTTTCCTCTTGGAGATGATAATCAACATACTTCATTTTCTTTCCTAGTCATTTTGAAAATGCAACATTTTAATAATCTGTGATTTCATTGTAGTCATCATAACCTCTTAATGTGACAGAAATAAACTCACCTAAGCATTTACATTCTGTATCACTCACCTACATCTTCTCCCAAAATCCTCCACAGTGAGGTCAAGCAACGCAGTGGGGATTTTTCCTAAAGTCTCCTGACATTCAAGTGCCAATACTGTATGCATCATATCTGCCTATTACACCTTGCTGTTGTCTATGATCAGCCAAGCTCCTTTACTACTTACATGTGTACTTGATAATCTTCTATGTGGCTTTTTTGCAGTTTGGCATTGGCAATATGCCTATTTATACCCACCATGCTTCTGCCTAATATCCTTTGGTTGACTATAACTTTCAATTGTGAGATTATGGCTCCTAATTTGTAGCCTTATACCATTTCCAGAAAAAAAAAATATTTGTTTAAGTGAGTTTTTCTTTCAGGGAGAAACTTGGGGTTATGGAAAATTCTATACAGTTTTCCAAATGTAATATAGCCTGCTTTATTCTTGCTATATATTTTCTTCAATTTTTTTTCCAAGCAATTGGGGTTAAATAACTTGCTCAAGGTTACACGATCAGTTATTTTGTGTGGTTGCCAAGTGTCTGAGGCCGGAACCGATCCTGGGTCTCCTGACGCTGGGGCCGGTGCTCTTACTGCGCCACCTGGCCACCCCTTAAATCAGTTTTTGTTTCTTTTTTTTTGCTTTTTGGAGGGCAATTTGGGTTAAGTGACTTGCCAAAGTCACATGGCTAGTTTTTGTGTTAAGTGTCTGTAAGGGTTATGGGATTTAAAGATCTTCCATGTCCCATTGGACGTGCTGATGTAGCAGGAAGGGGTGGAGCAAGCAGAAGCAAAAGCCAGAGAAAGTGAAAGCCAGAGAAAGCAAAAGCCAAGCTAGCGTTCCTGTGGTGGCTGGCGGTGGTGGCGACGGCGGCGGCAGCAGCAGAGGCAGCGGCAGCGCGAAGCCCTTTTTGAGTTAGGACTGCTAAGGACTTTCTGCTAAGGACTCCTGCTGAGGACTGCCAGGGGCCGGAGCTGCTGGGAGTGCGCTTCCAGGACGCTGGGTGGTTGCTGTGCGTGGGGAGAGGAGGACCTTTGCCTGAAGTAGCCTGTTCTGTTTTAAAGGCTCGAAAATGTGGGTGCTTTCTACTTTATCTACCTGTGCCAATGTCATAACTACTCTGATGGCTTTCACTTTCTGGTTTTGGGACTCAGTCTTTTGGTATCTTAATAAATTTTCTAGTTTATTTCCCCATATGGCAAGCATGATGTATTTTGTGATGGATAATTATATCAGCATATTTGTAATCTCTATAGGCATTGTGAATATGGCATTGCTGATACAGTGTCTGAGGCTGGATTTGAACTCAGGTGTTCCTGACTCCAGGGCCGGTGCTCTATTCACTGTGCCACCTAGCCGCCCCCCTTGCTATACATTTTCTAGCAGTTCACTGTCCATTTTTAGCCCCTATCCAAATTTACTGATGAACCAGCTTGATAGGATAGGATAGGACAGGCATCTAGCTATATGGTCATAGCTATTATCTGGACAAAAGGTTTTCTTTATTCATTTTCCTGCATCAATAGGTCAAGCTCTCTTGTGTGATTCTAGACCTCATTTAGGATGCTCTTTGGTATTTCAGGGCTTGATACAGTCAGTCTGATACTGTCTCCAGAGGGAGCATCTCAGTGAGGTTATCATCCCTAGATCATCATTCTTCTATTTGGATTTTGTGCTAGATATCAAATACCTTTTGCAAGTATTTGTCTTCCTATTTTACATCTTGTTTGGTATAAATAATCAAAGAATCTTCAAACAAAATTGTCCTGGGTCCTAAATCTGTCAAAGCATCTTGTATGATTTTAACATAAGAATAAGAGGAGAGATTTTAAGGCTATGTACCTACCTGTTGCTATATCATATTTTCATCTAATACCCTTGAAGTATATGTAAGTTACTCTCCTAAAGATTTTTAAAATATGGGAAAGTAGGCACAGTGTTGGATTGTTATTATTTCCTTCTCAATTATCTTTTTCAGTGCTGATAATATCATTAGTATTTTTCTAAATGTTTTAGTATTTTCTCCTTTATACTATCCTAAGAACCCATCTCTCAATGTCCTTAAACTGTATTGCCTCCAGCATGGAACCAGTCTGTATAGACTCAGTCTGATCTGGCTGCTCTTTCTGTATTTAAATTTAATGTCATTTCTACTCCCTCCTATGACACACTAGGGATCATGATGTTAGAGGTCAAATGGAGTGGTCACTTATGGAGGATATAGTTTGTAAAAATCTTGAAAGATTGTCTTCATTTTTAGTCTACTGTTCTCCTTTAAGATTTGTTTCTTAAATGCTCTTTGGAAACTCTGGATCAAGTGGAGCTCATACTAAATGTTTTGTAAGTTTATTTTTCCTTTCACTATTTCTTACTATTTTGTGAGGCAATACTATATAATCTTATGCCATGTTGCTCTGTAAGGTTTTTTGCCCAGCACAGTGCTTGAACTATGCTAAGTTCTTAACCAATGCTTGTTTATCAATTGATATTCTGTACTGGTCTTTTGACATCACCACTGTGGTAATTAATTTATATCAGCTAAACTTCTTTATAAGTGTTGATAGTCCATATCAATGTTTATTACTTCATCCAGTTTTCAGGCTCAATATCTTATGGAAATATTTCACATTGGAGCAGTTTTAATTTTATGTCCTAACCTCTCATTTTTATCCCTTCCTTCAATTTTGGGCTGATCTTGATATATTTGTTCTAAAAAAATCTGTGATTATATAGACAGATGATCCAGAAATGACACATCAACAACCATTTTTTTCCTTTAAGTTTTAGTTTCTTTCTTTCTTTCTTCCTTTCTATCTTTTTTGTTACATTATTCAGTGCTCACCATGTTCTCTGCCTTCGGATTGTCTCCTTGAAGAAATATTCCTGATATGTAGGTGGAAGACTTTTCTGTCTTTGATGTCTTTCTGAATTTTGAGTCATATTTTTCAACATATTTTCACCATCCTCTTTCCTATGTGCACCTTTGCACTGAAGCCCAAAGTATTAAAGTATAAGATGATTTAATTTACAGATGATCCTTTAGAATTTGTAGAATTTCTGTCCTAAGCTTTTACAACAAATGCTAGAAAGTAAATGGTGATTATTATGGTAATCTTGCAAAATCTTATCATGAGCATTATGAGATGAATTGGTTAAATGTTCCTTGAAATATTTCTTGTTGCCTTTAAATGTATAATAAAGCTAGCCCTGATGAGTCTTTTATTTGTCTTTTCAGGGAAAATATGTGAGTCATTTAAAACATTTCATAAAAATCCAGTTGCTCCAGGATCAAGTGAGATAATGCAAATAAAGTGTTTTGCAAACCTTTAACTGCAATATAAAATGTGAGCCACTATTTAGTATGCTTTAAATAGCAGTTAGGTTGCTCAATGGGTAGAGCACTAGGAAGACCTGACTTCAAATCTGGCTTTAGTAGCAGACTAACTGGGTGATCTTGGGCAAATCTCTAAATCTCTGCTTGACTCAAAATAAGGGCAATAATAGCACCTACTTCCCAGTGTTGTTGTAAAAATCAAATGATATAATATATGTAAAGAACTTAGTATGGTGCCTGGAGTAGTAAGCACTATATAAATGCTAGCCACTATTATTATTATTACAGCATTTGTACCCCCAAAGTTAGACTTGACTTAAATGGAACTGTTACTATGATTAAAATGAGTTGAACTGCAGTTAACTCTTGATTATTCAAAGCAAATCATGATTTTTTTCAACTTTGCCTGAATTTTGGCTATTTCATTGCCAATAATCATCTTTACTATGCATAGAAGGGAAAAGTGATTAAAATAAAAATCTCATCTCCAGATGAGATTCCTTGAATCTTACTTCACACACTGTAAAAGTGTGGAGTTTTTTTTTTAATTCTAAATCTCTTTAGCAAGAAAGAGACCCAAATCCTAGACAGAGTGAGAATTTTGGTGTTTTCAAAATGTCTTATATTGCATTTCTTCCAATACTTTGAAGGATCTGTAATTTCACCAATATGGGTTTTCTCACCAAATATGGAGATTACAACCTATCTGTGCCCTTAGATCTTGGACAACTCTTGCCTACATCTTTCTATAAATGCGCCCCAGGATGGGAGTCGAGGGGTTGGTGCTCTACATGCTGAAAACCTTGCTTTAGCTATACTGCCATTGCATGAATACATATAGGCAGTAATGGAACATATACATTGCCCAGGGTTGTAAGGCTAGTACCTGAGGAAGGACTTGTATTTAGGTGGTCATGACTCCGAATCCAGCATTTTATCAACTGAATTCCCTAGTTCTCTCTCAACATCTATCTGGTGACATCATTTATGCTTCTTCTGCTGGGAAATTCTCAGTGGCCATTAAATTGAAGCTGACTCAAAACCTATAACTCATAGCCATATAGCCAAATATAACCAAAATACAGTCATATAGCCAAATCTTATTTCATTGCTGAAAAAAAGATTTACATATAAAAAGATAATCCTTTGTTTAAAGAAGAAGCTTTGTTGGAGTTATTCAAATTGTGATGTGATTTCCCAAAGGTACTCTAGTCTGTTCTTCTCCTGTTTAACTCTGTACTGGAATTAGATTGAAAATTAATTTATACAAGCATTGGCTATAGTTTGTATAAATGACACTTTTACTAGAAGACAGATGATATAGAAGCAACCTGAAAAGTCAATTCAAATAGTTCTAAAATCTGAAGCATAATGTTTATCAAATATATCAACTACAAAGAGGAGTTTTCCTACTTATACCCTCATTTAAAATAGAACTTCATTTGCTTTTGTCAGTGAGCCCAGAAACAGATTAATAGATTTCCTCTTGTTCAAACATAAAAAGCCATGTAATTCTTTTCTTCCAAATAATTTCTTTGTGTAGTTCTCCTTCCCTTTGCCCATGTTGAGTTTTTTTTTAAATGCTGTTTGTAGAGCATGAGCAAGCATTTCTACACCAGAAATGCAATTATGTTTTAACTTATAGGCACTATATCTTTGACTAGTTTGCAGTCCAAAGCTGTAGTGGAAAAAATATAGAGGAAAAGGCAGAAATGCAAGTTAAATTTTATACAAACAAACAAAAAACAACCCAACAACAAAAAGAGGAAGTCATTCTGGAACAACTGGACTTCTAATGAAATGTATAAAAATGAGCAGGAATGGAAATAATGAATGACAGTGATCAATTCTAAGAGGGAAAGAGAAGACAAGAGTATAGATTGAGCCTAGTTTAAAAGTGTACACACTGAATAAATCAGGAGTACACTTTATTTTGTAATCAGGTGTGTAATGGACACAGATGAAAAACCTGCCTCATTATCTTGTCTAAGAGGCACAGCTAAAACCAATATAGTGTGAAAGAGACTCAACTAAGGTATGAACATGACAAAAAAGTGTTTTTCTCACTGGTATGTTTCCATGATCTCTGCCACCTGACAATTCTCACTTTATGGTTCTCAGAAGGCATGGACCATTACCACCTGGAAGGTTTTTTTGTCCCTTTCTATTCTCCCCACTGTCATAGTGTATCTCTTTCAGATTGTCCTTTCCGTTCACCCCCTTGGACAATCCTCTGACAGTACTCTCCCCACTGAATTTGCTCAGGCCAAAAGCCTGCCACATATGCCTATATTCTAGTTATTGTTGATACCTACTTAGAAATTCCTGGGGCTTTCCACTGGAGACATGTTTCCTAGTTGCCACTGATACATTAGTAACTATTCTTTGAGTGCTGCTATTGGACCAGTTCCAATTCCACTGAAGTGTATTATCATCTATTCCACATTCCTTCATATTTTCATCAAGAATACCATGAGATTTTCCAAATGTGTTGCTAAAACTATGTAAACAATACCTACAGTATTCCCTTTATCTACTAGTTTAGTTGCCCTTTCAGAAAAGGAAAGGAAGTTAGTCTATAATGATCTGTTCTTTTTTTCTTAATTTTATTTTTATTTTCAGTTCCAAATTCTCTCCCTTCTACAAGAAATGATACCCATTATACATACAAAGTATATGGATCTCTTTTAATGAAGCCACCCTATGAAGCCATATTGGTTCTTAGTTATTATTGCTTCCTTTTCTAGATACTGATTACCATATTTATAGTGGCCCATTCTAGAATTTGGCCAAGAATCAAAGTCCCCAGCCTATACTTTGATGATTCAAGGTTTTTTGTTTCTAGAAAATCAGGATAACAACTACCCTTCTTTAGGCCTCTAAGGGGTCTACTTTTCTTTTTTTTTCAAATGCTTTATTGACTTCTGATTTACATCATTCATTTCCACCAGATTTTGAGATACAAATTTTTCCTTATTTTTCCCCTGCCCACCACCCCAAAATAGCAGTCCCACAGGATATCTCCTCCTCCAAACTGCTCTCTCCCATATCTTCTCCTATACCACCTTCGAATTTTCCAGTAGGGCATGGTGGATCTCTATGCCCCAATGCCTGTATATCTTATTTCCCAATTACATGTAAAATAGTATTAATGATTGTATTTATATATTTTTAAACATTTGATTTAAAAATTTTGAATTCCAGATTCATTCTCTTCCTCCCTTGTCACCCACCCTTGTTGGGAAGATAAGTAATTCAGTATAGGTTGTACACGTGTAGCTATGCAAAACATTACCATGGTAGATATATTGTAAAAGACTGACTATATTTCCCTCCCTCCTATCCAACCTCCTACTTATTCTATTCTCTACTTTGATCCTGTCCCTTTTCAAAAGTGGGTGCTTCCAATTTCCCTCTCCCCCTCCCAGCCTGCCCTCCCTTCCATCATGCCCTGTTTCATCCCCTTCTTCCCTACTCTCCTGGAGGGTGAGATACCCTATTTAGTGTGTATGTCATTCCCTCCCTGAGCCAAGTTCAATGAGAATAAGGTTTTGCCTTTTTGCCTTCCTGTTCTTCCCCTCCATTGTAACTATTTTCCCTTGCTTCTTCTATATGAGATAGTTTACTCCATTCTGTCTCTCCCCATCTCCTCTTGTTATATTCCCCTCTCACCTCTTAATTTCACCTTTTAAGTATCATCCCTTCCGATTCAATTGGTTCTTTGCCTTCTATGTATACCTAGAAACATATATACACACATTCGCATATGTATTTATATGCCCATATACCCTCCTATACACACACACACACACATATATATATGTATGTATGTATGTATTCCTTCAACTATTTTCATACCGAGAAAACTTTCATCAGTCACAATTAACGATTTTCCATGCAAGAATGTAAATAGTTCAACTTTGATAAGTTCCTTATGATTTCTTTTCCCTGTTTACCTTCTCAAGCTTCTCCTGCTTCTTGTATCTGAATGTCAAATTTTCTATTCAACTCCGGTTTTTCCATCAAGAATGCTTGAAAGTCCTCTATTCCACTGAATGACCATATTTTCCCCTGAAACATGATACTCAGATTTTCTGGGTAGGTGATTCTTGGTTTTAATCCCAGCTCCTTTGACTTGAAGAATATCATATTCCAAGCCCTTTGATCCCTCAGTGTAGAAGCTGCCAGATCCTGTGGTATCCTGATTGAGTTTCCACAATATTCAAATTGTTTCTTCCTGGCTCTTTGTGATATTCTCTTCTTGATCTGGGGATTTCGGAACCTGGCTATAATATTCCTAAGAGTTTTCTTTTGGGGATCTTTTTCAGGAGGTGATCAGTGGTTTTTTTCAACTTCTATTTTGTTCTCTGATTCTAAAACATCAGAGTGGGCAGAGCCAAGATGGCGGAGCAGAAGCATGACCTTCCCGCAGCTCCAGCTTCCACCTTCCCCAATCCATGTAAAAAGGGGACTTTAAACAAACTTTGGAGCTGCAGAACCCACAAAATGATACAGAGAAGCTAATCTCCCACTGAAGACAGCCCGGCAGGCTGGCAGGAATACAGCACAGAGCTCTGGGAGTCGAGCCCAGCACCAAGCCAAGGCTTTAGCCCCAGGGCGGGCCTGACCAGCCGCTGGCAGGAGGGACTCCAGAACAGCAGCAACTGTGGCCGTTTACAGATTTATCAACACATAGATGCGAAGGACAAGGTGAGAGGCAAGTGCAGTATAGACTTTGGGACCAGTAAGTGGGAGTGCATGGCTTTTACCCCCAGGGCGAAAAGCCACTGAGACGCCAGCACAGCCAGCCAACTCCTTTGCCTTATGGAATATCATATTACATGCCCTCTGATCTTTTAATACAGAAGCTACAAGGTCCTATGTAATCCTGACTGTGGTTACATAATATTTAAATTGTTTCTTTTTGGCTGCTTGCAGTACTATTTTTGACCTGGTAATTTTGGAATTTGGCTGCAATATTCCTTGGCATTTTCAATTTGGGATATCTTTCAGGAAGTGATGGGTGAATTTCTTCAATGACTATTTTATGCTCTGATTCTAGGACCTCAGGGCAGTTTTCTTTTATGGTTTCCCAAAAGATGCTGTCCATGCCCTTTTTTCATCATAGCTTTTAGGTAGAACAATAATTTTTCAATTATCTCTCCTGGGTCTATTTTCCAGGTCAGTTGTTTTTCCATGGTGGTACTATTTTCTTCATTCTTTTATTCCTAGTTTTCTTCTATTTATTTCATTTTCTTCTATTAGATTTTGTACCTCCTTTTCCATTTGGCCCAATTTACTTTTTAAGGAGTTGTTCTCTTCAGTGAGTTTTTGTGCTTCCTTTTCCATTTGGCCAATTCTACTTTTTAAGGATTTGTTTTCTACAATCAATTTTTGTCCTTCCTTTTCCAAGCTATTGACTCTCTCTTGTACACCTCTAATTTCTTTTTCCAATTTTTCTTCTACCTCTCTTATTTCACTTTTAAAATTCTTCCTCAGAGCTGTCGCCCTCATGTCCCAATTTCCAGCTTGCTACTCTAGAGACTGAGAAATTTCCTCTTGGGTGTGATGCAGGACACTCTCTGTCTTGGAACAGATACATAAAATTCTAGACTGGTACCCCCTCTCTTTGAGAAGAGTGGAGCAGGGGAAGAGCCAAGATGGCAGTGTAGAAGCAGGACAACTCTGATGAGATCCCCCATAACCACCTCAAATAGCTACAAAATCTAACTCTAAGAAAGAATTTTAGAGCTACAGAACCCACAAAGGGACAGAAAGAAACAAATCTCTTGTGGAAAGCAGGCCAGCAGGCAGACAGGAAGGATTCATCGCAGCATGCTGAGAGCTGAGCGCAGCCCCACTTGAGCCCATGGTTTTAGCCCCAGGGTGGCCCCGACCAGGGGCTGCAGCAGACTTCAGGAGAGTGGATCACCAGCAGCAGTGGCAGTTTCCAGAATTATCCATCCATAAATGCCAAAGAAAAAGTGAGAGGTCAGTGTAGAACTCTGTTGGAACTAGGGGGGGGGCAGGGAATGGAGGAGTGGGTCTACCCCCTGCCCCTGGCGCTTCCACATGGCTGCTTCAGAGCTCCTGGCCTGCAGATTGTAGGGGGGGGGCAAGCAACCATTCAGAGGGTAATAGCTCTTGCTTTAACCTGCCTGAATCTGGATCACAGTCTTGGGTGGTGGTACTGAGGTGTGTGACCAGTGAGCCAGCATTTGCGGGGGCTGCAGATATAGTGCCCTGCTAACAGCTCCAGCAGCAGTGAAAACCCCAGTGATTTGGGATAAAGCTCTCCTCTCTGGAAGCAGAATTCTACTGTGGCAAAGAGCTCAAAAGTCAAGTAATTGAGTAGCAACATAAGGAAGCAAAGCAAGCACAGCAATCCAACTTTAAATTCCTTTTTTGGGGACAAAAAGGATCAAAGCATGGAAAAGGAGGAAGACAAAAACATCAGAACTCCTGCACTAAAAGCTTCCAAGAAAAATATGAATTGGTTAAAGACCATGGAGAAGCTTGAGGAGGATTTTGAAAATCAAGTAAGGGAAGTGGAGGAAAAATTGGGAAGAGAAATGAGAATGATGCAAGAAAATCATGAAAAGAGAGTCAACAACATGACTGAAGAAAATAAAACCTTAAAAAATAAATTAACTCTAATGGGAAAAGAGGCCCAAAAAGCCAATGAGGAGAAGAATGCCTTAAAAAGCCAAATTTGCCAGATGGAAAAAGAATTTCAAAAGCCCACTCAAGAGAATAATTCCTTCAGAATTCGATTGGAGCAAATGGAAGCTAATGACTTTATGAGAAATCAAGATGCTATTAAACAGATCCAAACAAATGAAAGAATAGAAGGCAATGTGAAATATCTCATGGGAAAAAGCACTGACCTGGAAAATAGATCCAAGAGAGATAATTTAAAAATTATTGGACGACTTGGAAAGCCATGATCAAAAAAAGAACCTAGAAATCATCCTTCAAGAAATTCTCAAGGAAAATTACCCTGATATTTTAGAACCAGAGGGCAAAATAGAGGTTGAAAGAATCCACTGAACACCTCTTGAAAAAGATCCCCAAAAGAAATCTCCTAGGAATATTATAGCCAGGTTTTGGAGTTCCCAGAACAAGGAGAAAATATTACAAGTATCCAAGAAGAAACAATTTGAATATTGTGGAAACATAATCAAGATGCCACAGGATCTGGCAGTTTCTACATTAAGGGATTGAAGGAATTGGAATATGATATTCTGGAGGCAAAGGAGCTAGGATTAAAACTAAGAATTACCTACCCAGAAAAACTGAGTATCATGTTTCAGGGGAAAATACGGTCATTCAGTGAAAAAGAGGACTTTCAAGCATTCTTGATGAAAAAACCAGAGTTGAATAGAAAATTTGACATTCAAATATAAGAAGCAAGAAAAGCATGAGAAGGTAAATAAGGAAAAGAATTTATAAGGAACTTATGAAAGTTGAACTCTTTACATGCCTGCATGGAAAAATGACAATTGTAACTTATGAAACTTTTCTCAGTATGAGGATAGTCGAAGGGAATAAAAATGTGTGTATATATATGTATATATATGTTATATGTACACACATATGAGGGTATATGTGTGTATGAATACATATGTGTATATATATATGTGTACAGGTATACATAGACAGAGGGCACAGTATCAGTTGAATAGGAAGGGATGATATTTAAAAGATGAAACTGAGAGGTGAGAGAGGAATATAACGAGAG
Source organism: Petaurus breviceps papuanus (assembly GCF_028583685.1). Lineage (NCBI taxonomy): Eukaryota > Metazoa > Chordata > Mammalia > Diprotodontia > Petauridae > Petaurus > Petaurus breviceps. Next base: position 10,684,077 of record NW_027187307.1, on the reverse strand, counting down.
GAGATGGAGAGAGACAGAATGTGGTACATTATCTCATTTGGAGAGGCAAGGGAAAAGTGTTACAGTGGAGGGGAAGAACAGAAAGGCAAAATGGCATGGGTCAACCTTACTCTTGTTGAATTTGGCTTAGGGAGCGAATGACATACACACTAAATTGGGTATCTTGCCCTACAAGACAGTAGGGGGAAGGGGATGAGAGGGGGGTGATGGAGGGGAGGGAAGGTTGGGGAGATGGGTATTTAGAAGCACACACTTTTGAAAAGGGACAGGGTCAAAGTAGGGAATAGAAGAAGTGGAGGTCGGATAGGAGGGAGGGAAATATAGTCAGTCTTTCACAATATATCCACTATGGAAATGTTTTGTATAGCTATACATGTACAACCTATATTGAACTGTTTATCTTCTCAGTAAGGGCGGGTGGTGAGGGAGGAAAGGAAAGAATCTGGAATTCAAATTTGTAAAATCAAATGTTTAAAAAATATTACTATTTTTATTATCATTATTATTATTATTATATACATGCAACTAGGAAATAAGATATACAGGCACTTGGGTACGGAGATCCATCTTGCCCTACCAGAAAGTCAGAGGAGGAATACGGGAGGATATAGGAGAGAGTAGATTGGGGGAGGGGGAATACAGTGGGATTGCTGTTTTGGTGTGGTGGGTAGGAGAAAGATGGGGAGAAAATTTGTAATTCAAAATCTTGTGGAAATGAATGACATAAACTAAAAATAAACATAAAAAATTTTAATTTAAAAAAATAAAATAAAATCCTTCTTGAGCTCTTCCTAGAGGGATTTTGGGGCTTGAGACTAGTTCATGCTCCCCTTTTAGTTTTAAGATGAGGGTAAAATGACAATGTTGTCCTCTCCTGAATTTGTGTTTTGCTCTTCCCTGTTCCCACAGTTAGAATCTATGGTCATTGTCCATTTCTGTGTTTTGCTCATGGTGTTTTCCTAATTCCAGGTTTTTAGAGTTGAGCTCTCCTGCTGGAGCACAGGGAGCTCTGACCGAAGCTTCTTGTGCTAGGGGCCAGGGACTTGGTCCCTGGCTTTATGTGCTGGGGCCTCAGGTACTGGAAGCTGGAGGCTGTATGGGTCTGGCAGCTTACTGGTGGTGAGCTGGGGTCAGAAATACTGGAGCTCTAGGGGTTAGGGTGGGGAGTCTGGCCCCTGGGGGACACCTGCTCACTTGCCTGGGCCTTGCACTCAAATGTTTGGCTTTTGCTCACCCAAGCCTTGCACTTGAATGTTTGACTGCTGGAGGAGCTGTGGGTCCTGAAGCTGTGCTTCCTGGAGTTGTGCTGAAGCATGGGAAAGTTTGGCTTCTAAAGAATGGCACTGCATGTGGTGGTTTTCCTAAGCTGGTGTCAGTTCCCCTGCCTGTACTGGGGGAGTGGGGTAGGTTCTGGTGTTGACACTTGCCTGCTCTACCACCCTGAGGCTCAGGATCTTCCCCTGGTTTTCTGAGGTACGACTTGTTGCTGGCTTACTGGGACACCTCCCACCCTGTACTGCTCTCCCCACTGAGTGAGCGGGCCTTTCCTGTTAATCCCCTAAGCTTCCTGGGCTACAAGACTGAGGCACCCCATCTTTGTGCTAGCTCAGCTGCTCCAGGGTTTTTCCTGGGACAATATTTTCTGGACTTTCAGAGATCAATAAGGGAGGATGAAAGCAACTTGCTTCTTGCTTTGCCATTTTGGCTCCTAGAAGTGGAACCACATCAGATAAATTTAAAGTTCAATTAATTCTCAGGTTAAGTAAAATTATTTGGAATAGACAGGGGTCCTAACAAACTCTATTTATGAAATAAATATGGTGCCAATACTTAAACTAGAAAGAACAAAAACAAAGAACATTATGTAACAATTTTACTAATTAATAGTGATGCAAAAACTATACATAAAATACTAGATAGGAGACTACAGCAATCTATTACAAAGGTCATGCACTATAACTAGGTGAGATGTATACCAGGAATATAAGACTGGTTTAATAAGGACAAGTTAACATGATTAATTCTATGAATGACCAAAAGAATTCTTCATAAATGCAGAAAAAAATTTGCTGTTGACAAAATGGAACATGAAAACACTTGAAAGCATAAGTGTATAAATGTTTTTTTTCTTTAAAATATACCTCTACTTAAAACATCAGCAAGCATTATTTGCAATGGGGATGAACTAGCTTTCTTAATAAGATCAGGGTGAAGCTAGGATGCCCCTTATCACCACTATTCTTCAACATTTTACTAGAATTGTTGTCTATATTAATAAGAGAAGGGGAAAAAAATGTAAGAAGAAAAAATTTGAAAGAATTAGAATAGGTAATGAAGTAAAGATCTTTTTGAGGATGTGATAAACTCTAATAAATCAACTAAAATAGTTGAAATTATTATTTCTGCAAAACAGCAAGACATAAAATAAAACAGCAAATCAACATTTCTATGTATTATCAACAAATCCCTGTAAGAAAATTGTCTATGGGAAGATTTGTGGAAATATACCTGGTACATTAGCTTAGACAATCATAAGAACTATGTGAGCATAATTATAAAACTCTTTAAGAATAGCCAGATTTAAATAAATGGAGAATACTGTTTATGGGTAGATTAGGTCTATATAACTTCAATTCTACCTGGTCTCTTATTCAGTGCCATTCCAATTAAACTACAAAAGATTATTTTGAACTAGAAAAAAATAAAATTCATTGGGAAGAACAAAAGGTCAAGCATTTAAAAGGGATTAATGAAAAAATGTAAAAGGAAGGTCTAGCAGGTACTATATTATAAAATAGTAATTATCAAAGTCATTTAGTAGTTGGCTAAAAAACAGAATGGTAGATCAGTGAAGTAGAGTAGGTATATAATGCATAATAGTAAATTACTATAGTAACCTTCTATCTGATAAATGCCCAGATTTAAGCTTTTGGGATAATAACTCACTATTTGGTAAGAACCAGGTATAGCAGAAACTAGATGTAGATACAATTTACAAAAATAAGGTCAAAATGGATATATGACTTAGATATAAAGGGAGATATAAGTAAATTGTAGTAGCGTGGAACATATCACCTATCAGATTTGTAGATAAGAAAAGAATTCATGAATAAACAACATTATATGATGTGAAAAAAAATTGTGAGCCAGTAAGAAATCTGGCATAGGGCTAATAAAATATAAACACTTATAGTCACTTCTTATTCCTGATGCTGCTAAATGGGAACTCACAGCTTAACATAATAGGCAATTTAGCATATAAATGTGCCCCATAAAAGCAAGATGTTGGCAGCACTGAACAATAAATGTTAACCTTGGGGCAAGCTGTTACTGAGGTGTTAAAGGCTCCTGCAATTTTAATGAGCTTGTTTGTACATAAGAATCATCTATACTAAGTATCAAGAGGTAATCTGCCACCTCCAGAACTCTTATAACCACCTCTAGAAAGTTGAACCTTTGATGCCTGGCTTACGAAATTCTCTGGGCTACTAGGTGGCACAGTGAATAGAGAACTGGCCCTGGAGTCAGGAGGACCTGAGTTCAAATCCGGCCTCAGACACTTGGGCAAGTTGCATAACCCCAATTGCCCTGCCTTCCCCCCTCCAAAAAAGAAAAAAAATGCAAGAAATTCTCCTGGTTGAGGTTCAAAAGGATGATAGATTTGGAGCTATAAGGAAACTTATCGATTATATAGCCAACTCCCTATTTTTAAAGAGTTGGAAACTGAGGCCCAGAGGAGTTAAGTGATTTGCCTCAGGTCACATAGATATTAAGTCGCAAAATCAAGATTTTGGCAAAACCAGTTCCTCTGACTCTGAATCTATTGCACATTTTTAAGGTAATTTTTATTACTTTCCTATTTCTCTTGTCATCTGTGCTGAGAACTCCATAAATGCATTGTGATTTCTTCCACAGCACAGAAAAAAAAAGGAAAATTTTATGACCTGAACTGGGCTGTGCACTTTTAACAAAAGCATAACAAAGCACATTTATGACCTAATCATACAAGGATGATTTTATTTGACTCTTTTTCATTTTTCTGACCAGTTTTATTTTACAGTCACCTCTCTCAGATATCTCCACGGGTTGTTCTAATCTCAAAGGGATGTAATATCATCTCGTCTTCTATCCAATTACCAGGAGACTCAATGAAAAGACAAACTAAATTTAAAACATATTAATTCATATTTGCCAAGAAGACATGTGGACAACCCCTCTAAGAATTCAGGAAATCATCATACTGAAAGAAAAAAAACAACGAAGTCAGAAACAAAAACAAAAACTCTTTAGAAATCAAGCTGGATTAAAATCCATCTACATAATGCAAACAAGGCCTGAATCCCCTGGGGTTGACTCCTACTTATACCTATTCCATTAAGAACTACTTACACTTGTTTCATTTTTGTCTTGGTATTCCTAGAGCCTAATACTTAGCATATAGTGGTCACTTAATAAATGTTTGCCTGTTTAATTGAAAAAAAAGAACTAATTACACTCTAGTAAATTTGATTCAAGTTGATACTATAACTCCATAACGACCTAAACTCTCCATAGACCCTGAATCTCTCTTTATCACTTTTCAGTTCATTGCAGCTATATTCTTATGAAGAACATATTCTAAATCGTTGATGGATGAGTTTTCAATTTTATTTTCCTTAAGGGAACTTTTTTCAATTATTTTTCACTAGCTCTTTTATGATCTGTGTTCTCTATGGAAGTGTCTGAAAATGGGAAAAAAAAGTCTGTTAAAGGCTCTTCTTCATGTTATCTTCAAGTAGATATTAAATCATCTTTTCAGGTTACAGAATTGGGAGATATCTTTGCCCATAACTAAATATCCTCATAATTTAAATGCTGATGAGTTCTCATGAATCAATATTTCTGACACTTTCACTTGATTAGAAAAATATATTTGGATTCTTGATTTTTTTTTGTTTCTCAGCACTGTCTCTGTTTTCTATTGTGGTAGCTGGCAACACCACCTATGTTGCTTAAATTGGCATAGAGTCTAAATGAAATGCTTAAATCCTAACAAAATAGTTTTATTAGACCCACATCAATGTAAACAGATTCAGCTTTCTACAATAAGCTTGTAACAAAATCAATGAAATCATATTGGGCAACCCTGAGAAAACCTTGAGAACCACAGAAAAAGTTCACAGGACTGATTTAATTGTCAGCTGCCGACACTTTGATCAGCTAGACCAGACCTATTTCTTAGTGATTCTATTCAGCAGCCTAATTAAGCAGATCAGCACCTGAGGAACAGCGGAAAATCGAAGCTTAAAGTAAAAGAAAAACAGGATTCACCAAAAAGCCCAACTTAATAGATCTTGAATTGGCTACAAAGATATACATCACGCCTATGCTCTGTGCTGTTCCCAGTCTAGTGTGCATGCTCAATTACAGGGTCTCAAAGTTGTAAGACATCTCAGAAGCAATCAAAACAAATCTATACCTGAAGAGCTCTATCTATAACACAGCCGCACAAGCAGTCAGTCATTCCTTCTCAGCTTGAAGATGTTCAACAAATGTAAACCTACCACTTTTTGAAGCATCTTATGTCACTTTTGGATGAACTTAATTATTAGGTGGGATTTCTTTATTTCAAGACTAAAGTTTCTTCTTCTGCAAAGTCTACCCATGGCTCCTGGTTCTGCCTTTTGTGACTGAGAAACACAAGTCTAAACACTATTCCACAAGACACCCTTAAAAAACCTGAAGACAGCTATCATGCCTGACCCTCCAGTCAAGTTGTATTCCACAGGTTAAACATCTCAAGCTGCTTTGATCGATTCTCACATGGCATGTTCTCGAGACCCTTTTTAGTCCTTACTAAAAGATGATACCCAGAACCAAATACAATGCTCCAGAAATGGTTAGCCTTTTGTTCAGAAACTTGAAACACAGAACTAAAAAGGACCACCATGATGATTTCTGGGGAGATCTCAAAATATAAGCATGAAGCATAAAACAATATGGTGGTGATATCCTGGAATGATGCTACAATATTTCAATTAGATAACAAGCCCCTTAACAGCAAGAACTGTCTTTTGCCTCTTTTTGTATCCCCAGTGCTTAATACAGCGCCTGCCACATAGCAGGCACTTAATAAACGTTTAATGATTGATTAGCTACCTTTAAAATTAATTTTAAAGGGGTGGAGCTAAGATGGCGTCATAGAAGCAGGAAAATTCCATGCACTCCCCCCATAACCACCTCAAATATCTATAAAATATGACTCTAAACAAATTTTTGAGCTACAGAACCTACAAAGTGACAAAGAGAAACAAACCTCCCACTGAAGGCAGACTGGCAGGTTGGGTTCATCTCAGCATGCTGGGAGCACAACCCAGCCCCATGTGAACCCACAGTTTTACCTCCAGGGTGGCCCTGACCAGCCACTGGCTGGAGGGACTTCAGGAGAGTGGTTCACCAGCAGCTGTGGCAGTTTCCATAATTATCAACCCATAAATGCCAAAGATAAAGTGGGAGGTCAGTGTGGACATTGGGAACAGGGGGTTTGGGAGCGCAGTCTGGCCTCTGCCCCCAGGGGGAGAAGCAGCTGAGGTGCCAAAACCACCACCATGTGGCTGCTTCAGAGCTCTTGGTCTTGAGATTGTAGGGGGACCAAGCACCAGTCTGAGGGGTAATCACTCTTATGTTAACCTGCTTGGATCTGGATTGCAGTGTAGAGTGGAGGTCCTGGGGTGTGGGACCAGGTGTCAGAGCCTGTGGAGGCTTTAGAGAGGGCATTCAACTAATAGCTCCAGCAGCTGTGGAAACCCCAGTAATTTGGGATAGAGCTCTCCTCTCTGGAAGCAGAGTTCTACTGTGGCAAATGCTCAAAAGTCAAGTAATTGAGTGGCAATATGAGCAAACAAAGGAATCAAAGCAAGAACAGCAGTCAAACTTTAGATTCCTATTTTGGGGACAAAGAGGATCAAAGGATGGAACAGGAGGAAGACAAAAAAGTCAGAAATCCTGCACCAAACGCTTCCAAGAAAAATATGTCCTTGTTACGGACCATAGAGGAGCTTAAGAAGGATTTTGAAAACCAAATAAGAGAAGTGGAAGAAAAATTGGGAAGAAAAATTAGGATGATGAAATAAAATCATGAAAAGAGAGTCAACAACCTGACTAAAGAAAATAAAACCTTAAAAAATAGACTAACTCAAATGGCAACGAGGCTCAAAAAGCCAATGAGAAGAAGAATGCCTTAAAAAGCTGACTTTGCCAGATGGAAAAAGAATTTCAAAGAGAATAATTCCTTCAGAATTAGATTGAAGCAAATGGAAGCTAATGACTTTGTGAGAAATCAAGATATTATTAAATAGATTCAAACAAATGAAAAAATAGAGAGCAATGTGAAATACCTCACTGGAAAATAACTGACCTAGAAAATAGATTCAGGAGAGGTAATTTAAAAATTATTGGACTACCTGAAAACCATGATCAAAAAAGAACCTAGAAATCATCCTTCAAGAAATTCTTGAGGAAAATTACCCTTATGTTTTACAACCAGAGAGCAAAATAGAGGTCGAAAGAATCCACTGATCACCTCTTCAAAAAGATCCCCAAAAGAAAACTCCTAGGAATATTATAGCCAGGTTTTGGAGTTCCCAGGTCAAGGAGAAAATATTACAAGGAGCCAAGAAGAAACAATTAGAATATTGTGGAAACACAATCAGGATAACACAGGATCTGCCAACTTCTACACTGAGGGATCAAAGGGCTTATAATATGATATTCTGGAGGTCAAAGGAGCTGGGATTAAAACCAAGAATCACCTACCCAGCAAACCTGAGTATCATGTTTTAGGGAAAAATATAGTCATTCAATGGAATAGAAGACTTTCAAGCATTCATGAGGAAAAAATAGAATTGAATAGAAAACTGGACATTCAGATACAAGAAGCAAGAGAAACATGAGAAGGTAAACATGGTAAAGAAATCATAAGCAACTTATCAAAGACAAACTATTTACATTCCTGCATGGAAAAAACGATAATTGTAACTTATGGAACTTTTCTCAGTATGAGAATAGTTGAAGGGGATATAAATGTATATGTATATATATATGTATGTATACATACATATATGTCTATATAGGAGAGTATGTGGCATATGAATACATATGTAAGTATGTGTATATATGTGTACAGCTATACATAGACAGAGGGCACAGTATCAATTGAATAGGAAGGGATGATACTTAAAAGGTGAAATTGAGCGGTGGTAGAGGAATATAATGAGAGGAGATGGGGGAAACAGAATGGGGTAAATTATCTTATATAGAAGAGGCAAGGGTAAACTGTTACAATGGAGGGGAAGAACAGGAAGGCAAAAGGGAATGGGTCAACCTTACTCTCATTGAATTTGGCTTAGGGAGGGAATGACATACCCACTAAATAGGGTATCTCACCATACAGAATAGTAGGGGGGAAGGGGATGAGAGGGTGGATGATAGTGGGGAAGGCAGGTTAAGGTGGAGGGTAGTTGGAAACACACACTTTTTTAAAGGGATTGGGTCAAAGTAGAGAATAGAACAAGTGGGGGTTGGGATAGGATGGAGGGAAATATAGTCAGTCTTCCACAATATATCTACTATGGGAATGTTTTGCATAGCTGCACATGTATGACCTATATTGAATTGCTTATCTTCCTAGTTAGGGTGGGTGACAATGGAGGAAGGGAAAGAATCTGGAATTCAAGGTTGTAAAATCAAATGTTTAAAATATATTATTATTATTTTACATGTAACTGGGAAAAAGATATATAGACACTGGGGTAGGAGATCCATCTTGCCCTACCAGAAAGTTGGAGGGGTGATGAGGGAGGATATAGGAGAGAGCAGATTGGGGGAGGGGGTATACAGTGGGATTGCTGTTTTGGGGTGGGGGGTAGGGGAAAGACAGGGAGAAAATTTGTAACTCAAAATCTTGTGGAAATGAATGATGTAAACCAAAAGTAAACATAAAATTTAATTTAAAAAAGGAAAGGAAAACAGAAGTGGAATACCACCACGAATAACAACAAAAACAAAATGAAAAAATTAAAAAGTTTTTTAATTAATTTAAAAAACTATTACTACAACTTATGATCCCTATATTCATCTTTATGACACCTGTCCCTCCAGTGAAGCCTTACTTTTATGCTCTTCTCTGAATAAATGTTATCCTTGGTTCCCAAAGATTAAGGTAATCAGACTACAAATTAGAACACTGAGTGTGGGCCTGGCAATCGACTGCATGACTTTACTCTAAAGACTAGACACTTAAGTACCGAGAATTTCATCACTAGTTGAGTCACAGGGTGATGAATTATACACCCTCAGCAACTCACTGTCCATTAAGTCAAAAAGGAGTTATAATTTGTTTTGGACTCAAGAATCACAGGTTATTCAAATACGATGTCTGTCCCTCTCACATTCTTTTCATCTTCTGGTGTTTACTGAAATTTAGCTTGCAGTAGACACCACATCACTTGGCATTCTCTCCAAGGCTGGATACCCCTCTTTCATACTCACAGAGGTACAGAAGAAGAGGTGGCATGTTTCTTTCTCACATCATCATTTTAAAAAAGATACTTCTATTTCTTCGAAGTTCTTTCAATCCTGTATATATCCTTGTTGCTATCATCTATGGCCTTTCCCCAAAGCACATGGCCCACAATTTTCACTTCAATCCTTGCCCCTTTTGAACAAACACCATGAAATCCAAGTTTCTCAACTTCCTCAACTCCCATAACCTCTGTCTTTAGTGTACCATAATCATGAACAAGGTAATCAGACTACAGATTTAGATTTACCTCAACCATAATTAATCTGCTCCATGTGCTGGAATTCCTAATCTTACTGTGAAGTAAGGTAAAGATAAGGTAAAATGACTATAGCATGGAACTGTCAAGATGGGTAAGCTTAAGAAATGTGATGAAGTCCCTGTTAAAATTTTAAAATAACCTAGTACCTTCCATTCTTCTTTATATTTCAGTAGAAGGTGCTTTGGAAGTATCAAGGTGTTTTAACTGGCAACATAGCATTACAAAGATTCTGCCCACTTTGCATACATCTTTAAATACAGAAGTGTATGTAGGTAAAAACCATACTAAGACTAACCCTGGAATGTGTCAACTATTTTTCAATGAAAATTCATATACCATATCAAGGAAATTCATACACCATGTCGTGAAATATATCTTACTGTACATGCTAAAATAGATAAATCATTTATAGTGAAAAATAATTACATACGGGAAAAAATGAATCACATTCTGAATCTGATATATTAGCTACTGATTTAGATATATCACCTTCTGTATCATGTACATCACACAATGAATAAAGTATATCACTTGCTGAATGAGATGCATTACTTGCTGAATCAGACAGATCACTTCTTGAACTAGAAACATCACCTGCTGAATTAGATATATCAGCTGCTGAATCGAATACATTATACATGAAATCCAAGTTGCTACCCACTGATTTGAGAATATTACAAAGAATTTCACCAGCTTGCATACATCTTTAAATGTGCTAGTATAGGTATTACATCAGTAGCATATTTTACTATTTGGGGGCACACTCAAAGACCAACTTCTCTTCTTGTGCTATGACTTTCAACATTAGATCAATTTTCTGCCACTAGGCCACTGGTTACAATGAGAAAACATATGTGTGTGTGGAGAGAGAGAGGCAAATACAAAGAGATAGACGTATATATTTACATACATGTGGCATGTGCGTATACATGTAAACATGTGTGCGTGCATAAGTATGCTGATACACATACCTATGTGTGTACATACGAGAAATGTGTATTTTCCTTTAAGGATTATGATCCATGCTTTATGAAGGCAATAAACAATCCTCTCTTTTCCTTCAACAGTCATGCATTCTGTAATTGCTTATAAAATATATAGGGCCATTAGACATGTATGAGAACGAATACAACAGAGACATGGTGACTACAGAATATTACTTGGGATTAGCACTGTGGAACCTGAAGAGATAAAGTTTCCTTAGTTTTACTATACAATTTGTTCCTATTTTAAAATCATATCTAAGCTGTATTGAGTGAACTAGAGATCTGGCAAATTATCTAGTTCAAAGGATCCACCTCAACAATTAAAATTACTTAAAAAGCAATGCGAAGGGGCGTCAACAGGCTGCAAGACATTACTAATTATGAATTGCATGTACATTATGACTCAATTAAAATACTTCATCCAAGGACACATATGAACCAAAAGGGTACAGGCTAGTTATGTAGCTAGAGCAAGAAATAACAGATGGACAAGTCAAGTCTTACAATGTTACCCACAAAATAGTAAGGAACCTAGAGGAAGGCCTTCCATATGTTGGGTAAGTGCTCTTCTGAGAATTTATGGAGGGATATGAACAGGAATCACATAGGATACAAAGGCATACACTGCATCAGTGAAGGGAGTACTCTACATTAATGGGATCATAGATCTATTTAAGCATCAAAGTGTGCATAATAATACTTTTCAAAATACGATATATGAGGATCAGATGAGATAATGATTATAAAGTACTGTATAAATGGTAGCTACTATTACTATTAATATGAACCCCAATAATATTCTACCAACAGTGACTATATTGACCTTACTAAAATATTAGAATTTGATTTGTGTTTATATGACTATCGAAATCACAACTGTGGGTTTTCTTTCCAAAAAGACCTATTTTTCATTCATCACATTTTTTTTAATATCATGGATAATGGCTTCGTAACATTTATTTGTAGTATGCTTAGAAACATCCCTTTTTTGCTAAGAAATATTAAATGAGCTTCATATGAAAAAAGAATTTTAGTAAAAGAGAAAAATGTGAATAGGATATGAGCTTAATCTTTTCAAATCAATTCAACAAGTATTTTAATCTGACTTTCACTTATAAAATAGTTTAACACTCAAATTCACTTATAAAATAGCTTAGAGTTTCCAAAATATTTTCATAGACATTATTTCATATTGTCTTCAGAGCTTTGCTATGAGATAAGTAGTGTGGTTAGCCCAATTTCATACACAAAAATAAAATTGAAACAAAGAACTGACTTGAAGAGGTCACACAGTAAAGTGATGCCAGTGAGGCAGAGATGAAGAAACTTGCTCGTAAGAAATTACAGAGGTCAGAATCAATAATAGACTTTGATTTCCCTTGGAGATTACAATAAGAAACTAGAGAATCTAAAGAAAAAGTAATTTTGAAAATAGGTTTTGGAGCTCAACTAAATCCTATTTCCTACTTAATACTAAGAGTAGCATTTCATAAACATAATTCAGGAAATTAGATTTAATCCTCTAAGATCAGTTAAAATTACAAAAAATATATTTACATTGGCATATTAAAATGATTTTATAATGTTGTAATAGTAATGAAATTTGAAGATCCCTTTGTATTGCTAAGCTAAGATGTTTTTAGCACATTTTCAAACTAAGCCTCTGTTAAAGAAACAGAAGGTATGAACCCCTGTTGCTGATGTAACAGAAAGGGTCTGAACAGGGAAGAGCTATACCATACTTAAGGAAGAGCACAAGCTGGACAGTCAGAATTTCCTGGGATAAGCATTGTGGAGGCAGGGCAGCTGCTGATGGACTGAAGACTGAACTGAGAATTGAGAAGAACTGAGAAGAGAAATGAGAATTGAGAATGAGACAGAATTTCTTGGAGTAAGCCACGTGGAGGCTGGATAAAGTGATTTTGATTTTGAGAATGGAGCTTATGATGCTGAAGACTTCTGAGGGCCAGCTGGAGCTGCTGAGGATTTCTGAGAGCCAGCCAGAGCTATAGAAGACTGAGGAAGCACCTATGTTCCAGGCACTATGCTAATGGAGGATATAACAAGCAAACACATACATACAGACAAACTATATACAATAGAAATAGAAAATAATTAAAAGAGAAGACACTAGAATTAGGAGAAGTTGAGAAAGGCTTGCTGTATAAGGTAAGATTTTATTCAGGACTTAACGGAAATCAGGAAAGTCAGCAGTTGCTAAGGGAGAGGAAGAGCATTCCAGGCATGGAGGACACACATGCACACAAACATATGTCTATATTTTGGAGTTATTTTCTTAGAGATAATAAAATGAACACATGAGACAAATGAGATCACTAAAGTAGAGAGTATAATTAGAAAAGATTGTCCATGACAAGCCTTGAAGATAGTTGTGAGATATTGATATAGATCTAAAAAAGGAGACTTTAAAGTAATGGTCAGACAATTAGAAAGGTCCCCAGGAGAAAGCAGGGTCATAAGCATCTGGTGGAAAAAGGGAGGGCTGACCAAAATGTTAAAATCTACCAAAATATCAATAAAATGGAGGACTGAGAGAAGGCCATTCAACTGAACAATTAAGAGAATCCTGATAATGTGCTTCTATTTGAAAAAGACTAACCTAAATGTATCAATGTTTGATATTTAGGAGAGAAGACCTATCCCCCTTCAGGCATATTGGGAAGTAGCATGGAACAAAGGAAAGAGTAGTCACTGGATTCAGATCCAGAGTACCTGGGTTCTAATACCAACTCCGACACTTAATATCTGTGTGATCTTGGGCAAAGGATTTAACCTTCTCCAACCTAAGTTTCCTCCTCTTTAACACAAGGGGTTGGACTAGATATGAGTTCTAAATATATTATCTTAAGAATACCCTTCTGTCTTTGAGAACATCTGTGGCTCTGTCTGTTTAAATATCTTTTTTTCATCAGTAAAAAACTTTATTCTTAATGCCTAGTTGTAAATCACTTATATTAGTAATTATGCTATTTATTTAGTAAGACTCTCATTTTTCCTTAATGTTTTTCTTCTAGGCTGAAAATCTATTGCTAGATGCAGATATGAACATTAAAATAGCAGATTTTGGTTTTAGTAATGAATTTACTGTTGGAAATAAACTGGACACATTTTGTAGCACTCCCTCACATGCAGCTGCAGAACTCTTCCAGGGCAAAAAATGCGATGGACCAGAAGTGGATGTTTGGAGTCTAGGTATTATTCTTTACACTCTTATTAGTGGGTTCCCTTCCTTTTGATGGACAGAACGTTTGTAGTGAAAGGACTACTGCAGATAGACATTCAGTGATTCAGAATGGCAAAGAAAACAGGTATGAAGCTTACACTATCAGCAAAGAAATGTGAATGCCTCATATTTTTTTCCTCTCACCTTGTCCTTTGCATCTGTGTTGATAAATCTGGAAATGGCCACAGCTGCTGCTGATCTGGAGTCCCTCTGGCCAAGGCTGGTCAGGCCTGCCCTGGGGCTAAAGCCTCGGGGTGGGGCTGGGCTCGGCTCCCAGAGCGCTGTGCTGGATTCCTGCTGGCCTGCCGGGCTGTCCTCAGCGGGAGGTTAGCTTCTCTGTGTCATTTTGTGGGTTCTGCAGCTCCAAAGTTTGTTTAGAGTCCCCTTTTTACATGGATTGGGGAAGGTGGAAACCAGAGCTGCTCAGAGGTCATGCTTCTACTCCGCCATCTTGACTCCGCCCCTGTCTCTTTAAATATCAAGCAATTGTTATTTAAAACTATTCAGATCATATATTAATATCTCATATTATACAGTACCTCAAAATTTATAGGGATTTTGTTATAACAATCCTTTAAGGCAGATAATCTTACTATGATTATCATCATCATTATTACCAGTTAATAGTGAAACTTAGATTCAAATAAATGCCTTGCCAATGATCATGCAATAAGAAAATTTCACAGGTGGGACAATTTACTATATGTTCTTTCTATTTTCATATGATCTCTTATATTCATCTTCTCTCTACTCAGAGGGCTAGCACCATAGTTCAGACTTTCATATACATACATACATACATATATATATATATATATATATATATATATACGTATGTATGTATGTATCACCTACTGTGTTACAGGATCTGTGCTGAGTTCTGGGGATACAAAGACAGTCATTAAATAGTCCCTGCTCACAAGGAGCTCATGTTCAACCAGCCATAAATTAACATAAAATAAACTGGATAAATTGGAAGTAATCTCAGAGAACCAGCACAAAGATTAAGGAGCAGTGGGAAAACCTTCTTGGAGAATATGGGGCATTAGGTGAGACTTGAAGAATGCCAGGGACACAAGGGAGCAGAGATGAGGAGTGAGTGATACGTGGGCACGGTGCACAGACAGTGAAAACACCTGGAAGGGAGAGATGGAGTATCTTGCTTGAAGAATAGCGAGTAGCTCAAAGTCACTAGATCACAGGTTATTTAGACAAGAGATAGTTTTAAGAAGACTGGAAAGTTATGGAAAGGCCAGCTTTTGAAGGATTTTAAAGCCCAATAAAATATCTTTTAATATATTTGATTGTAGAGGTTATAGAGAGCCACTGTGGTTTATTGAAAAGCAGAGTGACATGGTAAGACCTGCATTTTAGGAAAACTGATTGGATAGCTGAGTCGATGATAAATTTGGGTGGGGAAAAACTGGAAGCAGGGAGACCAACCAGCAGACTATTCCTGGAATCAGGGAATGAGGTGATATGGTCCTGCACCAGGGTGATGGCAGTGTCAGAAGAGAAGCGGCAAACATAATTGACAGGCCTTAGCAACAGATATGAAGAGGGTGAGAGAGTGTGTGAGGAGCTGAGGGGGAAGTCTAGGTTGGGAGCCTAGTAATGGCTCCCTAGTAATGGTAATATACTCAAAAGCAATAGGAAAATTTGGAAGGTGAGGAGAGTGTAGAAATGATAATGTGTTCATTATCCATATACTAAATTTAAGATGGCTATGAGGGATGTCCAATATACAGTTGAAGATGTGAGATTAGAGATCTAGAGAGAGGTCAGCGCTATATAAATGAATGTGAGAATCATATTCATGGAAATAATTCGGTCTATGGCAGTTTATGAGATCACCAAGTTAAAAGTGTAGAGTAAGAAGAGAAGAGAGCCCAAGACAGTAAACAAGTAAAATAGTATACAGGGAGAAGAAAAGAAATATGTTTAATTATACTGTATGCAATTATTTATGTATATGTTGTCTCCCTGATAGAAACTAAGTTCCTTGGGGGCAGGACTTGTTTAATATTTGTATTCTTACACCCTAATTTGGACAGTAGCCTTTTACATTCTTCACTGCCAAAAAAAATCCAAAGAGGTGATATTAGCACAAAGAAAAGTTTCAATATATTAATATACCACAGATTTTCACATTAATTTATTAGGTAGTTTTGCTGTACATCTCTCTAGAACTATATCATTAAGTTTTAGGTGGCTCACAATGGGGTTGTAAACAGATATGTCACTGAAATCTCCTTCCCCAGTAGCTGTGAATACACAAGTTCCGCTATATAAACATTTCTGGAACAACTATAAATAAATATATTTTCAGAGATATTGATAATTAAGCATTTGATGAACCATAAATATTTGAGACAACAGTATTTTTTATTGTCATAGGAAAAAAACTGAAATGGAGAAGTATTCAAGTCAGCTGTGCTTGTCTGCTGCACAGAACAAAAGATCTGAGAGTTCAAGTTACAGACAAGACATATTAAAAATGCAAATCTAGTCATGAAGATTTTAGAAGCTTTTATATTGACCACTTCTTGAAAACTAAATGTATAACTGGTAAGAGACAGTGAAGCTAAATGTAAAACCAAGGAACCGGAAAGTTATTGCCAAGAACTAGAATCAGCTACAATTAATTTTACTGGCAGACTATTTACAACCAAAATGAAGATGACCTGGAAAAGCACTCAGGGCAATTTCACATGCATAGTACGATTAGTCGAATAAGATGGAAAGCTTCACTGAGTCCAGCTGGATTTACTTCCTTGGTGCTGAGAGCTTTATGATTCCCTGAGTTAGTGAGCATTGCCAGTGACCATTCTATATTAATTAATATACTGTCTCAGTTAGGACCATTTCAAGCTGCTCCAATTAGTAAGGTGCAAAAATGAACTTCTCCATTTTATTACTTAGGCTTTATAAACAAATGTACCAGGCATGGCTGAGGTAGCAAAGGGCTACATTTTCCAGAATACCTGAGCCTTGAACACAACTGCTCATTAGAAGAGAACAAGACTGTGTATTCCCATTAGACAGAAGATTATTAAGGAAACTTCTAAGAAAACAGAGGAGAAATGAGCATTGCTTCTGTGTTTGTTTTCTCATGGGGAAATGGAGGCTATTAAGAATTAACAGTGGCCAAAGAACCCAGTCAGTGCTAGACCATATCCTTTCCTGACATCAAACTTAAATGTTGTTAACTTATGAAGTTAATTTGTGGGAAGGTGGCAGAGTGTTATGAGCTAGAGGAGCATAGATCCACCACAAACAACCCATCAAATCTCCATGAATGCACCATAAGGAACAATAATAAAGTCCAAGAGAAAGAACTATAAGAGACTCCACCCAGCCAATACTGCACAACAAAACAAACAAACCTGCCAGAATCCTGCAGCTGGCAGGAATGGAGACAAACCCAAGAAGAGAGGAGCCAAAAAACGGGCCAGGAGACAGGGCCAGACCAGTGCCCAGGTAGTTCAATACATAGATAAACTACCAGAGGCTTAGTGGGAAACAGGACCTAATGTTCACTACTCAGCCAACAGATTGCTCAGTACCCTGGTAGTGTAAATAAAATAAGAGCTAGGGCCAGAGACAAATCAGCACCCAGCCATTCCAGTTCTCCAACCAAAATAGCACAGTACTCAACCAGTCCGTGTCCCAACCACAGAAGGAGAAAAGGCCAGGGAAAGCACTTAGAGTCTCCCAGGAGACCTGCTACATATACAACAACATGGTAGAGATTCTAAGGCTCATAACAGACAGAGAGAAATCGAGTTTCAGATGCAAGCAAGATGAAAATAGAAAGTTCCAAGGCAAAACTTCAGTGAGGACAACATGAAACTGAGAGACAAAACCCAGTAACTCCTGTAGAAGTTTGGACCTAGTCTTAGCAACCTCATGTAGGACCAAGCAAGGCCTGATTATACCATCCAAGACTATGTAATGGAGCAGAATCTGAACCATAAACAAAGTCCATATTCAGAAGCGAAGACTGCTTGATGCAGCATTCAAAGCCGTTGACAACCAAGTCCCTTCCAATTTTTCCATAATCCTATGTTTCATTCCCTTCTAGATGCTCTACAATTCAGCTACCCTGTTATGCTTGTGGCTCTTTAACCAGGACACATCTTATGACTTCTTGCCTGGAATGCTCTCCCTCCTCACCCCTGGCTTCCTCCAAGACTCAGCTTAAATCTATCCTTATGCAAGCCCCTCTGCTGCGAGTCCCTTTTCTCTAAAATTGCTTTCTATGACACTTCCTATATTTAGTATGTACATAGTTATTGAAATATTCTCTTCCCCACTAAAATGTTAGCTCCTTGAGGATAGGTTCGA
>NW_027187307.1:10659878-10665579 GCF_028583685.1 Petaurus breviceps papuanus | reverse complement strand
GTCCATCTATGTAGAACAGAGTCCCTTTTCTCTTTGGTGAACACATCGAGAAGAATGTAAGTTGGTTTATAATAAAGGTTATATAATAAATTAATAATTTATTTTGAAATTATAATAAATAAGGTGGTTTGTAATAAATGAAATTTTATTTAATAAATAAAAAATATTAAAAATAAATGAGGCTTTGGTGAACACATCCAGAAGAATGTAAGGTGGTTTATACTAAAGGGAGCCAATGCTCAAGTGCTGAATTGTATTAATAGGTGATTAGTAGCTGTGTTGTAGGTGACGTTATATGTGTGCAAGAGTGAGCAAGGTTAGACTCCAAGGAAGAGATTCCCTCCAAAATGGAAGGTTTCTGTAAATGAAGATCAACCCTTCTCCCAACCCTCACCCAGATCCTTAACATAAGATAAATCTTTTTTAACAAGTGATTACTTTTGAGATTGTAGACATTGTCTTCTTCTATATGAATTTGATCATTATTTTTTCTAGCTGTACAAAATATTCTTTTGGGACATTAATTTAGGTAGTGTCATTTTTATTGATTTCATCTACCCATTACCAATTAATGTGTTTTCCCAATTATTTAGCTGAATTTGCTCAGACTAATTGGGTCTGTTTATGTTTCTTTCTGCAAAGAGCCTTTTCTGTTTAGTTTCATATAATCCTTTTTTTTTTTTATCTCAGAAGAGACACATCTCCCACTTCGGTAAATTTTCCTTGGTATTGGCTATTGATATTTCTACAAAGGATATTGATATTTCTAGAAAGGATCTAGCTCTTGCAGAATATCCGTTGGGACTTCATTTGCTCATTCAGCAGATGACGTTCTCTGTGCCAGGTACTGACCTGGGCAATAGAGAGATTCCAGAGAAGAAGGAAAGTCCCTTCTTTTGAAGAGCTTCTGACCTGGTGGGGAGAAAACCATGATGGACTTGTCATGCACACACAGCAGGGACCAAAGCCTGCACACACTGAGCCTTTGTGGTGCCACAAAGTGGGTCCCGGGTTAGAGGAAGAAACGATGGCTTCTGGTGAGGGAAAGCACTTCAGACTGAGGGACCGGCGGCAGCAGCTGTGCGGAGGCAGGAAAGCACAAGACCTGTGCAGGGACTGCTGAGGGGTCAGATGTGACCAGAACACAGCGTTCTTGTAGGAGCGAGGGGAAAGTTATGTAGGGACAGGGAATCAGCAGCCTCGGGGTTGTGGACAGCCTTTTCTGCTCAGTAAACAGGGCGATCTTGTCAACCTGCAGGGAGAAGTCCCGGGCGGGGCTGGGGAAGGGGCGGGGGGCTCCAAGGGGATGAGGAGGGGTCTCAAGAGGGCAAGGGAGACAAAATGGACAGCGCGCTGTTCCCAGATTCTGCCGCACCCTCGCCTGTCTCTTTTCTCAGGCAGTGCCCCCTCCCCCCGCATCTGCTCTCGTCAAAGTCTAGTCCTTCCAAGCACTGGCGGGAATAGGGGAAGGAGGGGATGAGGCGAGAAACATCGCGAGGTTAGGGGCTGGGCTTGGATTGGGGAGAGGCGTGACCTCCGCCCTTACACCCCTCTGGGAGCATCGGGTGATGTAGGTGGCGGACAGAGCAGCCATTGGACAGAGCTAGTTGTCTCCGGGGCTGTGCGCGCTTCTCATTGGTGGAATAGCCCGAGCTTGGTCACATGTGACAAGCATGTGACTGTGCTATTCAGGTGACAGGACGCCATCTTAGCGACGGCTGATACACTGACGAGGCTGTACCTTGTGTGGGCAGGTCCTGTCGAGCACTCGGGCCCACCTCGCGGTTTCTGTTGCCCAAATCGGAGATTGTCGAGGGGCTTCCCGGACACACGGCCTGAGGCACCGAAAGGCAGAGGCTCAGGTTGGTGGGGGCCGCAGCCGGGGGGTGCAGAGACTTTGTTAAGAGATGGAGCCAAAGAAGGACGGCAGAAAGGGCCCCAGGAAGCCCAGGTTCCGGGAGGGGGAGCGTGTGCTGTGTTTCCACGGCCGTTTCCTGTACAAAGCCGAGTGCATGAAGGTGTCCGTAAAGTACAGGAAGGTGAAATACCAAGTCCGGTACTGTGGGGTGAAAAGGAGCAGTTTGGTGAAGGCCGCGGTCATCTCGCAGGCCGAGGTCCATGAGAAGGCCGAGGGCACCCAGGCGGTCATCGTGCAGGCCAAGGTCCCTGAGATGGCCGAGGGCACCCTGCAGGGCGAGGGCACCGCGCAGCCTTCCAGTCTCCAGGCCCCTGAGGACTGCCAGCCCAGCACCAGTGCGGCTGCAGACAGGGTAATCCTCGCCGGTGCTGATCCCAGGGATGTTCGTGTGGCCTTCAGAGGGCGCCCCTCCCCTCAAGCTGAGTGGGAGGATGAATGGCTTCCACAAGGCAAATTACTCAAATACAACAAGGCCAATCTGACAAAACTACGCAGTCTGAACCTAGCACAGCAGCGGCAGGTTGCAGAAAAGATTGGGGTAGGGACGGTGACCAGAAAAAAGGCCTCTGCTCTGCAGAGGAGAAATGAGCAAGCCGCGGGCCTGACAACGCCCAAAGCCAAACCTGTCCGCAGTCAGACTCCTATGACTGCAGAGACTGGCGTCACCAGTGTCAGCACTGGTCGTGGCAGAGGCCGGCCGCCTGGGCAGCAGAGTCGTCGTCGTCGTCGTCGTGGCAAACGCCTGCTGCTCCCGAGGAAGAAAAAGACCCCAGAGACTTCTACTGATCATAGTGACAGCGACAGCGACGTGGAGCCCGATCAAGGCTTCTTCCCAAAAGCTGAGAGAACAGTGCCTATTCCTGAGCCGCTGCACTCATGGCTTCGGAACGAGTGCGACATGATCATCAGACAGAAGCGGCTGTTTCGTCTGCCTGCCAAGAAGAACGTGGACTCCATTCTAGAGGACTATGAGCACCATGAGAGAATCTCCCTCAATGCAGATGCTAGCCGGATGCGGGACGTTAGGGAAGTGGTGTTAGGGATCAAAGACTGCTTCAATATCCTGCTGGGCTCATATCTGCTCTACAGGTTTGAGGAACCCCAGAAAGCTGAAATCCTGGCCAGTATGCCAGGGGTTCCCATGTGCCAGGTCTATGGAGCACCCCATCTCTTGAGATTATTTGTCAGATATGAGGAAATTGTGACCCGCACTCCTCTTGAGGAGCAGCATTTGGCTCTAGTGGTGCAGCATTTCAATTGTTTCTTAAATTACTTAGTAGATAATTTGTCAGTTTTGTTTAGTTCCAGTGACTATGATTTCGCCCCTCCTGAATATTACTGTAAAGCTTTTTAAGAGTCTGAGAGTCTTTGTGTAAGACTGACAGCACTTGTTATCTTTAAACTGGAAAATGACAATGTTGTGCAGCAGGTAACACAAATTATTGTATTTGTGTTCAACGCAGCCACTGCTTCTCCAGGATGTTAATTTTTTAAATCAAAGTTAAAAAATGTGTTTCAGTTGCTTCTCAACATTGGTAGCCACTCCTCATTTCTGTACTAGCAAGCTATGTAGGATGTTTGATATTGACAACACTGCTTTAATTCTTTCTGTTGGACTTCTTTTACAATAAGCACTTCACCAATGTGTTTTCCTGGGTAATGGCAAAGCATCTTGTGCCAAAGGTTTGCTTCTTATATATTATATATAATGCATTCCTTTACATGAATTTTCTTTTGTGATGTTGAAGTAAATAGCCCCTTCTAGACATTTGTGTCGTGCTGGGGCAACATTTTCTTGTCCAAATGGTTGAAGATGATGATTTCTTACTATTAAGGTTATCTAGGAAGCATGACATTTCCAGAGTTGCTTTATAAGTCCCAGAAATAAATCTTTATTGAAAATGTTGTTGTCTTGAACTTTATTTATCACCTTTTTAAAAACCTGCTGCCCACAGATACCTAACTGGCCTCATATTAGAACATGGGTGGGGAATCTATGACCTCAACATCACATATGGCTCTCCTGGTCCTTGCGTGTGGTCATTTGAGTCCAAATTTTACAGAAGGAAGCTTTACATTAAGAGGATTTGTTTTATGAAGTTTGGACTCAAAGGGATGCACTTGAGCATGTAGAGGGCCACATGTTCCCCACCCATGGGTTAAAGATTGTAAGCTATGAAGTAAAATAATTGATTATTTCTGAAATCAGCATTGTGAGCATTTTAAAATTAACCATCTTGGGGTGGATAGGTGGTGCAGTGAATAGAGCACTGGCCCTGGATTCAGAATGGACCTGAGTTCAAATCCGGCCTCAGACACTTAACACAAAAACTGTGACCTTGGGAAGGCCACCTAATCCCAGTTGCCCTCCAAAAAGCAAAAAATTTAAATTAAATTAAATTAACCACCTTTAGAAATACAGAGGTGAGTATGCTTTACCCCCAATTTAACTCTCTCTTAGAAAGAACTGCCAGGATTTATTTAATAGATATGTGGGCCATCTGTCATCCTGTGCATATGCATTTTGGAGGGGTTTACTTTCTTGATTCTGTGGGATTGTAAATGAACTGCTTTAACTTGAAACACCTGTTTCTGGATTAAGAGTAAGAGTATAGGATCTACTGTGTCTGAAATCATTCTTTCATAACTAATGTTTAGAACAAGTGAATGAAATTTTACTTCAGATTGACTTGTTCCTCTGATTCATCAAAAAATATCTGTCTTCTCTAACTGGGTGTATATAGTCTTAGGGTACAATAAGAGATTGAGTTTTGGTCACAAGACTTCTTATACAATTACAAGTATTAATATTTTAAGCTTAAAATAGGGGGCATTTAAAAAATTAGCATTTTGACCAATAAATAGCACCAAGAGCCAAAAATACTGATTCAAAATGTTTGAAGAATAGGAAATGCATATACAAAGAATATGAGTTAGGAATGGAATAGTTTGTTCTTCCTGTACAACACTTAATTCTGTACTTTAAGGATTCATGAATTAATTTGGGCAGGTGATCTCTCCAGCACAAATGGCAATTGCTCCTGGGCTTATTAGATGAAAATAAATAAGCATTCTCTGGTGGAGGTGGGGATAAGTTTTTCTCTCTGCACATTTTTTAGATTACTCCTCAACAGATAGTCTTTGACTGGGTTTATATTTGAAACATTCCTAGCTGGGGAAGACTTCCCTCCAAGAAGCCCAAGGCCACTTTCACATAACAATGAGGTATCCATAGCAAAGGGGAATGAATAACAGTCATTGCTTAAGTACCAATCCATTCTTCATAGAATCTTCATGAATGAGAACGATTTTTCCCATTCTTTTTTCACTCTTGAATTGAACCATCAATATGTCCCAGAAACTTTTTAAACCTGCAAAATGATTCTTTAATAAAAACATGTTTTCTTATGCATAAAAATTCCCAAATTTATTTGCTTTATAGATTGTCATTTTTGACTTATATATAAAACAATCTTATTTCCCCCACTTGGGAAAGATTTCAGGTAATTGTCTTTTGAAGAAGAAATCTGGAAGGTTTGCTCTTTATAACTTAGTGCTTTCATATCAGGCCTTTCTATATTTGGGAGAGTTTCTATTAGAAGATGAAGTGTAAGGTAGGGAATGTGGAGCTGCACTTTTAAGTTGGGAAGACCTGTATTCAAATCTTGCTTCTTACACAAATTGTCAGCCTGAGCAAATCACCTCTCAATACTTTTTCTAGGCTGCTTCCTAGCTCTAAGTTGTAGAGAAGGTCTGACTCTGGGTTCCTAAGACCAGCGAAAT
>NW_027187307.1:10618458-10644878 GCF_028583685.1 Petaurus breviceps papuanus | reverse complement strand
AAATGGGAACACTAATGCACTGTTGGTGTAGTTGTGAACTGATCCAACCATTCTGAAAAGCAATCTGGTACTATGCCCAAAGGGCTATGAATAATTTCATAACTTTTGACCCAGCAATACCACTTCTAGAGTTGTATCCCAAAGAGATCATAGAATTGGGAGGAAGATCCATATGTACAAAAATATTTATAGCAGCTCTTTTTGTGGTGGCAAAGAATTAGAAATTAAGGGGTGCTCATCAATTGGGAAATGGCTGAACAAGTTGTGGTATATGAATGTAATGGGATACTACTGTGCTATGAGAAAAGAGGAGCAGACAGACTTCACAATAACCTGGAGAGACTTATATAAACTGATGCTGAGTGAGAAGAGCAGAACCAGGAGAAATCTGTATACAATCATAGACACAAAGTATGTGTGACGACCAACTTCGGTAGACTGGGCTCCTCTCAGCGATGTAAGGTTATAAGACAACTCCAAAAGACTCATGATCCAAAGAGATGGCCACATCCAGAGAAAGAGCTGCGGAGTCTGAATGCAGATTGAAGCAAACTACTTGCCCTGTTTCTTTTCCTTGTTTTGTTTTGTTTCCTCTCTCCCACTGATCATTCCAATGGTTACAATCCTTCTGTACAACCTGACTAATGATTAATGTGAAGATATTTGTAGATCCTATATTTGAGTGCATGCCGCCATGATGGGGGGGAGGAGAAGGAGGGGGAGAAATTTTGAAGCTCAAGCAACTGTGGAACTTAAATGTTGTAAACTAAAAATAAATAAATTAATTAAAGTTTAAAAAATAATAAAAATTCATTTAAGAACATAGGAAACTTTTTTTTTCAAAGTCACATATTTTATGAGAAAACTAAGTATGTTTAAACATGAGCAGCAGTACTTCAAATTTGAATGCTGATGTTGTGGTGGCATAGTCAAAATAAGCTACAGCTTCAAGAGTAAGCAGCTAAACGATCCTTTTCTGTTTCTCAGCTTGTCATCAGAGCATCCTGGGCTAATACACATTCTAAGGGATCTTCTCCTGTCCTTGTCTTTCACTTAGCCCATATTGTACTCATTATATTGGATCTTACTTGTTGTTTGTCCTTCGTTCTGAAACAGGACCATGGCATTGGGAAGGTGTTGCCATGACTTGTGAGTGAATTGGCAGGACTGTGCAAAGTCATCAGTCTCACTTTCTCCTCCAGAACCATCTGAGTCTAGTTGCGAGATATAAATCAAGATGAGTGGAGATGGCCCTGTGGATCTTACTTATTTATGCCTTCAAAATGTCTTTCAAGTAACTGGCCATTCCCAGAATCACAGAATCTTATAACTGGAAGGGAACCCACAGGAGTATCTAATTCAATTTATATACATAAGCAAGAAACCCCTCTAACAATATCCGTGACCAGTTGCCATCCAGCCTTTGCTTGAAGAACTTCAGTAACGAGGAAGTGTGGCAGCAAGCACCCTGGCGTCCCTAAGGTGGCTGCTCACACAGGTTCTTGGATCTGCTTTGATAAAGGAAAGCAACTCAAAATGGGTTAACAAGCTTACTTTAATCAGTCAAACATATATCTTTTACTTAGTTCAGGGGAAAAGGTCAGCACCCAGAACTTCAGAACATACAGACAGAATTATCAAGACAGAAACAGATCAAGTAGACAGATTTCCAAACTGTCCAACCATTACATCCATACCCAATCAACATCTGGGTTTCAACATCTGGGTTTTTCAAAGCCGGAGGCTCTGGACAACAGCTTCCCAGAATCCATATCAAATCACAGAACACTTCTCAAAGTGAGCTCCAAAACAAAGCCTCACATCAGGGCTTATATAGTAGCCTTCTCCTGGCTCAGAGAATGTAACAACCTTATTGACCCACTGGCCAATCAAAAAGTATCTACTGAAAAACAAGCCTCCCACCCCAGGCTTCAGGTGCACTTTAGCCTAGGGGCAGGGAAGATCTTCCAAATTTGCATTCCCATTACAGGAAGTCACTATTTTTCAAGGCAAATCTTTCATCCATTGGATAATCACCTGGGCCTAGTAGAATAAGTCTAATCCATTTTCCACAAGCTAATCCTTTAAATTCTTGAATACAGTTCTCATGACTTTTAAGCCTCCCTTTCTTCTTCCTTTCTAAGCATTTCCAGTTCCCTCAAATGATTTTTGGTATGATATGGTTTTTAGTTTTGTCAGCATCCTGGCCTAGCTTGCCAATGTAATTTCTCAATGAGAATTAATGAGATATAATCCTTTAGAAGTTGTCTAATTGAGACAGAGTATTATGGGACTATCACTTCTATTTCTCTGTGCCAGGTTACTGTTCTCCCTTTTTCGTAATTCAAATCAAATTCTTTTTGTTGTGGCTATTGTGTGTTTAAGAAATTCATCTTGTATTTTAGTTTTTAAGTTATATTAATGACTTTCATTTTTATATTCCAGTTATTTCTGTTTAGAATGCTATTATTCCCCTTGCCCCTTGAGTCCTCCCTTGTAGCAAAGGAGACTTGACATAAGGAAAGGAGGAAAATAAGTTTCCTCATCTCTCCGGGGCCAGGATTGATCATTATAACGAAACTTCTTTCATCTTTGTTTTATTGCTCTTTTGGTTAACATCATTGTAGTCATTGTGGATACTGCTTTCCTGCTTCTGCTGACTTCACTTTCCATCAGTTCATGAAATTCTTTTCATGCTTCTTTGAGGTCCTTATTTCTTACAGTACAATAATATTTCATTACATTTATATACTCCCTGTCAATGGATACCCACTTTTTTCTAGTTCTTTGATAACACAAAAAATGCTGTGGCGAATGTTTTACTGGATGTGGCACCTTTATTTGGGGCCTTGATCTTCCTAGGATATATTCCTTGGAGTAAGATATCTGGGTCAAAGCCCGTGAATACTTTAGATATTTAATTCATATAATTCCACATTGATGTCCAGAATGCTCAGCCCAGTTCCTGGTGCTAGCTGTGCTCGAATAATTGTGCTTGTCTTCCTGAAGGCTAGCCAACAGTTTACTGTTTTCATCTTTTATCCTCTTTGCCACTTTGCAGGATGTGGAGTAAAACCTCAGGCTTCTTAAGGTAATTCTTGAGGACACTTAGCACTTTCCTGCCTGTGGGCATTTGCCCAGTTCTCTTACTTATGCCCAGAACTCCCTCCTCTGTCTCTGCATATTCAATTTCTATCCATTCATCAAATCAAAGCCCTCTCAAGTGCTGCGCAGTTAGTAAGGCCTTTCCCCTCTGCTCTCTCTGCACTTCCTCTGTACCCTTGTTGTGTACTTATCCCATAGTATTTTGTATCCGAGCTATCTGTGAGTATATCTTATCTTCTGCCTAGACTCTGAGCTCCATTCAAGCAGAAATTGTGGTTTACCTAAACTTCCTATCTTCCACAGTACCGCATATGTGTCCCTGTATGGAGTAAGTGCTTAACAAATATTTGTTTAATTAATTAAAAAAAGCAGCAGGGCAGAGTAGAAAGAATCTTGGCTTTGGAGCCTGAACACCTGTGGCTGACTGACAGTTGCTAGCTGTGTGACCCCTTGCCCCTCATTTTGTCTTCCTAAGCCTCAGTTTTTGCATCTGTAAAATGGGGATAATATACTTGTACTACTACTAACTTTACTGGTTTGTTGAAAAGAAAATCCTTTGTCTATCTTAAGTCACATAAATGAGAGCTACTCTGATTTTGTCCTCTCTTTGAGGAGGTCCCTCTCTCCACTTAAAGGAAAGTACCTCAGGTACGAAAGTCTTCTTCCTCCCTGCATTTTGTGGGTGGGGTGCCTTTGCTGCTTGCCTCATGCTGAATTTATAGATTTTCCTAATAATAAACCTTGAAGGGATTGTAAAGAGAAAATTGGGTCAGTAGGAGTGCCCAAGCTGTAAGATCCCAGATCCATGGGGCAGAGATTTGAAACAATAACCTTTCTCTATGTCTGAATCAGAGTTTGCTTGATTGTGATTGTCTAGAGGGCAGAGGATATGTCTATGCTACCTCCTGTGCAGGATGCCGTGCTAGCCACCGTTAAACAAATAAACAAACCAACCTGAGATATGGGCAATGTACAGATATCACTCTGCTACTCAAGAAGCTTTAAAGACTGCCTATTTCCTTGTAGATAAAATACAGATTCCTCTGTTCAGTATTTAAAGCCTTTTATTGTCTGGCTCCAACCTGTTTTTATAGACTGATTAAGTGTTACTCCATTTCACATTCTACATCCCAGACAAATGGATCTGTGTGCATCAGCACATGCCCTATAGGTGGCATTGTATCTCCCAGTTCCTTGCGTTTGTTCAGGCTGTGTCCCACACTTAGAATGTTCTTCATCCTCACATCCGTCTCCAGGAACATCTAGCTTCCTTACAGGCTCTGCTCAACTGTCACCTTGTGAGAAATGCTGAAAATTTGGTTTCCACTGATCCTATAGTAACGATGGGTGTTTCAAAAACAGATCTTGCACAGGGTGAACAGGAGGGTATAAATCAGGATAAGGGAGGAAGGGAGGAAGCATGCTATCCAGTCATATAGCTGCAAGAAATCTGTAAGTTTACCCTTGGAAGGGGCCTGAGCTAAGCTGACTCAGACGGGCTGGGGGTCAAGGAATGGTCACCAACGTTTCATTAACACGCATGATAATGGGCAAGTCTGAAAGATTGTAACCCAGAAGAGCTGGGACCAATTCCAGTTCTGAGGGGAGGAACAAGACAGGAAAATTGAATAGAAGCTGCATAAAAGGGCTTGCCTTTGTCTGATTCTCTGTAGTCTTTTCAGGAGGCTACCCATTTGTTCAGGACAGAATAAATGTAAAATAAAGGTAATGAAAATGCTTATTCCTAGACTGAGCATGTTTCTAACAACCTCCATTCAAAGCTTTCCTGAGTACCCCAGTTTTAATCCCACCATTAATTTGAATTTGCTTTATATTTACAAAGATATACAAATATGCACACATATGTGTATGCATTTTCTAACTCCGTGTGTAATGTAAGTGAATGATGTAGAGTGAATATAAATAGTAATTGCTTCTCTTTTTGCCAGTAACCCTGAGGATCTTCCCTCACAGTTTCCTTTTTTTAATTAAAGGGGCCATCCTTTCACTCCCTTCTTAAAGAGGCCTATTTACTGAATGGTCACTACCTCACTCTAAGTGAGGACCTGAAAAGACCTTACCCTAAAAGGGCCAGGGTCTCCCATTGCATCCTGGCCATCTCCAGTCATCCTGATGGATATCTGGCCACAGATGGCTCTGCAGGGGAAAGTGAGGCTGGTGATCTTGCACAGCCCTCCTTCACTTAAATCCAAGTCGGCTGCAAGTCATGTCATCATCTCCCTGATGCCATGGTCCTTTGTGAGAACAAAGCACAAATCACACCACACATTTACTTTATATATTGTTTGTACTTATCTGTGTACATGTTTCTCCTCAGTAAAATGTCTAAGTTCTCAGAGGACAGTAATTGTTTTGTTTTTGCCTTTGTATTCCCAGTGCCCAGCACAGGGCCTGATACACAGTAGGTGCTCAACACATCTATTAGAATATAAGCTTCTTGAGGGCAGGGGCTGTTTTTGCCTTTCATTCTGTCCTCTGCACTTAGCACAATACCTGGCACATAATAATCTCTTAATATATGCTTGTTAATTAACTAAATGCTTGTTGTTTTGAGTTAGATGTCTTGAGGAGATCTAAATGACCCAATCCATTGTTTGTTCAGAGTCAAGGGTGGTAAGCGGGCACAAAGGCTGTCCAAGCCTCCTTCCACAAACTTGGGAAAATACCCAAATATTTCTGTTCCTCCTAATGTAGAAGGGAGAAGCCATCCATCTGCACTGTAATGATGGCTGTTTGTAACAGTTTCCCCAAAGACATTAAACGTGCAATTTATATCTGCTGTCTTTTGAAAAAAATCCTCACCTATTAAGGACTAGTTGGGTCAGTTAAGAGAGACCTTGATCTAGTGCCTGTGTGTCTGGGGAAATGAAATCACGAAAGAGAATTTCAAACTAGAGAATTGCAGAAACAGCTCCTGTGTACCTTTTCCCTGTAAGCACTAATTTCTTAGGCCTTGATTTCTTAGAAGCCATTTGAGGACTGCTGTGACAGTCCCTTCCCCGAAGCAAATAAGGGAGTCTTACTGAACAGTGGGGGCTGTTTAAAAATAATGGCATTTAGGAACTGCCTTCTGTTTCCCCTTAGGGTAACATTGTGACATTTGATCAGATGGAGTCTACCAGTCTATGATGCTTTTGCTTATATTTAAGGCTCAAAATCCATAAAAATCAATTGTATTTTTTGTTATATTTGCATTTATAGAGGTCTTTTAATATACTTTATGCTATAGTGCTTTTCAGACCAATGACTTATATACATTTTCAGCAAGGTCCACTGTTGGCAGACATAACTATTATTCAGGAAATTCCCTTCTTTTAATTTCTTTTATTAATTTTTTATCAATGCTTTATTAACCTCTAGTTTACATTGAGCATTTCCGCAAGATTTTGAGTTGCAAATTTTCTCCCCATTTTTCCCCTACCCACCACCCCAAAGTAGCTATCCCACTGGATATCAACTCCTCCAATCTGCTCTCTCACATATCTTCTCCCATACACCCTCTAATTTTGCAGTAGGGCACGGTAGATCTCTATGCCCAAGTGACTGTAGAACTTATTTCCTATTTACATGTAAAATAATATTGATAATAGTATATATACATATATAATATATATTTTTTAAACATTTGACTTTAAAACTTTGAATTCCAGATTCATTCCCTTCCTCCCTTGTCACCCACCCTTATGGGGAAGATAAGCAATTCAATATAGGTTGTACATGTGTAGCTATGTAAAACATTTCCATAGTAGACATATTGTTAAAGAGTGACTATATTTCGTTCCCTCTTATCCCACCTCCCACTTCTTAAATTCTCTACTTTGATCCTGTTCTTTTTCAGAAGTGGATGCTTCCAACTTCCCTTTGCCCTAACCTGCTCTCCCTTCCATCATCCCCCCTCTCATCCCCTTCCCCCCTATTCTCCTGTAGGGTGAGATACCATATTTAGTGTGTATGTCATTCCCTCCCTAAACCAAATTCAATGAGAATAAGTTTGACTAATTCCCTTTTGTCTTCCTGTTCTTCCCCTGCATTATAACCATTTTCTCTTACCTCTTCTATATGATATAGTTTGCTCCAATCTGTCTCTCCCCATCTCCTCTCATTATATACCCCTCTCACCTCTTAATTTCAGCTTTAAAGTATCATCCCTTCTCATTAAACTGTTCCTGTGCCCTCTCTGTATGTATACCTGTACACATATCTACACACATTCACATATGTATTCATAGGCCCATATACCCTCATGTATATATACACACATTTCTATTCCCTTCAATAATTCTCATACTGAGAAAAGTTTCATAAGTTGCAATTATCATTTTTCCATGTAGGAATGTAAATAGTTCAGCTTGGATAAGTTCCTTATGATTCCTTTTCCCTGTTTACCTTCTCATTGCTTCTTGTATCTGAATGTCAAATTTTCTACTCAGCTCTAATTTTTTCATCAACAATGCTTGAAAGTCCTCTATTCCACTGAATGACCATATTTTCTCCTGAAACATGATACTCAGTTTTTCTGGATAGGTTTTAATCCCAGCTTCTTTGCCCTCTGGAATATCATATTCCAAGGCCTTCATTACTTCATTGTAGAAGCTGCCAGATCCTATGTTATCATGATTGTCTTTCCACAATATTCAAATTGTTTCTTTCTGGCTGGTTGTAATATTTTCTCCTTGATCTGGGAACTCTGGAACCTGTCTATAATATTCCTAGGAGTTTTCTTTTTGGGATCTTTTTCAGGAGGTTATTGGTGGATTCTTTCAACCTCTTTTTGCCCTCTGGTTCTAAAACATCAGGGCAATTTTCCTTGAGAATTTCTTGAAGGAGGATTTCTAGGTTCTTTTTTTGATCATGGCTTTCAGGTAGTCCAATAAATTTTAAATTATCTCTCCTGGATCTATTTTCCAGGACAGTGGTTGTTCCCAAGAGGTATTTCACATTGCCTTCTATTTTTTTTCTTTGGATCTGTTTAATGGTATCTTGATTTCTCATAAAGTCACTAGCTTCCATTTGCTCCAATCTAATTCTGAAGGAATGATTCTCTTCAGTGAGCTTTTGAGATTCTTTTTCTATCTGGCAAATTCGACTTTTTAAAGAATTCTTCTCCTCATTGCCTTTTTGAGCTTCTTTTGCCATTTGAGTTAGTCTGTTTTTTAGGGTGTTATTTTCCTCAGCCAGGCTGCTGACTCTCATTTTGTAATTTTCATGCATCGTTCTCATTTCTCCTCCCAATTTTTCCTCCACTTCTCTTATCTGCTTCTTAAGGTCCTCTATGGCTTGTAACCAGCTCGTATTTTCCTTTGAAGCTTTTGGTGCAGGAGTTCTGACTTCATTGTCTTCCTCCTGTTCCATGCTTTGCTCCTTTTTGTCCCCAAAATAGGAGTGTATGGTTGGAATCTTCTGTCTGGTTTGTTTCCTTTGCCTGGTCATGTTGCCCCTCAGTCACTTGACCCCTGGGCTTTTTGCCACAGTAGGACTCTGCCACCAGACAAGGGAGCTTTCGTCCCAAATGCTGGGGTTTTCTCAGCTGCCGGAGGTATTAGATGGGTGCCCTCTCTGAGGTCTCCACACACTCTGGCAAGCTGGACACACACCCCAGGACCTCCACTCTAGACTGCAATCCAGATCCAAGCAGGTTAAAGCAAGAGTGATTACCCCTCAGACTGGTGCTTGGTCCCCCTACACTCTGCAGGCCAGGAGCTGAAGCTGTCACGTGGCGCTGGCTGGCTGTGCCTGTGTCTCAGCACTTAACACCCACATAAAAGTACTAGCCGTATAACCTTGGGCAAGTTACTTAACCCCAATTGCCCTTCGAAAGACAAAAAAAAAAATAAAAGAAAATGAGGTCAGAAGTCAACTAGCCTCTTCACTTGGTAAGATCAATCATTCTGATATGTAATTTGGAAATGCAATTAATATCATCCCACAGTTTATACTATTGTTGTATTTCTACACTGTATATTGTAATACCTGAGTGAGGAGAAAATTGTGTAAGATCAGTAGTGTTACTTTAACCCTGACTTGCAATATGTATATCTGCTATTTAGAAAAACTTGTAAAACTATTAATTAAGCTATTTTGGGCTACTATTTTAATGCTAAAACCTATAACTTAATCGGTTACTGGGTATGGGAAGGAAGAAATTAATTGGATGAAAACTTGTCTGACTAGTTTTGCCCATTCTGAGCAGTCTCTCCTGTTTACAATTCATATAAATTTTCCTTATGTTGTAGAAACTGTCAAATCCCCTAGTAACTATCTCCAGGCTAGGTCATTCTTCCTGAGGGGGAAAAAACTTGTTTCAGTAAAAAGAATTTTTATAAATTGTCTTTTATATTTTAGAAGGATGGTAAAAGGAATTCCTTACATTACAAGATCTGATATATCTTTATTGCTTATTGCAGCCCCATGAGAATAGGAATAATTATAACTGGCTCTAAGCTATAATTGGTGAAGCTTGTTGTTTAAGGTAAAAAGCACTTGGGACCATAACTAAATTTTATTTTGGGTCTGAATTTGGGTATAGTTGTCTGCAACTAGCTACTTAGAGGAATGTGATCCTGTACTGTCAACAGGTGGAAGTCTATATTTGGTAAAGGCCGAAGGGACAATCTTAGCCTCTGTCTAGGATGGGATCCCTCCTGACTCAGTTTACCTCATTGCATTCCTTTGCAAAGGAATGTTTCCCACCTGTTCCTGAGTCTAGCTATGAGATGGAACAGATGCTGCATGAGATGGAATATCTGTAACTGTACCTGAATTTACACAGAGCCAAGGAGGTTTCTCCTGGCATATTTGGAATGTCACATGTCCCTGCTTTTTCCTTCTATAACAGGCCCCTATGCTCAGAGCAAGTAATCAGTAAAAGATATGAGCTCTTACATGTTAGCTTATTGGAAATCTAATATTTTTCATCTAGAATTAAAACATGTACAGAAAGTTATGAAAACTGCTTAAGATCATTTTAAAAGATTTCAATTAACTTCCTTCACAAAAGTTTAGTGATCATTTACAAATCTTGAAACTGTTTTGAAACAGGAATGTACTTTTAGAAGAAATTTTTTAAATCTCTAGTGTGATTTTAAGAGACCCACTAAAACTTCCACTTGCAAAATTGATGTAACAAGTTGTAAAGCAGAAGAGAACTTGCTATTTTGATCCATTATTTAAGCAAGCATTAATATTTGTAACTGAATACATATGTGTAAAATTCAGTCCCCATTTTGAAATTCTGTTTGGAACCCCACCTGCTATTGTACTTTGGGTGACGAATGCTGTTATGTATGACTGTTAATGATTCCCTTCTCAAATCCCTGAAAGCCCTCCGAAACATCCAGGATGCAGTCTGTGCGGTG
Source organism: Petaurus breviceps papuanus (assembly GCF_028583685.1). Classification (NCBI taxonomy): domain Eukaryota; kingdom Metazoa; phylum Chordata; class Mammalia; order Diprotodontia; family Petauridae; genus Petaurus; species Petaurus breviceps. The sequence continues at coordinate 10,634,397 of NW_027187307.1, read as the reverse complement.
TACCAGACCATTCTGCCGTTAAGGTGGCCAAAAGAAAAGCCTGGATCCACCCCTCACACATCAAGGTGACAGCTCCTCCCGACCCACCACCTGTGGGTAACAGAGCCAGCCTGTGACTTACAACTGAAGATTAAGAAACTGTCCTGACGCTCCTATTCCTGACATTTCCTACCTTTGGCCAGTTCCAACACCTATGCTCTCACCTTGTATTCTTGTACTCTTACTAAGACAATTGATGGGACTCTAGATTCAGAAATGTGACTCATGGCCAGCCCACCCTTTTTCTTTGATCACTGTGCCCGAGATTCATGCTGTTTCCCAATACAGCATGTATTCTGCTGGGACCAATGCTGCTGCTTGTGGAGATGTGGGCAGAAAAGCAGCCTTTGGTCAACCCAGTCATATGTCTGCCCTAAGGATGGGTCCCCAAGTGTGGGGGACAGGGAAATATCACTGTGCCAATTGGGACTGTGTAACCATTGCTGATTGGGTGACCACATTTCATTTTGTTGTAATACCCTTAAGTCATGTAACCCAGTTGTCATCAGGGTTTTGGATTGGACGAAACAGGATTGGAAAACTGGGACACCTTGGGGAATCCAGATTTATGTCACAAGAAGGGACCCCGGGGTCTTGTTCAACGCACTCCAGTGCGAGGGCTCTTACTCCCACCAGTCCTCAACCCACCTCCTGGTGGTGATCAAGCCCCGGATGGCCCCCCCCGTCTCACCCATTACCGTCACCCCTGCAGACTCTGGTAGACCCCAAGTTCCTGGTACCCGAGCTTAACTTCTGACTGCTTGTATTCAAGGACACTTTTTTGCTGGCAGCCCCCATTTTAGTCCCTAAACTAGTTGGCCTTGGTATGGCAGGATCGGTAGTGGTGTGTACCACAACCCTAGTGCAAGAGAACAGATCCCTGGACTCAGTTGAGTCCGAGTTTCAATTATGATCAAGAAAAAGGGGGGAGTGAAGTGCCCACCAGAAATTATACACCAAAGCCCCCTAAACCTGCCAGAAGGGGCCCCTATCAGGGTCCCTGGAAACCACCCAATAGGCCATAATAGTGAGGAAACTTTTTACCTGTGTTGCCAGAAACATACCCCAGATATAAGTCTATTCTTGTTTTTGCTAGGCAATTGAGGTTTCACTAAAAACGGCATTACACCCCCTTGGAACCATAGAACTAGTTCTATAAAAATGTACCTTGCAAAAGACTTGATGCTGTCTTCCCGACTGGGGAGGCAGTCACCAGCTGGTTAATAAACACTCTTCTCAAATTATAATTGGCCTTGCTGTCCTGTTTCTGCTCGGTTGTCCACTTCAGAGGTAATAATGACCTGATGAAGCTTATTCTGCGAGGGAGTGAAATGCTAACTCATTTAGCTGCTCTATGATGAGCAGGGTGGACTAAATAATCAGTAAGCTCCCTTCTAGGTCAAAGCCTTCTCTTCCATCAATGGAAAATCAATTCATAAATTAGTTTATTAAAAACAAATTGGAAAGGGTTATTTCACTCTGACTATCCATGTGGTCCCTTTAAAGGAAGCAACAGTATACAATGAATTGCAGGAAAAGTTATCTGAGAGGCTTTTGAGACAAGCTTAAGCTTAAAGATATTTAATGTAACTGAGATACCCATGGTACTAAGTATAAAAAAAACCAACTATCTTCTCTACAATTGCTTCTAACCCTGTGTGCTGTTCTCTTTGGCCTAAAAGGCCATCTAAGAAACATTATATTGAATGCTCTCCCTCTTCTAGTTTCATTGTTCTTCTCAGGGACTCCGTTCAAATCTCAGCTTCTACAAAAGGTCTTTCTCAGACATTCCCACTCACTGTCTTCCCTTCCTCCTAAGATTACCTTTCATTCAAACTATATGTTCCTGGTATACATAATTGTTTTCATGCTCTTTCCATCATTAGAAGGTGAGCTTCATAAGGCTGAGGACTGCGTTTTTGCCTGAACTTAGGATCCCCAGGGCTTAACACAGTGACTGAAACACAGTAGGCATGTCATGTTTCTCAGTGTATCTGAAAAGTCCTTCAGCTTGCAGTCTAGGTGATGAGCCTTTGAATGAAGCCAGGGCCATCCTCAGGCAACAGACACACAAGACATCACCAAACCTGTACTTGGTCTGTGCCCCACTGCTACAGTCTTTAAGAAACTACCATTAGGTGGCACAGTGGATATAGACAGAGAGGGACCAGGGGTCAAAAAGACCAAAATTCAAATCTGGATTTAGAAATTTACTGGCTGTGTGACCCAGGGCAAGTCATTTTAATCCATGTTTGCCTCAGTTTGTTCATCCGTAGAATGGGGATAATAAGGCAGAAGAGAAAGAGCCTGGAATGTGATGCTGAGGATGGATGGATGGAAAACAACCAGAAGACTTCCGTCAGATGGTGTAATCCCTGCCAGACAACAGTGTGAAAAGAGACTTTTGGACTTTGGAAGGGACAGTTGTTTGATATTGTTTTCTTTTGAATCCCTGTATCTGCACTCATGAAGAGGACTGTGCTGTCAATGCAACGATATACATTCTTATTACTTCCTTGTATTTTATAAATAAGCTCAGTATTGTTTCCCCATATCACTAAGATGATAAGATTAGACACAAAACCTCGGGAAGGGCTCATGTTAATGAAAGATAGGAACCTGCACCCGCAATTACTCAAGAGGAAATGGGACCAACCAGAGACTTAGAAAACCAATGTGAGGCCATGCTCAAGATGTTTGAAGAAAGAGTGTGAAAGAATGTTAAATTGTTTTAGTGAGAAACCACAGTAGGCTAAAAGAAAGAGGGGATTGTATGGGAAAGGTAAAAGTGTGGTTTCTCAGAGACTGTCTGCTAAAGTAAGTCAGTCCTTAGGCCTTAGGCCTAAGTTTTCATTTTTTTATTAGAAATTATGTGACTTTAAAACTTTAGAAATCTTTCTGTATAGTTGCTCTAGTCTAGTCAGTCCTTCTTACCCAGTTTACCATGAAAGAGTTAAGTTTCTACAGAACTGCAAGAATTGCTGAACAAGACTGTTGATAAGGAAGACCAGGCAGTAACCTTGAGAAAAAGCTCAGACCCTGGTTCCCAGACTAAAACTCCTAGACAATACTAAAAATAATGAAGAATGGAAAGGAGCTGGCAGCAGCAGGTGGATTTGACCAATCGAACAGACTGGGTCCAGTATCTCTTGTTATTGCCAATCAGTAGACCAACTGGCAAACCCCCTGCTGTTATGCGAGTTCCCAAATCTTGTGTTAACACCTCCCTTAACCATCATAAGCTTATATTTCATTACAATGTAACCTTTCCCCCTTTGCAAGACTGCATTAGAGTAAAATGAGCATGGTATGATACTTTACTTGGTAGCACAGGGACTGGTTTGGGTATAGTAAATTCAATAGATATTGAGACCCTGGCCAGCAGACTGCGCAGTGCTGGGCAGGACATTTCTCAAACCCTTACTATTAATGCTAAATGGTTACCCACGACGATCCTGCCTCACCAACTTACTCTGAAATATCAAGGCCAATTCCTACAAGTCTTTAATGACTCAACCTTAGCCTCTATTGAATTTGGTACCAATGTTATTAAACTGTTCAATTGGACTCGACACTCCCTCCAAAATATGTATACCTTGATACAAAAGGAAAATGCCCAGACACTTTTGAGTAATGGAGACCCAAAATTGTGGAAATCGTTGTTTCCCCGTGATAGCTATTGGAAATCTCAACAACCAACTCAGACTAAATGCACTCCTATGTGGTGTACCGGAACTATGCATATACATATACATATACATATATACATATACATATACACATACATAATGTTATACATTGGAATGTTATGTGTCACTATCATGTTATTCCTTTTGTCTTGCATAGATATTTTGCTTTGCCTCATTTATATGGGAATTATATAGATATGTACAACGTAACCCATAGCCTGCAAGATTGTATTGTAACTGATAATGGAATGGTGTGTGAGATGATGATCAGACGGTTGGAGCCCTGTCTTCTCTCACACTCCTCTAATCTCTGCGACTTAACTTTGTATCCTCAATCTAACTTTTAACTACAAATGATCAAACGAACCTGAATTCTGTTAGTCAGATTGCTCCTTTTTCTGGACGTTTAACTAAAGTTTCTTTCCTTCATTGGCAGGGTGATGATTTCTACTTTTCCCCTGACATTGTTAATGTTTCTTTCCTTTATTGGCAGGGTGATGATTTCTACTTTTCCCCTGACATTGTACAAAATGTAAATATTTCTTGGGTACCCAAACCCTTTACCACTACCAAATACATACCTATCCTTAGACCCCCTTATACACATTCTGAATCACTCACAACTCCTGCGACAATTATTAGATAAGAATGAAAGAGCGATCAATCAGCATCGTATTCAAATTCATATAGTTGCAGCACAATTGCTCGAGGCCTCCCACTTAGTTTTTTCAGATACTAATCACCATTGGTATGATTTTATTTTTTTTTCCTTTTTTAAATTTCCTTTCTTTTCTTTTTTAAATTAATTTGTTTATTTCCTTTTAGTTTACAGAATTCAATTCCACAATTCCTTGAGTTTCACATTTTGTCCCCCTCCCTCCCATGGCGGCTTATCGTCAAGTATAGGATCTGTAAATACTTTCACATTATACATTAGTCAGGTTATAAGGACGGATTGTACCAGCTGGAACGAAAAATGGTAAAGAGGACATAAAACCAAATAAGAGAATGAAAAAGATCAGGTATTTTGCTTCCACCTGGATATAATCTTAGTTCTTTCTAGTTCTTTCTCTGGATGCACGTATTTCTCTCCATCATGAGTCTTTTGGGATTGACTTATATCACTGCATTGCTGAGAAGAGTCCAGTCTATCAAAGTAGGTCATCACACATACATTGTGTCTGTAATTGTGTACAAATTTCTCCTGGTTCTACTCTTCTCACTCAGCATCAGTTCTTTTAAGCCTCTCCAGGTAAATATGAAAACCATCTGCTCCTCGTTTCTTATAGCACAATAGTATTCAATAACATGCATATACCACAACTTGTTCAGCCATTCCCCAATTGATGGGCACTGCCTTAATTTCCAGTTCTTTGCTACCACACAAAGAGCTGCTATAAACATTTTTGTACATATGGGTCTTTCTCCCATTTCTATGACCTCTTTGGGATATAAACCTAGGAGTGGTATTGCTGGATCAAAGGGTATGAAAGTATTTATAGCCCTTTGGGCATAATTCCAGATTGCTCTCCAGAAAGTCTGGATCAGTTCACAACTCCACCAGCAATGCATTAGTGTTCCAATTTGCCCACATCCTCTCCAGCATTTGTCATTTTCTTGTTTTGTCATCTTAGCCAATCTGACTGGTGAGATGTGGTACCTCAGAGTTGTTTTGATTTGCATTTCTCTAATCAATAGTGAATTAGAGCATTTCTTCATGTGCTTATAGATAGCTTTAATTTCTTTTTCTAAAAACTGCCTGTTCATATCCTTTGACCATTTATCAATTGGGGAATGACTTGTATTCTTATAAATTTGACTCAATTCTCTGCATATTTTAGAAAGGAATCCTTTGTCAGAGACATAGGTTGTAAAGATTCTTTCCCAATTTCTCACCTCCCTCTTAATCTTGGTTACATTGGCTTTGTTTGTACAGAAACTTTTCCATTTCATGTAGTCAAAGTTATCCATTTTACATTTTATAATGTTCTCTAATTCTTCTTTAGTCATAAAGTCTTTCCCTCTCCACAAGTCTGATAGGTAAACTATTCCTTGTTTTAGGAGACTGCTTACAGTCTCAACCTTTATACCTAGATCATGCACCCATTTAGACTTGATTTTGGTATAAGGTGTTAGATAATGGTCTATGCCCAGTCTCTGCCATACTATATTCCAGTTTTCCCAGCAGTTTTTGTCAAATAGTGAGTTCTTATCCCCAAAACCAGGGTCTGGGGGTTTATCAAACAATAGATTACTATAGTCATTGACTTCTGAATCTTGTGTGCCTTGTCTATTCCATTGATCCACTCCTCTGTTCCTCAGCCAGTACCAAGTAGTTTTGATGACTGCTGCTTTATAATACAGATTGAAATTTGGTATAGCTAGTCCACCTTCCCTAGCATTTCTTTTCATTAATTCCCTTGATATTCTGGACCGTTTATTTCTTCCAAATGAATTTTGTTACTATTTTTTTCTAGCTCTAAAAAGTAGTTTTTTGGTAAATTAATTGGTATGGCACTAAATATATAAGTTAATTTAGGTAAAATTGTCATTTTTATTATATTAGCTCGACGCAGCCATGAGCAATTGATATTTTTCCAATTAGTTAGATCTGACTTTATTTGTGTGAAAAGTATATTGTAGTTATGGTCATACAGGTCCTGGGTTTGTTTTGGCAGGCAGATTCCCAAATATTTTATAATGTCTACGGTAACCTTAAATGGGATTTCTCTTTCTATCTCTTGCTGTTGAATTTCATTGGAAATATATAGGAATGCCGAGGATTTATGTGGGTTTATTTTATATCCTGCAACTTTGCCAAATTTATTTATTTTCTCAAGTAGTTTTTTATTGATTCTCTAGGATTCTTTAAGTATATCATCATATCATCTGCAAAGAGTGATAGCTTGGTCTCTTCTTTGCCTAATTTGATTCCTTTGATTTCTTTTTCTTCTCTAATTGCTACTGCTAACATTTCTAGTACCAGATTGAATAAGAGGGGTGACAGTGGACACCCTTGTTTCACCCCTGATCTTATGGGAAATGCTTCTAGCTTCTCCCCATTACATATAATACTTGCTGATGGCTTTAAATAGATGCTACCTATTATTTTAAGGAAGGCTCCATTTATTCCTCTACTTTCTAATGTTTTTAATAGGAATGGATGTTGTATTTTGTCAAAAGCCTTTTCTGCATCTATGAGATGATCATGTGGTTTCTGATAGTTTTATTGTTTATATGATCAATTATACTGACGGTTTTCCTAATATTAAACCATTCTTGCATTCCTGGAAGAAATCTTACCTGATCAAAGTGTATTATTCTTCAGATAAGTTGCTGTAGTCTTTTTTGCTAGTATTTTATTTAGAATTTTTGCATCTATATTCATGAGGGAGATTGGTCTAAAATTTTCTTTCTCTGTTTTATCTCCTCCTGATTTAGGTATCAGTACCATATTTGTGTCATAAAAAGAATTTGGTGGGACTCCTTCTTCACTAATTTTCCCAAATAGTTTGTAGAGTATTGGAATCCATTGTTCTTTAAATGTTTGATAGAATTCACTAGTGAATCTATCTGGCCCAGGAGATTTTTTCCTAGGGAGTTGACTGATGGCTTGTTCAATTTCTTTTTCTAAAATGGGATTATTTAAGTAATTTACTTCCTCTTCACTTTATCTGGGCAACTTGTATGTATGTAAATATTCATCCATTTCCCTAAGATTGTCAAATTTATGTGCATACAATTGGGAAAAATAATTCTTAATTATTGTTTTGGTTCCTCTTCATTGGAGGTAGATTCACCCTTTTCATTTTTGATACTCATAATTTGGTTTTCTTCTTTCTTTTTTTTTATCATATTGACTAAGGGTCTATCAATTTTGTAGGTTTTTTCATAAAATCAGCTCTTGGTTTTATTTATTAATTCAATAGTTTTCTTAATTACAATTTTATTAATCTCTCCTTTTGTCTTCAATATTTCTAATTTAGTATTTAATTGGGGATTTTGAATTTGTTCCTTTTCTAGGTTTTTTAATTGCATGCCCAATTCGTTGAGCTCCCTTTTCTCTAATTTAATCATGTATGCACTCAGGGATATGAAACTTCCCCTGAGAACTGCCTTTAATGCATCCCACAGATTTTGGTATGTTGTCTCATTATTATCATTCTCTTGAATGAAATTACAGATTGTTTCTATAATTTCTTGTTTGACCCACTCATTCTTTAGGATTAAATTGCTTAATTTTCAATTAGTTTTTAGTCTGTCTTTCCCTGGCCCTTTATTGCATATAATTTTTATTGTATCATGATCTGAGAAGGATGAATTTAATACTTCTGCCTTACTGCATAGAATTGTGCGGTTTTTATACCCTAGGACATGGTCAGTTTTTGAGTATGTGCCATAAACTGCTGAGAAGAAAGTATATTCCTTTTTATCCCCATTCAGTTTTCTCCAGAGATCTATCATACCTATCCTCTCTAAAATCCTGTTCACCTCCTTAACTTCTTTCTTGTTTATTTTGAGGTTGGATTTATCAAGTTCAGAGAGGGGGAGATTAAGGTCTCCCATTAGTATAGTTTTGCTATCTATTTCTTCCTATAATTCCTTTACCTTCTCCTCTAGGAATTTGGATGCTACACCACTTGGTGCATATATGTTAAGTAATGATATTGCTTCATTCTGGATGGTGCCTTTTAACAGGATATAGTTTCCTTCCTTATCTCTTTTAATTAGGTCAATTTTTGCTTTTGCTTTATCTGAGTTAAGCATTGCTACCCCTGTTTTTTTTACTTTAGCTGAGGCATGATATATTTTATTCCAACCTTTTACCTTTACCTTGTGTGTATCCCTCTGTTTCAGATGTGTTTCTTGTAAACAGCATATTGTAGGATTATGATTTCTAATCCATTCTGCTATCCTTCTCTGTTTTATGGGAGAGTTCATTCCATTCACATTTACAGTTATGATTGTTATCTGTTTCTTTCCCTCCACCCTATTACTGCCCTTGTTAATGTTCATATTTTCCCTCCCTTCTCCCTTCCTCCCCTTAATAGTTTTCCTTTTGACCACTGCCTCCCTCAGTGTTCCCTTTTCAGCCCCGCTCCCTTTTCCTGCACTTTTCCCTTACTACTTTCCTCCCTGCAAACCACTCCCACCCCCCTTTCATAACCCTTTCCCCCTCCTACTGCCTGTAGGATATTTTTATACTTAATGAAGTATGCTATTTCTTCTTCGCATCAAGAGTGACAGGAACAAATCTCATGCAAAGCTCCTCTTTCCCCCCTCTAAAATGATACTTTTTGCATTTCTTCTCCCAACAGTCCTATGATTAACTGGTTCTTATTCCCTCCTTGTACCAGAAGCAATGAGGGAAAAGCTCATATGCTTCCCAACTCCCTCCCTTTTTTTCCTCTACTATACAGTTTTTATGCCTCTATGTGTGGCATAATTTACCCTTTTTCCACTTCATACAATCCCTTTCTTCCATTGCAGTCCCTTTGTAGCCCTTAATAAGATTTTTTAAATCGTCATTTTGTGTATTTTATAGTCATACCCTCTACTTGTCTATAACCCATTTGCTCTTATCAACATAAGCAGGCAAAAGAAGCAAAGCAAACAGAGCAACACAACTTTACACTCCTATTTTGGGGACAAAAAGGATCAAAGCATGAAAAGGAGGAAGACAGTGAAGTCAGAACAGTGGCAGCAAAAGCTTCAAAGAAAAATATGAGCTAGCATCCGGCCATAGAGGAACTTAAGAAGGATTTTTAAATCCAAATAAGAGAAGTGGAGGAAGAATTGGGAAGAGAAATGAGAATGATGCAAGAAAATTATGAAATGAGAGTCAACAACCTGACTGAAGAAAATAACACCTTAAAAATAGACTAACTCAAATGGCAAAAGAGGCTCAAAAAGCCAATGAGGAGAAGAATTCTTTAAAAACCCGAATTAAAAAAAAAATTTTTTTAAATTTTAAAATTTAAAAATTCCAGATGGAAACAAATCTCAAAAGCTCACTGAAGAGAATCATTCCTTCAGAATTACTTTGGAGCAAATGGAAGCTAGTGACTTTATGAGAAATCAAGACGCTGTTAAACAGATCCAAACAAATGAAAGACTTGAAGGCAATGAGAAATATCTCAGTGGAAAAACCACTGACCTGGAAAATAGATCCAAGAGAGATTATTTAAAAATTATTGGACTACCTGAAAGCCATGATAAAAAAGAGAACCTAGAAATTATCCTAAAAGAAATTCTTAAGGAAAATTGCCCTGATGTTTTAGAACCAGAGGGCAAAATAGAGGTTGAAAGAAACCACCAATCACCTCCTGAAAAAGATCCCAAAAAGAAAACTTCTAGGAATATTGTAGCCAGTTTCTGGAATTCCCTGATCAAGGAGAAAATATTACAAGCAGCAAGGAAGAAACAACTTGAATATTGTAGAAACGCAATCAGGATAGCACAGGATCTGGCAGTTTCTACATTGAGGGATCAAAGGGCTTGCGAAAGGGACATCAGCTACCTTGGGGGCTTGCTTGTTAAAATTTCTGAGCCCTGCCACTGATAAGAAACCAACAGTTGTCTGTACTGGATAAGACAATCCATCCTTTTTATTAATGATTTTATATGATCTAGGAATACTACTGACATCGTTTGAAGTTTATTGTTTATGCTATAGCTAAAATAATTTGGCTGTAACTTATGGAATGTGTAAAATTGAACATTTTAATGTCTCAATGCCAAAACCTAGAATTGTTACTTGATTACTGTATGTGGATCAGAAGAAACAAGGCAAAAACTTCATTACCTTCCTCCTGCATGTATGAAATTTAACAAAGCAGCAGAACCACTTTCAGCCCCTGGTCTATATCAATTCTTATTTTTTTTAATGTCAAGACCCTGGAATCTGTCTCTATAGGAAAAATCATCAGACCGGGTTAGGAACTTGTTTTAGTAGTGCAATTCTTAAATAATGAAGCTAATTTGCTAAAAAGTTGCAAAAGATTAATAAGGATTGCCTATTACACCAGGATGTTTAAATTTGAGAAAGAAAAATTTTAAATAATATCCCTTATGTTTTAAAAGACATAGTAGATCTTTATTGTTTATTACAGCTACATGAGAATAAAATTAATTCTAAAATTAGCTCTAAGCTCTGATGGGTAAAAATTGCTGTTTAAGATAAAAAGCATTTAAGACCATATTCACATAGTTCTGCTTTTTTTTCTGCTTAGGCCTGATTCCTATGATCAGACTATGTAATCAGTAAAGGATATGAACTCTTTTTATGTTAGCTTATTGGAAAATTTAATATTATTTTTTACTTAAGATTATAAAATGTACAGAAATTTATACAAACCACTTAAAAATCACCTGAAGATATTCCCATTGACTAAAGGAATTTTAGAACAAATAGCTTTCAAAAAAATGTGGTGCTTAGCTTTTAATTGTTTGAGATTTGATTTATATTTTTTTTTCTTCTCTCCTTTGGCTAAAACACTTTGTGATACCTAAATTCGTTTTGTTAAGTAATAAGTCAGGAAAATAGAGAATTCTCACTAATCTCTGATAATCATTTACTATCTTATTTTGACTAAAATATGAATTAATCAAACAGGCTCCTCTGCCTCATTTTACAAAAAAAAAAAAAGCTCTTTCTATGTCAGCCACTCCAGAGTCCAAATAAGGCTGGGAGTAGGATTTAAAACAGGAATCCAGAGATCAGAAATCCCCAAAAGACCCAGCTTTGTCTCTGAGAATACCTCTCCTTATGTTAACAAACCCTATTACATGGCCCTTAAGGATGAGACTCTCAATTCGAGGTACTACCTTGAGTAATGAGACTTTTTCTTATCTTATGATTTTCTGGGCATATACCATGTTATGGATTGTTTGTTAATGGTAAAGAAAACACAGATATTCTGTATCACAATTTCAATCAACACTCTGTCATCTTTCTTGTTTTATTGTATTTACCATTTATCCAATTAAGAAAATTCCTTTCTCATACAAGGATTAAGCCATTATGTGGGTCATAATTTTGTGTAACTCAGCAACCCCTAATTGAGATGGTCTTAGAATGTACTTAAGCTATCTCATTCTTTTGCTCATCAGTCAGGACTCTAGTCCTTCCATTCAGGTACAAGTAGTAATGCTAACAATAAATACTTCAACCCACTTAGGTTAGTTTCTGGTAAAACTTAGTTGGAACCCCTATACAATTATTTAGCACATCGAATGTGAGATAAACTTGAACCACAAAAATATAGTAATTCAAAAAGATAACGTGAAAACTTTAAATGATTTCCAAAAATTATTTGGAGACATCATTTGGGTCAGATCTTATTTAAAGATTGGTACACATCAGCTCACTCACTTATTTAATATCCTAAGGGGAGCCCCAAACCTCCATTCTCCTTGCACCTTAACAAAACAAGCAGAACAACTTAAAATTATTGAAAATGCCATTCAGCTGTGCCAAGTCTATAGGATAGATAGTAATAGCCCCATAGAAATCTGTGCACTGAGCACACCTTTAATTCCCTTTGGGGCTATATAAAGGCAACAAAATATCTTAAGAGTGTGTTTATCTCCCTCATCAAAGCCAAAAACCCATTGTTACCTACCCTCAATTAGTAGCTATGCTAACTTATAAGGCTATTCTATGTGTGACAACCACTTCAGGCTTCCTCCCTGTACATATTCAGTAACCTTAGGTTAAAGTCCGAATTGAAATGCTAGTTAAGTCAGACCCTTCCTTGCCAATCTTATTGACTGTGTGTCAAGGAACTAGGGATAATACAATTTTACATCCCAATCAAGGAGTCATTTCCAAAATAACATCTTTTTCTCCTCTCTTACAAGAGGATGAGGCTTTTAGGGGCAGCTAGGTGGCACAGTGAATAGAGCACCAGCCCTAGAGTCAAGAGGACCTGTGTTCGGATGAGGCCTCAGACACTTAACACACAAAAATATAGCCATGTGACCTTGGGCAAGTCACTTAATCCCAACTGCCCTCCAAAAAAGAAAAAAAAGGACAAGGTTTTTTACTGAGGCCTAAAATAGAGAGCTAACAGAAGTTATTTTTACTCCTTCTCATTTACCCAATAGAATGAAATGTTTGCTATTATATGTCTTCTAAAGGAACAATCTCAATCCCTTAACGTTTTTATGGATAGTAAATATTATTTTTTTACTATAAGGAACGTCCAGACAGATTTCAATAATCAAAAGTTATATCAATTTTTTTTTTCAGTTGCAACAAATGGTCAGAGGTGGAGAAGGTCCTTTTTGGATTTCTCATGTTTACTCTCATGTATCTTTGCCTGAGCCCATTCAACAAGGCAATGTTAGCTCATAAATTAACAATACAAACTTACCCAAAACTTCCTCCTTTATCTCTGCATCCAAAATGCAAGGATGTTAATAAGTAATTTCACCTTTACTGGAGAACAGGCCAGGCGAATAGTTAAATCATGCACAAAATGCCTTCTTCACATACCTTCTCTCACTTCCACCTCTATTAATCCTACAAGTTTAAAACCCAATTTGGCAAATGCAGGTCACTTCCTTAAAAAATTACAATATGTCCATGTGACAATGAACACTTTTTTTTGGTAACTTTGAGGGCTGGATAATCTTTGCTGTTTAAAGCTAAATAAGAATCGAGAATATCAACTATCAAATATTTACATTCATAAGAATTTGCATGTACTGATATTTGGAGTGAGACAAATGTTATCAAGCACAGATTAAATTTGCGATCTAAACAATTTGAGCACAAAAGTTGAGTTTTCTTGAATCTAAAATTTACATTTAATTTTTTGAGTCATATGTCAGCATTACAGTTCTTTTTAGGTTGAAGGTTAACAATGTATCATAACTATGACACACATACCTATTTAAGGTGAATGAGAAATGGGAAAGAAAACTTTCAGTGTATTACTAGAAGCCTCTAATATAATTGTTATTGTTGCCATTTCTTCAAGAACTGACTTTTTTTAATGCTTTATTAACTTCTTATTTACATCATTCGTTTCAACCAGATTTTGAGTTACAGATTTTCTCCCTGTTTTTCCCCTACACACCTCCCCCCAAAATAGCAGTCCCACAGGATATCCCCTCCTTTGGGATTTTGGTGTAGGAAACTCCCTTTATCTGGAGTCCAATATACACCTTTTGAAAAGCAGTTGTTAGCTGCATATTGGGCTTTGGTGGAGACTGAACAACTGACTCTGGGCCATGAAGTGATATTAAGACCTGGAATCTCGATTATGACCTGGGTAATGAGTACCCCAGCTTCTCACAGAGTTGGACATGCCCAAGAGGCTAGTATAATCAAATGGAAGTGGTATATTCAAAATAGAGCTAAAATAGGCAAAAGCGGAGTCTCTGCTCTACATGAATCTGTAGCAAACATAGAAATTGAGAGGAATGACACACCCCCTGAGCCAAAGCAACAGTTGGTACAATCCACTGTAAAATGGAATGAGGGATACGATGTATTAACTGAGGAATAAAAGAGACATGCATGGTTTACTGATGGGACAGCAAAATATTTGGGCCAAAAAAGACATTGGAAAGCAGTGGCCTATAACCCATGTACTAGAAGGACTTTGAAAAGTACTGGGATAGGTGGAAGTAGCCAATATGCTGAACTTATGGCAGTATATCAAGCCATCAAAATAGAACAAGGAGGACAGTGTCATATATTCAATGATTCATGGGCGGTAGCTAATGGGTTAGCTATATGGATGCCCATGTGGAAAAATGAAAATTAGGAAATTCATGCCAAACAAGTATGGGGCAAAGAATTATGGGAAGATATCTGGAACATGTCTTTGGTCACTGACTTGTCAGTTTTTCATGTAGATGCTCATGTGGCCCTCACCACGCCAGAATGTGAATACAATGCTCATGCTGATCGACTGTCAAAGATTGCTACTGAACATATTGTCCCTACTTTGACAACAACTGATGATACGGTATTAGCAAAATGGGTCCACCAAACAGCAGGCCATTTGGGGGTCCAGGCCACACACCAGTGGGCACAAGATCAAGGTATTAGTATCCTTCATTCACTGTTAAAACAGATAGCAGAAGAATGTCATATATGTCAATTGGAAAAGGAGCGAACTGTTCCTCGGGTAGTAACTGGAGAGATAGCAAGAGGAAAAGTCCCAGCCCAAATCTGGCAAATAGATTGTATTGGTCCACTACCACTGGATAAAGGATGCAGATTTATATGTACTTGTGTTGACACCTATTCAGGTGTACTAGTGGCTTGTCCTTGTAAGAATGCAACCCAGAAAAACACTTACAAAACTCTAGATCTCATAAGTTTCTATTATGGAACCCCAATGCAGATTCAAAGTGACAATGGGTCACCTTTCAAAGGCAATGAAATGAAGACGTATTGTATACTAAACAATATAGAATGGATATATGATATCCCATATTATCCAGAAGCATCTAGGTTAATTGAAAGAATGAATGGATTACTGAAAGAACAGTTGAGGAAGATAAGTTCCAATATTTCATATCAATATTGGAAGGATAATTTGTTCATGGCTTTACCTAATTTGAATAATAGACCATTGGGAGGAAGTACACCTCTAGCCAGAATGATGACCCCAAATCTGCAAATTAGAAAACAACGAACACATAAGATCCCAAATATTGAGTATTGGACCTTGAGGCCAGATGTCCCAGCACCGTACCCAGGACCACCTGGTTTGGTGGGGTATGATTTACATTGTTTAGAGGACTTTTGGTTGGACAGAAAAGAAATAAGAAAAATCTCCACTGGGATATGCATAAGAATCCCTAAAAATCACTTTGGACAGATTTTACCCAAATCAGGATTAGCAGCTCAAGGAATACATGTATTGGCTGGAGTAATAGATTCTAATTCTCAAGGAGAAATTGTTGTAACATTCCATAATTTAGGTGAAGGGCCCATACAGATTCATAAAAATGATAGGATAGTTCAAGGGATTATCGTTCCTTGTAAAACAATACCATTTGTAAAAACTGACCCTCCTTCCAAAATAACTGTCAGAGGAACTGAAGGATTTGGTTCTACTGATAGAATAAAATCAGGAGCTAAAGTATGGGTAAAACGGAAGCCAGATGATGTTCCAAAGGCTGCAGAGATTATAGCACAGGGGAGGGATAACACTGTAACTATTGTTTATTCTGGAGAAGATGATTA
>NW_027187307.1:10490221-10598458 GCF_028583685.1 Petaurus breviceps papuanus | reverse complement strand
TCTGTTGGACTTCTTTTACAATAAGCACTTCACCAATGTGTTTTCCTCGGTAATGACAAAGCATCTTGTGCCAAAGGTTTGCTTCTTATAGATAGCAACGCATTCATTTACGTTAATTTTCTTTTGTGATGTTGAAGTAAATAGCCCCTTCTAGACATTTGTGTCAGTCTGGGACAACATTTTCTTGTCCTAATGGTTGAAGATGATGATTTATTATTATTAAGATTATCTAATAAGCATGAGTTTTCCAGAGTTGCTTTATAAGTCCCAGAAATAAACCTTTATTGAAAATGTTATAGTTTTGAACTTTATTTATCGCCTTCTTAAAATCCTAGTGCCCACAGAAACCTAATTGGCCTCAGATTGGAGTAGGGGTGGGGAATCTGTGACCTCAACACTACATGTATCCCTCTTGGTCCTTGGGTGTGGTCATTTGAGCCCAAATTTTACAGAACGAAGCCTTTTATTAAGGGGATTTGTTGTATGAATTTTGGATTCAAAGGGATGCACTTGAGCACCTAGAGGGCCACATGTTCCCCACCCGTGCATTAAAGATTACAAGCAATGAAGTAAAATAATTGATTATTTTTGAAGTCATCCTTGTGAACATTTTAAAATCTATCATCTAGGGGTGGCTAGGTGGCTCAGTGAATAGAGCACTGGCCCTGGAGTCAGGAGGACCTGAGTTCAAATGTGGCTTCAAACACTTAACACGAAAACTAGCCATGTTACCTTGGGCAAGTCAGTTAACCCCAATTGCCCTCCAGCTTGTCTCAAGGCTCTGGGGAGCTTTTTGTGTACCATGCACCTGGCCCAAACTACATAGGCCTCTCTCTGTCTCCTTATTCCAACCTGGCTGGACAATTGACTCACTGAGATTTATTTTGAATTTTCTCCATCAGGATTTGGTGAGGTGCATTTTGTCGGTATGTTTGGAGGAGTTTTACGGATGAGAGCATGGCTGAACTACTTCTTTCTTTTACTACCCTGTGGCCTCTGGTGTAGAAGCTTTTCAGTTTCACATGATTAAAATTATTTTGTCTATCTTTTGTGATCACCTCTCTCTCTTGTATGATTAACAATTACCTTCCAGCCATATCTTTTCAAGGTATTTGCTCTGGTTCTGTCTTAATTTTTTATGCTGTGAACTTTAGTATTCAAGTTGAATAGGCACTTTGAGTTTACTGTAGTGTGTTGGGCTAAACATAATTTCTTCCAAACCACTTTCAACTTCGCTACAAAACTTGGTCAGACAGGGAGTTCTTTTACATATAATTTATGTTCTTGACTTTATTCAACAACTTAGTCATTGAGTGCAGTTAGTTCTGATTCTTCCTGATCTAGTCTGCTTCACCTACCTCCTTTTGTTCATTAACCAGTATTAAATGATTTTGATGTTTACTACTTTATAGTATGCTTTGCAGTCTGAAAATGGTAATCATTACTCATTATTACTCTTTTTTCATTTATTTACATTAAGATGAATTTTGCTATTTTCCCCAACATATGTTCTAGGTAGTCTTATTATTATAGTACTAAGCCAAAAAGATCATCAAGGTAGTAAATCATTTTTATTATATTGGAATGGCCCAGTCATGAACAATGAATGTCTTTCTAAATGTGTATACCATTCTTTGTGTTTTTGAAGGATATTTTGTAACTCTCTCTCTTTCTCTCTCTTTCTGTGTGTGTGTTTGTGTATAAGCCTTGAGTGTATATTAGTGGATTGACTCCTGTTTTGTAGTTATTTTTTAATTTATTTTTTAAAATATTATTTACTTTTAGTTTATAACATTCAGTTTCACAAGTTTTTGAGTCCCAAATTTCCCCCTCCCCCTCTCTCCCCTTGGTGTATGCAATCTGATATAGGTTCTACATATTCCTTCCTATCAAACATTAGTGAAGATGTAAAGAAAAATTATAACCAATGGAATGAATAATGAGAAAGAAGAAACAAAGCAAAACAAAATGGAAAAGAAAGAGATTAAGTTGTTTGCTTCAATCTACATTCAGACTCCATAATTCTTTCTCTGGATGAGGATAACCTTTTCCATCATGAGTCCTTTGGAGTTGTCTTATAACCTTGTAATGATGAAAAGAGCCCAGTCTATCAAAGTCAATCATCACAAATATGATGTGTCTGTAATTGTGTACAAAGTTCTGCTTCTGCTTTCCTCAGACAGCATGAGTTCATCTAAGTTTCTCCAGGTTATTACGAAATCTGTCTGCTCCTCATTTCTTATAGCACAACAGTATTCCATTACATTTATATAACACAACTTGTTTAGCCATTCCCCAATTGATGGACATCCCTTTTTATTTCCAGTTCTTTGCCACCACAAAAAGAGCTGCTATAAATATTTTTGTATATACGGGTCCTTTTCCTACTTGTATGATCTCTTTGGGACAGAGCCGCAGAAGTGGTATTGCTGGGTCCAAGGGTATGGACATTTTTATAGTGCTTTGGGCATAGTTCCAAATTGCTCTCCAGAATGGTTGAATCAGTTCACAACTCCCCCAACAATGCATTAGTGTTCCAATTTTCCCACATCTCCAATATTTGTCTTTTCCCTCTTTTGTCATGTTAGCCAATGCCTGTTCATATCTTTTGACCATTTATCAACTGTATACTTATGAATTTGACTCTGTCTTATGTATGTTTTAGAAATGAAGCCTTTATCAGAGACACTGGTTGTAAAAAAATTTTCCCAATTTTCTGCTTCCCTCCTAATCTTGGTTACATTGGCTTTGTTTGTACAAAAACATTTAAATTAAAAAGTAATCAGAATTGTCCATTTTGCATTTTGTAATGCTCCCCATGTCTTGTTTAGTCATATATTCTTCCCTTTTCCATAAATCTGACAGGTAAAGTATTCCTTGTTCTCCCAGAATGCTTACAGTATCAGCCTTTATATACTTTATTCACACATTCACATATGTATTTATATGCCCCTATACCCACCTATATAGACATATATGAGTGTGTGTATATATGCATTTCTATTCCCTCCAACTATTCTCAATATGACTTACAATGATTATTTTTCCATGTAGGGATGTAAGTAGTTCAACTTTGATACATTCCTTATGATTTCTTTTCCCTGTTTACCTTCTCATGCTTCTCTTGCTTCTTGTATCTGAATGTCAAATTTTCTACTCAACTCTGGTTTTTTAATCAAGAATGCTTGAAAGCCCTATTTCACTGAAGGACCGTATTTTCTCCTGAAATATGATATTCAGTTTCTCTGGGTAGGTGATTCTTGGTTTTAATTCCAGCTCCTTTGACCTCTGGAATATCATATTCCAAGCCCTTCTATCCCTCAGTGTAGAATTTGCCAGATCCTGTGTTATCCTGATTGTGTTTCCCCAATATTCAAATTGTTTCTACCTGGATGCTTGTAATATTTTCTCCTTGATCTGGGAATTCTGGAATCTGGCTAGAATATTCCTAGGAGTTTTCTTTTTGGGATCTTTTCCCAGAGGTGAGTGGTGGATTCTTCAACCTCTATTTTGCCCTCCAGTTCCAAAACATCAGGGCAATTTTCCTTGAGAATTTCTTGAAGGATGATTTCTAGGTTCTTTTTTTTGATCATGGCTTTCAGGTAGTTCAATAATTTTTAAATTATCTCTCCTGGATCTATTTTCAGGTCACTTGTTTTCCCAATGAGACGTTTCACATTGCCTTCCATTTTTCATTTGTTTGGATCTGTTTAATAGTATCTTGATTTCTCATAAGTTCACTAGCTTCCATTTGCTCCAATCTAATTCTGAAGGAATGATTCTCTTTAGTGAGCTTTTGAGATTCTTTTTTCCATCTGGCAAATTCGGCTTTTTAAGGCATTCTCCTCCTCATTGCCTTTTTGAGCTTCTTTTGCCATTTGAGTTAGTCTATTTTTTAGGGTGTTATTTTCTTCAGTCATGTTGTTGACTCTCATTTCATAATTTTCTTGCATTGTTCTCATTTCTCTTCCCAATTTTTCCTGCACTTCTCTTATTTGGTTTTAAAAATCTTTTTTAAGGTCCTCTGTGGCTGTAACCACCTCTTATTTTTCTTGGAAGCTTTTGGTGCAGGAGTTCTGACTTCACTGTCTTCCTCCTGTTCCATGCTTTGATCGTTTTTGTCCCCAAAATAGGAGTGTAAAGTTGGATTGCTCTGCTTGGTTTGCTTCCTTTGCCTGCTCATGTTGCTACTCAATTACTTGACTTTTGAACTTTTTGCTACAGTAGGACTCTGCCACCAGACAGGGGAACTTTATCCCAAACGCTGGGGTTTGCTCAGCTGCCAAAGGTATTAGTTGGCTGCCCTCTCTGAGGCCTCCACACGCTCTGGCAAGCTGGTCACACACCCCAGGACCTCCATCCTAGACCACAATCTAGATCCAAGCAGGTTAAAGCAAGAGTGATTGCCCCTCAATCTGGTTGCTTGGTCCCCCTACAATCTTCAGGCCACGAGCTGAAGCTTCCACGTGGTGTCTGCATGGCCACGACACCTCAGAGGCTTCTCCCCCCAGGCAGCAAAAGCCTATGCATTCCCAGTTCCCAGGTCCTAAAGTCCACACTGCTCTGATTTCTCACTTTGTCCTTGGCATCTATGGGTTGATCATTCTGGAAATTGCCACAGCTGCTGGTGATCTGAAGTCCCTCCAGCCAGTGGCTGGTCAGGCCACCCTGGGGCTAAGATCTCTGGCTGGAGTGGGACTGGGGTTGGCTCCCAGAGTGCTGTGCTTGCCACTATCTGCTGGCCTGCAGGGCTCTCCTCAGCAGGAGGTTACCTTCTCTGTGTCATTTTGTGGGATCTGTAGCTCCAAAATTTGTCTAGAGTCATTTTGTTTTTTTATGTGAATTGGAGGTGGTGGGAGCCAAAGTGGCATCGAAGTCCTGTTTCTGGCCTTTTCTTTAAAAAAAAAATTCTTTGGTATACAGACTTAGTGGTATTGCTGGGTCAAAGGGTATGCACATTTTTGTAGCACTTTCAGCATAATTCCAAATTTCTCTCCAGAATCATTAGATCAGTTCTCATTTCCATCAACACTGCATTAGTGCCCCAGTTTCCCCCCATCCTTTCCAACATTAGTCATTTTCCTTTGCTGTCCTATCAGCCAATCTGATAGGTGTGAGGTGGTAAGTCAGCATTGTTTTAATCTGTATTTCTCTAATCGTTAGTGATTTAGAGTATGTTTTCTTATGACTATAGATAGCTTTGGTTTCTTCATCTTAAAACTGTCTGTTCATGTCCTTTGACCAGTTATCACTTGGGGAATGGCTCATATTCTTATAAATTTGATTCAGTTCTCTTTTTATTTGAGAAATGTGGTGTTTATCAGAGGGACTTTATGTAATTTTCCTCCCAATTTCTGCTTTCATTTGAATCTTGGCTGCTTTGGTTTTGTTTGTGAAAACCATTCTAATTGAATGTAATAAAAATTATGTTCAGGCAGCTAGGTGGCGCAGTGAGTAAAGCACCAGCCCCAGAGTCAGGAGGACCGGAGTTTGGTTCCAGCCTCAGATACTTAACACCCACACAAAAAAAAAAAAAACTAGCTGAGTAACCTTGGGCAAGTTACTTAACCCCAACTGCCCACCAAAAAATAATAAAATTAATGTGTTTTATGTCCTGTAATGCTCTCTTTCTCTTGTTTGGTCATAAATTTTTCCCTTATCCTTTGATCTAACAAATTAATTATTTCACACTCCTCTAATTTGCTTATTGTATCATGTTACTGTCTATATCTTGTGCCCCTTTTGATCTTATCTTGGTGTATGTGGTGTGAGATATTGATGTATACCTTAGCTTCTATTAAACTCTTTTATAGTTTTCACAGCAGCTTTTGTCAAATAGTGAGTTCTTGTTCCAAAAGTTGGGATCTTTGCCTTTATCAAACACTAGATTACTTTGGTCAATTTACCACTATGTATTGTGTACCTAATGTATTCCAGTGATCCACCACTCTATCTCTTAGCCAATACCAGATTGTTTTGAAGATTACCACTTTGTAATACACTTGAGATCTGGTACTGCTAGGCTACCTTCCTTCATATTTTCCCCCATGAATTCACTTGATATTCTTGATCTTTCAAACTTCCAGATGAATTTGGTATTTTTTTTCTAGCTCTATAAAGTAATTTTTGATAGTTTGATTAACATGGTACTGTATAAATAAATAATTTAGACAGAATTATCATTTTGATTATATTGATTCAGCTTACTCATGACCAGTGGATCTTTTTCCACTTGTTCAGACCTGCCTTTATTTGTGTGAAAACTGTTTTGTAGTTGTACTCATATGGTTCCTGGGTTTATCTTATCAGGAAGACTCTACGTATTTTATATTGTCCACAATTATTTTAAATGGAATTTCTCTTTCTCCCTTTAGCTGATGCTGGACTTTATTGGTATAAGTTGTGATGACTTATGTGGATTTATGTTATATGCTGTGACTGACAAAGTTGTTAATTATTTTAGCTAGGTTTTCAAGTATACCATCGTATCATTTGCAAAGAGTGATAATTTTGTTTCCTCATTGCCTATTTAATCCTTCAATATCTTTTTCTTTTCTTATTGTTATCTAGTACAATACAGAATTATGGTGGTGATGGGCATCCTTGCTTCAGCCCTTATATTATTGGAAAGATTTCTGGTCTATCCCCATTACATATAATGTTGCTGATAGTTTTAGACAAATACAACTTATTTTTTTTTTGGAGAGCAATTGGGGTTGTGACTTGCCGAAGGTCACACGGCTAGTTTTTGTGTTAAGATCCAGATCTGAATCCAGGTCCTCTTGACTCCAGGGTCAATGCTCTATTCACTGCGCCACCTAGCTGCCCCTTAAATACCACTTATTTTAAGGAAAACTCCATTTATTACTATGTTGTCTAGTGTTTTTTTTTTTTTGTAGGAATGAGTGTTGCATTTTATCAAACTTTTTTTTCTGCATCCATTTAGGTAATCATATGATTTTTGTTGTTTTTCTTATTGATATGATCAATTATGCTGATAGTTTCCCTAATGCTGAAGCCGCCCTCCTTGTATAAATCCCGCCTGGTTATAGTGTATCATCTTTGTGATACATTACTATAATTTCCTTGCTAGTATTGTATTTAATTTTTTTTTGTATCCGATATTCGTTAGGGAAATTAGTCTCTAGTTTTCTTTTTCTGTTTTTTCTCTTCCTAGTTTAGATAACAGCACTATCTTTATGTTAAAAAAGGAATTTGTAAGGACTCCTTTGTTTAATTTTTCAAATATATAGTAATAGAATTAATTGTTTTTAAATAGTCGGTATAATTCACTTGCAAATCCATCTGGTTCTGAGGAATTTTTAGGGGGCTGATTGATGTCTTGTTCACTTTCTTTTTCTAAAATGCAGTTATTTAAATTTTCTTTTCTGTCAATCTGAGCAATTTATATGTTTGTAAATATTCATCCATATCACTTAGATTGCCAGATTTATTGGCATATAATTGTCTAAAGTAACTCCTAATAATTGTTTTAATTTCTTCCTCTTTCATAGTGAATTCACTTTTTTTTTTCATTTTTTATACTGCTTTTTTGATTTCCTTCTCTTTTAATCAAATTAACCAATGGTTTGACTATTTTATTGTTGTTTTCATAGATCCACCCTCTGGTTTTATTTATTAATTCACTGGTTTTCTTTTAGTTTTATTAGTATTTCCTTTGGTTTTCAGAATTTTCAGTTTGGTGTTTAGTTGGGTATTTTAAATGTGTTCTTTGTTTTTGTCCTGCTCCCAGGACCAATGAAGGTTCCCCTGTAATTCTTTCTAATCAGTTGTCTAACCTCCTTGCCATCTGATGGTTGAGGGCTCCAGAAATCAGCGTAGCTAATTCAGTCACCCCCAGGGTGTGCTAATGACTTGCCCAGCACCTGTCCTGCTGCTGGCTTTCTGGGACTGGCCTGTTGCTGGCTTACCCAGGTGTGGCCTCTACAGGATTGTATTCCACTCTGACCTCAGTGAGACAGACCTTTTCAATCAACTTTGTAAATTGTCTGGGGCTAGAAAATTGTTAAAATTGTTTAACTCCCGTCTTTTTGTTGGTTGTATCACTCCAGAATTCTTCTACTGTTGAAGGTGAAAAGAAAGGGGGAAAACATTTGTTTAAAGGGCAGTAGAAAAGGGTTATTGGAGGTTAGCTCCCTGCACAGCTAATTCTAAACTATTCTGTAAGAGAATTTTAACCTTTTTTTCTGCTTGACATTTGCAACTTAATATTCTTCCCCCCCCCCCATCATTATGCTTATAGGTTGGGAGGAATAAGTGCACAGGAAATAGTTTCCTCCAGAGGTTGTGGCTCAAGACACGAACTTCAGAGCTCTTTGTATTTCACTTTATCTGAAATCTGGAAGGAAATTATGGATCCAGCAAAAAGGAGAGAGAAATATTGAAGTTGCTCACAAGATACACTGAAAAGGGCTTTCATTTTATGTCACTATTATTTCTCCTTTGTTGTTGTTTTACACAAATTCCCCACACCACAACTGACTTTAATTTGAAATGCTGATAGTATAATTGAGAAGCCATTATTTAGTTAGAGTTGAAAATTCTAGTGTATCTACCAAACACGATTTTTGCATGTTGTCTCTCCTGTTAGAGGAGTTTTTGGTATCCATAGCACTTAGCATGTTGCTTGGCACATTGTAAACAGTTAAGAAATACTTATGGACTGACTGAACATATTAGTCTAACCTTGGAGCTCATTTAGCAATGAAGTTGTAATAATCCAGTTTTCTCGTTGAGTTTTTCAAAGGGAATACATTAATAAGTAAGGAAACTGAAAAATAAGACATTAGGAGACTCACACTATAGTTTTTTGTGAGCTAAGGTTTGAGATGTTATTTGACATTTAAAGGATGATGTTAAATTGAGCCAATTGTAATGAAATTAACCCCTTTATCTAGATGAGAAAAAAAATCTCTCCTACATCTCTCCTATTCGCATGTCAACAAACTAACTACACTTAACTGCGTTCATTTCCTCTTGTCTCTCTTTGACTATGAAACCTGGATTCCAGCCCTTTCACTCAATTAAACTGGCTTCTTTCCAAGGTAATCTCTTTTTTACAAGTCAGCCTATTGGCCTCTTCCCAGACCTTATCTTTTCTCATTTCTTGACTTCTCTGTAGCACTTGTCCCTGTTGAATTCTCTTATCTTGTTTTAGTGCCAGTGTTCACTCCTACTTCTTCTGCCTGCCTAGATATTTCTTGTAACTCTCCCTGTATCATCACCCACGTTCTCTCCCCTTCCTCATGTGTGGCTGTTCTCCAGAGCTCTCTTTCTTTCCTCCATTTTCTCTCTTGGTGATCTCATCAGCTTTCATAGGTCCAATTGTAACCTCTATGGTGTTTAAATCCAAGTATTTATATGTAGTCTTCCTTGAACTCCTGTCCCATATTACAAAATTTATATTAGAAATTTCCAATAAAATACCTGTGAGGACCTTAAATGTTACATGTTTAAACCTGAACTTATTATCTCTCCCTCAAATCTTTCCCTTCTCTTTAACTGTTTTCTATTGAGGGCATCACCATCCTTCTAGGCATTTAGGTTTGCAACTCAGAACCATTCTCAAATCTTCATTTTCCTCAACTTGACCCTTTTTCCACCTCCATTCAGTGGCCAAATCTTGTTGATTCTGCATTTCCAAACATCTTTTACATCTGTTCACTTCTCTCCATTCATGTGGCACCCAGCCACCTGAGCTATTAGTCACCCATTAATTATTGTTTGGACTATTGAATCAGCCTCCTAAATAACCTTCCTCTCTTCTATCCATCCTCCATATAACTGGCAAATTGTTATTCCTAAAACACATTTCTGAGCATGTCCATTTCCTTGACTCCCTTCTTCTCAATTCCTTTTCTCCATTCTCTTTAGATGTTTCCATTTTCCTAAGCTCTAGCCCCAGATAACTCTCTCCTTGTTCCTGTCAGTACTCCAGAGCTGCTGGAAACCATGCAGCTGAGCTGACTGAGGCTACTGCAAATTGATATTTTTTATCTCAACTTGGTTCTCACTCCTCTGTGATTGATTTTCTACCCCCCCCCACATTTGCTGTTCTTAGGTTTGTCCTCTCTCCACAAGCCTCTGACATGCTGCCCTCTATTATCCTTATATCTCTAAAACTTGCCTCCAACTTGATGGAATACCTCACTTTTTTATCTAGCCTTTCACCTAGACTTTTTCAATAGCCTCCTAATTCAGCTCTCTGCCTCAAGTCTGTTTCCTTTACAATCTGTCCTCCACACAGTTGAGAAAGTGATTTTCTTAAAGTGTGATTCTGACCATATTACTCCCTTACTCAATAAAATCCAATTGTTCCTTACTGCCTCTGAAATCAAATATACATTCTTATAATTTAAGGATTCCTATCAATTTTTCCACTGGAACACCATTATGAATGAGATGTTAGACGAACAAAATTTCTTCTTCTCTTCAGGGCAGGGTGAAGAGCAAATATGCTAGGAACACCTTTGGTTGTGTTGATCTGTGGCTTTGTTATTACCTCTGTACACATTAGGAATCACAGGCAATTTCTAACTGAAATCAAACATGGATATTTGAAGATATCCCAATGTGTGAGTAAATTCATTTTTTAAAAATGGTTTACTGAAGTCAAATCAATTGTATGATTTTCTCAGTCCCTACTCAGCAACTCATGACTTTTTCATGGTTGTTTTTTAAACATTATCACAGTATGTTTGTATAGGATAAATACAGACTAGTGACACTAGATATATTCCAAATCCTCTTGGGCTTTTTCATTCACCCAAGAGACATCTGTTAAGTTCTTTCTTTATCTCTCTCCAACTGTGCAAAGTTCTGGGGATAAAAAAAAAAACAACAACAAAAAAACCAACAAAACCAGTCACTGACCTCAAGGTGCTTATATCCTAATGAATGTAAAGGAATGTAGGAGTGAATGAATGAGTATCTGTTTTTAATTATGTGATAAGCACTGTGGAGGCAAGCAGGAAAGGTAAGACAAACTTTTTGCCCTAAAACAATAAACCTTTGAACATAGGGACACACTATAATGGTGTAACTCCCAAACATTCAGGCCCAAAGAGTCTCATTTTGTAAGGTACCATACACCCAGAATGCAAGTGATATTATATCTTTCATCACGTCACTCTACTCACAGTCTCAACTTCCTCATCTGTAAAATGAGAAAACAGCAAATTGGCAGAGTAGGAAGGAGCCCTATAGCCCAGGTCAACCTCTCCCCCCAACTACTCCAACAGTGATCAAAAAATGTCAGACTGAGTAGTGATTGGGAAATTAAAGAATAAACAACAGTAGGTCATCTTTTGAGTCCAAGATCTTAAATTCAACCTATAGGCAGCTCTCTAGGGTAGGAACTGTGGAACAGTAAAGGACTGGGATCATAGACTCAGTGCCCAGAGCTCTGAGGTAGGCCTGTAGCACAAGGATGTTTAGAGCAAATCTATAATCAGATCCTGACTAGAGCCAATAGCAACATCTCAGTGTCCAGAGATGGTCACTGATTCAATCCATGGCCCAACTCAATAACTAGGGTTCTCAAAGAGGAGACAGGAGCATGGATTAAGCATCCAGTCATTGGCTAGGTCAATGAGAATTGGCCAGAGTGGACTGTAGAGCCAACCCCTGCTCATGCCATCAGTGTGGAGACCAAGATTAGGGATTTACTGCCCAGAGCTCTAATGTAGAGATTATTCAAAGCAAATTGTGGATTTAGTTCCCTGCTTAGGAGAGCAGTATAGGGGGAAGAGAATGTTTCCCAGAGCATTGTATTATAGAGTATTGTAAATAGTCCCTAGGGTTCCCAGATAGTCCAGCAACACCTGATTACCCAGAGTACATTGCTGGAAGAATGACTAAACAATAAAATTATGAGCTATTATGGGGTCAAGGATATCTAAGATACAAACTCAGAAGGTAAGAACCCTACAACAACTGCAAATAAAACCCGAAAAGAAAGGTGTATAGCTTTTCCACAATTACAATTCTTATGAGACATGATACTAGAGTTTTAAAATGTATTTAAATTGTATTAATACAAATGAAATGAGAGTGAAAGTAGTAAGTTTTAGAAAATAAATGAGGGGTGGCCAGGTGGCTCAGCGAGTAAGAGCACCGGCTCCAGTGTCAGGATGACCTGGGGATCAAATCTGGGCTCTGATACTTAGCACCACACCCAGAAATAACTGGCCGTGTAACCTTGAGCAAGTTACTTAACCCCGATTTCTTTAAAAAAAATGAAAATAAATGAAAACTATGGAACACAGATTGGGGAAAAAGAATTAGTAGCTTAGCTCAAGAGGGGACAAATTCTTAACCAAGTAACAGAGTTCCCAAAAATTAGAATAGACTACATAGAAGTTAATCCTCCATAAACTAATATTAAAACCAAGCCAGAAGATTGGAAAAAGAAAATGTAAGGTATCTCATATATAAAAACAAAACTATCCTCTTCTGGAAAACAAATAAAGGAGAGATAGTTTAAGAAATATTAGACCATCTGAAAACCATGATGAAAAAAGAACATTGACATCATATTTCAAGAAATCATTAAACAATTCCTTTATCTTTTGGAACCAGAGGGCAAAATAAAAACAGAAAAAAATTTACTAGTCACTACAGTCAGTTCAGATATTGAGGAGCAATAGTCCACATCACACAAGATTTAGCAGTTACCACATCAGAGGAGAGGAGAACATAGAATACAAGATTCTAAAGGGCAGAAGATATAGCCTTAAAACCAAGAATCAATTACTCCCCCAAACTAAGTTTTCTCCTGCAAATGGGAAAAAGTGGATTTTTTATGAAAATAAAAGATCTCCAAGGATTCCTGATAAAAGCAGAGCCTAGTTGAACTTTGGAAATACAACAAACATGGGAGTAAAGAGAAACAAAAAAATGGCATAAAATGAGTAATTTGAGAAGACTTGACAGGAATAAAATCTTTGCATTCTAAAGGATGGGGCAGGGAGTGACATGGGTTCTTCTAATTATAGTAACATCAGTGGGAATCAGAGATGGAGTGAAATAAAATAGAGGGTCTTGCAATATTTTTTTTGGTTATATTTCGATAATCACAAGAGAGAGAAAAAAGAAAGAAAAGAGATGGACAAAAAGGATATACTAGGGAAGAAAAGGGAAAAATGGGTCCGAGGAAGGAATTTTTCACATAATCAGTGACACAAGTTGAAATCAACAAATAAACAAGGGGTGGAGCACCAGGTACCACTTGAATGTCACTTTAAATGTAGAGTGAAATGAGCACAATTCATTTTGGTCTACATAGTTTTCTTTAATCAACTCAATAAACTGGAGATTAGCTTCAGTGTTTACAATGAAAACACACAGGGCATAATAAAATGTGTCTTTAAATAAAAAAAATAAGAAATGAGTACAACCAGGAGAAAAAGATATACTGTAAGAATAACATTATAAAAACTTTATTGAAAGGCCTAAGAACTCCTCTCAATGCAGTTATCAACCACAGCTTTTTGTAGAATTTGTGATTTTGATTTGTCCACCTCTTGACTGAAAAGTGATGGACACGGCATGCATTCAGAGTGAGAAACGCCATGAGGAAGGTATTTTCCTTGACTGTGTATATATGTTGTAGGGCTTTCCTTTTTTTCCATTGGGCGAAGGTGAAGAGGAGGAGGTAGTAGGAATAAAAAGGAGATGCTTGTTAACTGAAAAAAAATTTTTAGAAAGAAAATACCAAGCGTTTCTTGTTCTCAGTTTGCACTATAATTGGGGAGATAACAAATACAAGAAAAGTCAGTTGCAAGATATGTAGAAAGCAGGGTTCAACTCTGTGGTGGATGGTAATGCCCAGAAGTCCTTGGGTTGCTTAAGAATGTAAGATGACAGTAATAAGGACTATTGGGTATGGAAGAAGGGCAGATTAAAGCCAAGAGTGGCATGGCCTTGGGAAAGGCCTAATGAGTTGTTGATTGTCATATCTCTAAGCTCTTCCACAGTCAGGCAACTATGAGAAAGTGAGAAGACAAGAAAGAAGTTCTTCCTTCCAGCTGCATCCCAGATGGATTCTGGAATTGTCTGGGCTCAAGAAAGTGCAAGGGGAAAGGCAAGAGTATGCCCTTGATAGCAGCTATTCTTCACAACACTTAACCATCCTGTGTGGCAAAGACATCTTTGTAAATCCATATACATGAGATACCTAGAAAGTAGATATGAAGTAACCTTAGAAGGGAGGTCACTAGAATGTGGGGGAAACTTGTCCTAAGTATAAATGGAATCACAGCTTAGAAATAATAACACAATTCATTCTGGGTATTACCTTCCTTTTATTTTACCACATATAAATCTGTGAAGTGTTTTACCAATATATCCATGGCAAGTAGCTTAGGGACCTATTTGAGTTACAAGAGAGTCTATTTTTCTTCATTTTAAGTCTATTTAAAGACATTTATATTTGCCCTTGTCCTTAGAATGCTGAGGTATACAAATGCTAGTATTTTTGGAGTGACATTTCAGTAGAAACAAAGAAAGTTTCCATAAAAACTGGTCTTTCTATATGAAAAGATCAATTTAACCTTGTTCAGGGTTTCTTCATTTTGTCAGTTTGTCTCTTCACACAGAAGATAAGATGAATGCTAAGTGTCACTTTCATGAAAACTACTAGAACTAGCTGGACAGTATTCTAACTTAATGCCACATATACTTTTTAACAATTTAGGATTTAAAATGTCAAATAATTAAACATAATATGGAAAAGAAAAAATAAATTTTAGATTCTGAGAGTTGAACATTTATCATTATTGATGTGGATATTCCCTTATGTGATGCTAAGTGGGGCTGAGCCCATCCACTCTAAGCCTTCTCATCCTATATGACTCAAATCTGTGTCTTCCACAGGTAGTCTGTTCAGTATGTTGAGGGCCTTCCCTTTAATCTGTTGATATTATTTTAATATGTATCTGTCTATCTATTTTCCTTCACTCTTCATCCACATCACACCCACTAACTATAGGGGGGATCGTTCCAACTTCTTTTCTGCATCTTCTGTACTATTTTCCTTGATCTCATCAGCTCCCATGGTTTCTATTGTTTCTCAGTTTTAATTACTTTGCCTCTCCAAAGAGAACATATTAGCTGTCCTTCCATTTAGAGTTTACCATGAATGTAAATAAAATAGAAGAAATGACATAGATTATAAGAAATAAAAAAATAGATCAACTTCAGTAGGAGAATTTAGTTATTTTTCAAATAACTATTCCCCAAAAAACTATATTCCCCAAATATCTTTGACCCTGGAAGTATGCCTATCTCAGATTCAGAACCTCTGGCTTAGGGCTTTTCCGGAAAGCATAATTTAAATGCAACCTTTTTAGGGGCATTCATATTTATTACATAATTACTGTAGAAAACGCATAATATCTCATGAAAAATTATTTTTTCCCTACTTGTTAAAATGAAGCAAAAGCAAATGTGCAGTTTCAGCAGTTTAATCCTGTGTTTTCAAATAAAATCTTTGAAGACAATTATATACATGACATGTTCTCAGGACTGTGTTATAGTTAATCTTTAAATTTAGAGATTGCTTTTTACCTTCTTTAAACATTTTCTACTTATAATGCATTAGCTGTTCCTTCCAGATTTATGCTATCTACAAATCTCATAAGCATACCATCTATCCCTTTATACAATTCAGTGACAAAAAAAATATTAACACCAGTGGGCCAGGCACAAATCTCTGAAGCATTCCTTCCTAATTGGCATCAAATCATTGTTCACTTCTCTTTGTATATGGTTACTCATTCAGTCTCAAATCCAATTGAATGTTGCTTTTTTTCTAGCCCACATCTTTCCATCTTCCCACAAAAATAACATTAATAAAAATGCTTTCCTAAAACCCATGTGTTTTATACCTGTGGCCATTCTCCTGAGTAATCTGTTGGGTAATCCTGCCAGAAAATGAAGTAAGTTGACATGACCTATTCTAGATGAAGCCATGTTTCCTTTTTTAGGTGTTCACCAACTATCTGTTTTAATGATACATTTTTGCTAGGGATTCAAGTCTTTTTTTTACTGCCCTGTAGTTTTATAGACTCCACTCTCTTCCTTTTAGAAAAAATAGAGCAGCACTGACATTCTCCAATTTTGTCTCTTTTGTTTGTCTTGCTCTTCAGAGATTACTGATGGTGACTTTGCAATCAAATCTGCCTGTTCATTCAGTTCTGTGGGACAAGGTTCACCTGGTCCAGGTGATGAATTTATTGAGTAGCAGGGTATTCTCCTTATTTATCTTGATACTTCTTAAAGCCACAGTAATTGAACTATCTTCTTTCCTTTGGAAGTGTTTGTTGCTCAAATTGTTTTTATTCGAAGAAAAAATGTTTGGGTTGTGAAGTTGATGCCAAATGTTCTAACGTTTTATTTAGAAAACACTTGCTGATTTCCTGGCAATCAAACATAAACTGAAAGGGGCAACTTTTATGAGTCTACATCTGTTGATAATAGTGTATCTTCAGTATTTTTCCTTGGAAATATAGTGAAATTCAGGTATCACATCATACATTACTATATTATTTGTGTATTTTTGTAGCTTTATGTCATATAGCTAAATATTTGTATGAATATGCATAAACATAAATATGCATTTCTATATATTAGTGTTTATATATATATATTTATATCAGTGTTATCTCTCTTTAGTGTTCTCATGATAAAGATTGAATGTTTTAAGTGCTTAGTCATCTTACTAATATGAAATGCTGGTTTTTAATTTTTTAAGGACTTAAATTGTAATATATTCCTATCTTAAGTTCAGATGAACACCCTAAGTAAAAGTGACTCTAGCAACAGCTTATTAATAAGAAAATTTTAAGATTTCAGGTTTGGGCACAATGGATATGGCATTGTTGAGCGTAGATGTTTCCAGAAGGTGTAACTTTAAAAGTATCTGAAGAACTGCTACCTTCATGAACATAGTGAAAGGTCTTTGTATTCCAAAGTGATCTTCCTGATCCTACTCAGTACTTGGGTTTTTTTTTGAGAAGGAAAGCTTCAAATTTATTGCTAGAAGAAGAATTTACAGGATGTTTGATGGAAGGGATTGAAGGAAGAAGTGTGTAGTTAATGGAATGGAATGAAGCTATGTTTTTTGTAATGTCCAGAGACTGAAATGTGAAATGTGACAGAGGAAAAAGAGAAAGGCCACTGAATGCTTGGGGCGTGAGGCTATTTCAGAAGAGGAGCATGCTGAGCTCTCTAAGGAGAAAGAAGCTGCTTATCCTCTAAAGAAAGATACTATGGATCCAAAGGTCCGATCAGGTATGGGATTATTCAGTAATGGTCAGAGGAAGAATAAACCAGTAAAGGTATTAGATGATTCCTTCCTGAAAAGTAGTACTCTTAAGACTCTGACAGCTCTATGCATTTGGAGTAATTCTTATAGGAATACATTCTTCTAAAAGAAATCCAGAAAGCATTCCTATGAATTATTAAGTGAGGATTTAAAGATTTTAGAGGCGTAAGCAGTACTTGGAATGTTGTTGATGAATGGAAGCATGGCCTTGTGAAGGGAGACAGATTTGAAAAGTGAATAGTTAATTAAAGTGTTTTCTTTTTTTTTTTTTTGAAGCAACTGGGGTTAAGTAACTTGCTCAAGGTTACACGGCCAGGTGTTTCTGGGTGGGTGCTAAATGTCTGAGCCTGGATTCGGTCCCCAGGTCATCCCGAGGCTGGGGCCAGTGATCTTACTCACTGTGCTACCTGGCCGCCCCAATTAAAGTGTTTTCTAAGTATAAGGATCTTAATTCCTGAGCTGTGGCTTAAATCTTATGAATGTCAGGCTTCTGGTCAGGGATGGAGTGTACCTAACAAAAACTTGTAAGAAAATATTATTTTTGTAGTCTTCAAAATCTGATAGAAAAGACTTAAAGCTGAAAAATCAAGGGGAGAAATTATTTCATTTAGTGCTAGAAATGGTATCTAATAGCAGTACGAAAAGAAAAATAAATTGAAGGAATAACCAGAGCCAGAGAGGGAAAAAACACCTCTTTTATGCCGATTATATGATGGTTTACCTAGAGAATCCTAAAGAATCAACTACAAAATTAATTGAGACAGTTAATTCATAATTACTGCAGTATATAAAATAAGCCCACACAAATCTTCATCTTTTCTATATCTTATCCACAGAATCCAGCAGGAAGAGAAAGAAAATGTATTCAAAATGTGTACAGAATATATAAATTTATTGAGCACATATCTTCAAAGGCATACATATGAATACAACTATAAAGCACTCTTTGTGGAAGTATAGGTCTAAATAATTGGATAAATACTAAGTGCTCATTGATTGGCCAAACCTATATAATAAGGATGACAATGATGTTTAAATTAATTTGCCTATTCACTACTCTACTAATGAAACTACCAAGCAAATATTTTTTAGAGCTAGAAAGAAAATAAGAAAATTCATGTAGAATAAAAAGATCAAGAATCACAAAGGAAATTATTTTAAAAGTAAGAAGAGAGGGGGTCTAGCAATACAGATCTCAAGCTATACTACAAGCAATAATCATCAAACGATTTGATACTGGTTAAAAATAGAAAGATTACCCAATAGAACAGATTAGGTGCACAACATACAGAAGCAAATATGGTACAATAGAGTTTTATAAAAACAAAAATCATATATACCTGGGGAAAAACCTCAACAAAATCTTCTGGGAAAACTGGAAAGTAATCTGACAGAAATGAGGTTTAAATATATCTCACTCCAGAGACAGAAGTAAGCTCCAAAGGGATACATGATTAAGAGGTAAAAGGTAATATGAAAAATTAGAGGAACAAGAAAGAAATTACTTCTTGCATCTCTAGATAGAGAAAATTTCATGACTAAACAAGGGATATAGAAGATCACAGAAGATAAGATGGGTAATTTTGAAAATACAAAATTAAAAAGGTTTTGCAGAAATAAAACCAATGCGGCCAAATTTAGAAAAGCATCAGTTAATTAGGGAAAAAAATCTTTGCATTATATTTCTCTTAAAAGGCTTGCATTTCCAAGATACATAAGGGACTGATCCAGATTTATTAGAACTAGAACCATTCTCCAATAGATGATGGGTGAAAAGGATGTTTTCAAAGAAAAAGATCCATGCAATTAATATCCATATGAAAAAAATTCTCCAAATCTCTAATAATTTGAGAAATGTAAAACAACTTTTCTTTTTGGTTTGAAATAGGGTTTCTTCCAACCCCTCACATCCCCCAACAAATTAGAACAGAGTAGAAGCAAGCTCTTATAGGACTTACAGGTTAGAGAGATAGCTTTTACATAGTGTAATTTTTACATACTTAGAAAAGCAAAATCTATGTAATAAAGATTTGTATTTGCATATATAGCCTTCTCTTGTTCTATAATGCATATTAAAATGCTTGTTTTATTTGGTACTTAAATTCCAAACTAAAAAAAAAATAAAGATAACGGCAAGGAGCCCAGCAGAGAAGTGCTGATATTAGTAGAACATTTTGCCAGTGGAGACAATGTGGTGATAACAGTGGAGCAACCAAAAGACAGAAGAGGCCATTTTATCTTCTACGATCTCTTTTTTTTGTTTGGTTATAAACTTTTTTTTTTCCAATCCATTGACCTCATATATGTAATTATTTTTCATGTTTCTCTAATATATGTATGAAGTTATTTTTTTAATATTTAGGTTATATTCATTTATAAGATATAAGGTGTTGCACAAAATCTAATTTATTCCGTACTACTATCCAGTTTTTCAAGCATCTTTTTGTTAAATAATGAGTTCTTATCCCAGTAACTAAGATCTTTGTGTTTAATTGACTATTAGGATATTAAACATTTTTTGCACAGATCTAATAAAGTTAATATTAAAAGTGAAATAATTAATTGGGAAAAAACTTATGACTGATTTCTCTGGTAAAGATCTCATTTCATATATGTATGTGTGTATGTATGTATATATATAAGATATACATATATACATATATGTATGTATATATTTATGAAAATGATGCAAATTTATAATAAAAACAACCATTCCTCTTTTGATAAATGAGCTGAAGATATGGACATAATACACAAAAAGTTACTAAACATTGCATTACCTTTGATTCATCTGTACCATTGTTAAGCCTATACCCAAAAGAAATCAGAGAAAGAGGAAAATGTCTTATATGTATAGAAATATTTTTATTAGATCTTTTCATGATGGTTATGTCATCAGTATTATTAAAATACTGCAACACTGTGAAAACAAACAACATTGAAAACAAAGCTATGATCAGTATTCAAAATCCACCTTTCGCGATTACAGAAAAACAATAATGAAATATGATAAAAGAGATGATACCTTTTTTAATCAAATGTTTTATTAACTTCTAGTTCACATCATTAATTTCCGCAAGATTTTGAGTTACAATTTTTCTCCCTGTTTTTCCCCTATCCACCACCGCAAAATAGCAGTCCCAGAGCATATCTCCTCCTCCAATCTGCTCTATCCCATATGTTCTCCCATACCCCTTTCGACTTTTCCAGTGGATCTCTATGCCCCAGTGCCTGTATATCTTATTTCCCAATTACATGTAAAATAGTATTAATAATAGTGTATATATATATATATATGTATATTTGATTTTAAAGCTTTGAATTCCAGATTCATTCCCTTCCTCCCTTGTCAACCACCCTTACTGGAAAGATAAGCAATTCAATATAGGTTATACATGTGTAGCTATGCAAAACACTTCCATAATGGATATATTGTAAAAGACTGACTATATTTCCCTCCCTCCTATCCCACCTCCCACTTGTTCTATTCTCTACTTTGATCTGGTCCCTTTTCAAAAGTGGGTGCTTCCAAATTCCCTCCCCCCCCCAGCCTGCACTCCTTTCCATCATCCCCCCTCACATCCCCTTCCCCCCCTACTCTCCTGTAAGGTGAGATACCCTATTTAGTATGCATTTCATTCCCTCTCCAAGCCAAATTCAATGAGAATAAGGTGTACCCATTCCCTTTTGGCTTCCTGTTCTTCCCCTCCACTATAACCATTTTCCCTTGCCTCTTCTATATGAGATAGTTTACCCCAGTCTGTCTCTCCCCATCTTCTCTCATTATATTCCTCTTTCACCTCTTAATTTCACCTTTTAAGTATCATCCCTTCCTATTAAATTGGCCCTGTGCCCTCTCTCTATGTGTACCTGTAAACATATATACACACATTCACATATGTATTCATACACCTATATGCCCTATCATATAGACATATGTATGTATGTATATGTATATATATTCATACATATACTATATATATATACACACATTTCTATTCCTTTCAACAATTCTCATACTGAGAAAAGTTTCATAATTTACATTTATAGTTTTTCCATGTAGGAATGCTAATAGTTCAACTTTGATAAGTTCTTTATCATTTCTTTTCCCTGTTTACCTTCTCATGCTTCTCTTGCTTCTTGTATCTGAATGTCACATTTTCTATTCAACTGTGGTTTTTTCATCAAGAATGCTTGAAAGTCCTCTATTTCACTGAATGACCATATTTTCCCCTGAAGCATTGGTGCTCAGTTTTGCTGGGTAGGTGATTCTTGGTTTTAATCTCAGCTCCTTTGACCTCCAGAATATCATATTCCAATCTCTTTGATCCCTCAGTAGAAGCTGCCAGATCCTGTGTTATCCTGATTGTGTTTGCACAATATTCAAGTTGTTTCTTCCTGGCTGCTTGTAATATTTTCTCCTTGATCTAGATATTCCAGAACCTGGCTATAATATTCCTAGAAATTTTGTTTTTGTGATCTTTTTCCAGAGGTGAGTGGTGGATTCTTTCAACCTCTATTTTGCCCTCTGGTTCTAAAACATTAGGTAAATTTTCCTTGACAAATTCTTGAAGGTTGATTTCTAGGTTGTTTTTTTTTTATCATGGTTTTCAGGTAGTCCAATAATTTTAAAATGATTTCTCCTGGATCTATGTTCCAGGTCAGTGGTTTTCCCAATGAGATATTTCATGTTTCCTTCTATTCTTAATTTGTTTGGATCTGTTTAATAGTATCTTGACTTCTTATATAGTAACTAGCTTCCATTTGTTCCAATCTAATTCTGAGCAAATGATTCCCTTCAGTGAGCTTTTGAGATTCTTTTTCTATCTGACAAATTCGGCTTTTTAAGGTATTCTTCTCCTCATTAGCTTTTTGAACCTCTTTTGTCGTTTGAGTTAGTCTATTTTTAAGGTGTTATTTTCTTCAATCAGGTTGTTGACTTTCACTTCAAAATCTTCTTGCATCATTCTCATTTCTTTTCCCAATTTTTCCTCCATTTCTCTTATTTGGTTTTCAAAATCCTTCTTAAGGTCCTCTATGGCCTGTAACCAGCTCGTATTTTCCTTTGAAGCTTTTGGTGCAGGAGTTCTGACTTCACTGTCTTCCTCCTGTTCCATGCTTTGCTCCTTTTTGTCCCCAAAATAGGAGTGTAATGTTGGATTCTTCTGTCTGCTTTGTTTCCTTTGCCTGGTCATGTCGCCCCTCAGTAACTTGACCCCTGGGCTTTTTGCCACAGTAGGACTCTGCCACCAGACAGGGGAGCTTTCGTCTCAAACTCTGGTGTTTTCTCAGCTGCCTAAGGTATTAGCTGGGTGCCCTCTATGAAGCCTCCACCTGCTCTGGCAAGCTGGTCATATATCCCAGTGCCTCCACCCTAGACTGCAATCCAGATCCAAGCAGGTTAAAGCAAGAGCGATTACCCCTCAGACTGGTGCTTGGTCCCCCTACACTCTGCAGGCCAGGAGCTGAAGCTGCCACATGGTGGCAGCTGCACAGCCCCTCCATCTCACCTGCTTCTCACCCTGGGGGCAAAGCCTGAAGACACTCCCAAACTTTTACTGAATTCCAAAGTCCACACTGCACTGACCTCTCACTTTGTCCTTAGCATCTATGGTTTGACAGTTCTGGAAACCACCACAGCTGCTGGTGATCTGAAATCCATTCAGCAGTTGGCTGTTCAGGCTTCCCTTAGTCTAAAACCTCGGGCTCCAGCAGGGCTGGGCTCAGCTCCCAGAGCACTGTGCTGTCCATTTCCTGCCAGCCTGCCGGGCTGTCCTCAGCAGAAGGTTAGCTCCTCTGTGTCATTTTATGGGTTTTGTAGCTCTAAAGTTTCTTCAGAATAACCTTTTATATGAATTGGACGAGTTGGGAGCAGGAGCCCTGCTGAAGTCCTGTTTCTAATCCCGAGATGATAGTTTTATGGTACAGAATTAGTCATGTAAATGTTTTCTGTCCAGCCACTGAAGGAATTTGTTTTGCTTGACCATGCATATTTAGTATAAGTAATTTGTTCTTTTTATTGTATTTTCTTCAACAGAGTTAGAGTAGAGTTCTGTTAATTTTTTTTTAAAGAAGAGGTCACTGTTTTATTAATTTTACTTAACTGTTTAACTTTGTTACAGGAGACCTTCCGCAAAGTTGAAATAATCTGTATTTTTTTTTTTCCTTTTTGGAGGGGGTAAGGTAGGGCAATTGGGGTTGTGACTTGCTCAAGGTCGCATGGCTAGTTTTGTGTTATGTGTCTGAGGCCGAATTTGAGCTCAGGTCCTCCTGACTCCAGGGCCAGTGCTCTATTCACTGCGCCACCTACCCGTCCCCTGTAAATTTTCCTAATGTAAAAACAAAGTACATTAAAAAAAACCGAGAAAAGAACCTTTTAAAATTAGGTTAAGTAGTGTCAAAGGTTTGTTATTCTTCACTGGTACCTCAGCGAAACATCAGCAAAAGCTAAAGATGTGTAGGAGTAAAAGAGAAACATTGAAATATAAAAGAAAAGATAATTCAGAAACAAAATCCATATTCCTTACCCAAACAAGGGTCTGAGGCTCACATATCTATGAAGAAGCCAGCCAGATACTGCTCTTGCAGTCATATCTTTGTCCCTAGCCATTCATCTACATGAGATTTCCAAAAGACTATTGGAGGTGGAACTGACTGAATTAAAATTGGTCACCTAAGGCACAGTGGGAAGGGGCCTTTGAACCTATAACAGTTTTTGAATAGAAGAGTCAAGAACTCTCCCATCTCATGGCTCTGAGGGATTTTAAGAGATTTCTGCTTGTCCTAAACTAAAGAGCCTTTGCCCTAGGTGCAAGAGTTCTGCATCCCCATAGCCGAAAAGAGCCCAATAACACTTCAGCAGAAGAGAACCTGCTACTGCCGAGCGAGACCAGTAGCTCAAGGTAGAACAGACTGTAGCTGACCATTGCAGAGGGAGCTAAGTGAATCCAGTGGATCAACCTGTCTAGCAGCTATATTGGGCTTCTAAGGAGTCCAGCTGCTGAGCAGCCTTCCTGGCAGCATTTGCCCAGACACTCAGTGGCCTGTCCACACATTATGTTAGGAGCTGCCCAGCTGTACAGCAACCTGATCAACCTAACCAGAACCTAACCACTGGTGACTGTGGCCCAGTGACATTAAAGTGATCTGTCCAGGTTCATACTGATACTAAGTTTCTCGATCATAGTGTCATTTTACTGAAGCCAAGGCCCAGAGATGGAAAATGGTTTATCTAAGGTCATCTAGCTTGTTAAGGGCAAAACTGGGACTAAAACCCAATTGCATATTATCAGCTGTAATTTTTGTTGTTTATTATATTTCCAAACATATATGAATATATTTGAATTCTGATTTAGGGAAAATATAAAATGAAAATAAATTTTGAAAACGCATGTATCCCCTTTGGTTTGACTATGTTCTCTCTTTAAGAGAGTATAGTTGAGAAAATATATCTTCCTTTAAAAATCAAATTCAAGAGACTAATGCTTTCCAAGGAAATACATGTGAGAGCAATTAGGTTTCTAAGAATACTTATCATTATGGACAGAATTGAATTTGAACTAAATTAGAAGTCTGGAAAAATGATAGTGTTTTCCTGATTTAGCTTCTTCTAATAAATACTTAATGTATAGCTTGAAGGTTCATAGGAAGTAACCTATCTAGTGCTTCGATTCTTGCATAGTATATTAAATAATAACTAACTCAAGCAAAAGCCCGGAAGGATCTCAAAAATCTATGCAACTTGAGCTAGTGGAAGTCATGTTGTTTAATCCAACCCAAGTCTTTGCTGAACTTCTAGAATGAACGGTAGAAAACAAAGATAACAATGATAGATAGCTTCCTGGGTCTGAGAAGTGCACTTATATGGGGAAGACATGACTGAAATGGGTCTGGTTTATTTTGAATTTGTTACATCAGATCTAAATGACTGCATATTGCAGAAAGAGAAAAAAAATTGTCGTTTCAAATTTCATTGCTTTTTTAATGGCCATAGGGGTAGTTCCTTGAATATCAATAGCCCAGAGCTACCAAAATATTGAACAAGCTATTAAAATTTCATGATACAGCTTTTTAAGTAGTAATTTTACAGTGGTAACTGATCTTTCAACAGTATAAGAAACCTGACTTCTGAGAAGTGTTTACAGACCTTAAATTGCTAGCCTTAATTTGTAGATTGTATCACAGCCTAATGTACCCCACAGAGCCCTCATGGTTTAGCAGAGCTCTCTCACTTGGAAATAATGCTCATCAAGGTAGATTGGAGTTTGTAAGAATAACGACAGCATGCAATTTGCTATTTCTGAGATGGCTTCACTCAGTTTTTATACGTGCATTTCTTTTTCTTCCTCATGAAAACATTATATGATATCATAAGGAGAAAAATATAGTTATGAAACTATAATAAAGTTAAGCATCAATATAATAAAGTATATATTCAACATATACTGTAGGCTTAGCACTCTGATAAGGCACTGTGGGAGAATACAGAAGTAGTAGACAGGCAGTGTGGTTTAATGGAAAGTACATTCCACTTGGTATAAGTATACATAAGGAATTCCAGTTCTCCTTTGACACTAGCTGCTTGACTGTGGGCAAAACATTTAACTTTGGAACCTCAGCTTCCATATCTGTAAAATGGGCATAATACCTGTAGGACCTACCCTATAGGTTTGTTGTGAGGATAAAATGTAGTAATGTATTTTGCAAATGTTAAAGTGATATATAAGTACCAGCTAATATAAGATAGTTTGGTTAATGTCCTTGAATAGCTTTTGTTTTAGTTGCAGAGACTAAGGCATGAAACAATATTGAACACTGTAAAACTGTATTATCATTATGTATTAATCTAATTTAGTAGCATTTTTGTATCTATTAGTATTATTATTTAGTATTATTAGTATCATATGTAATATGTCATCTTACATCTATAGGGATTGGGTTTTTTTTGCTAGCCAAGGTAAACCTCAGAGTACTTAGGCAATGTGCTGAGACGTACATGTAATAAAGTTCAGAATTCAGGCTAGGGCAGGGCAGAATACTGTCTTTTACTCCATAGGCTCTCACACAACCTGGATTGGGTGTGCCTCAAAATCTGATTCCCTACTTAGCCTTCTGTTGTGGAGCCTCCTTTGACTTTTCTTAGAATGTATATAAGGATTTCTTCTCCCTAGGATCTTTGTGTATTATAAGTTTATTTCCTATACTCAGTAGAGTCTGAGATAGCATTCATATGTACAATCCCAAGAAAAAAATCATAAGTGGTTTCATAAGGTTTTCAATCCTTACCCCAAGAGATCACCCAAAGGGCATCCTCCTGGCACTGGCCAGGTTATTAATTCAGAGGAAGACTTTTACCCATATGAATTGGCTACCTATGTAGTTTTAATTGCTCCCTCTGCTTTCCCAATTATAATTTCATAGCAGCTAAGATCATAGGTGAGATCCTTGTAACCCAAGTCTAAGTAAATTGGGAAATGTTCCAATCATATGTTCTCCTACTCCTTAGGTACTTTGAACAAAGATTTCAAAGGACACATCTGGAAGCATATTAATAGGTAACACCTTGATTCTCCACCAGTCACTATCCTGGAAGCTCTTAAAAGGAAGGAGCATGCATTAGAGAAGGGAATTTAAATATAGAAAAAGAAAGCTGGGAAGTCATGTTTTAGAGGATCTATAATACAACCCCCCTCATGTGGATGTAGATTTGAAGACATACAGGACCACCTTCACACAGCTAGTTGCAAAGAATATACTTCAAATACTTTAGTCCTGTTTTAGGGTTTCCTTTTTTTGCCTTCTCTAATGTGCGTGCTGCTAACTTCATAAGCACTTATTTGGAGAGGGATTTGCCATCAAATACAGAAATTTAAATGGGTAGAAAAAGTTGATCATTTCTTCTCATTTTTAAAATCCTTGAGTTCCAGAGAACCTCCTTTCTAATTGCTATAGTGAATGTTGCTGTTCAGTTGTTTGAGTTGTCCCCTACCTCCATGACTCCATTTGGGGTTTTCTTGGCAGAGATGCTGGAGCAGTTTGCCTGTACAAGGAAACTGAGGAAAATAGGGTGAAGTGACTTGCCCAGGGGCACACAGCTAGTAAGCATCTGAGGACAGATTTGAACTCAGGAAGAGGAGTCTTCCTGACTCCAACCCCAGCACTCTATGTACCGCACTATCTAGCATGAATGACCATCATTTAATGTTGGAAGTAAAAATTAGAGTAGCATGTTGATGGTTTGGTGAAACACTAAACGATGATGTTTTGTGGGCAACTCAAAGGACTTTGCCTTCTCTTTTTCAGCGAAGTTTTTTTTTATGTATTTTCATTCATAGGATCATGAATTCTCCAGAAAATTAAGTTAATGTTCTTGAAAAAGAGTTATATAATCGTTAAGTTTCCAAAAATAAAATAAACAAACTAATTGATGGGGGAGCAAAGGAAATAATCATTTGTACAGTGTGTACTGTGTTCCAGGAACTATTCTAAGTGCTTTTCAGATATTTACAAATACTATCTCATTTGATCCTCACAATCACCCTCCAGGCAAAGTGCTTAGATTATATGGCGTGTACAGGGTGACAGAACTAGTAAGTGTCCCAAGTAAAGGTCTTCCTAATTCCGGGCTCAGCATTCTATCCAGTATGCTATCTCCCTGTCTCAGGATGAAACTTGTACCCTTCCTCAGCAGTCTTCTGAGCTTTCTGAGGAGGCATTTTCAAAGTACTAAATTATCTTTGATAAACGTATAGTTAAAGGCTTAAATACAGGAGTTTTCCTGGAACATTAGAGTAGTCAGAAATGATGGGATTGGTGAGATAGGTTTTGTCAATCAGTAAAAAGTCAATAAACATTTATTAAGTGCTAAGTGCTACTGATGCAAAAAGAAGCAAAAGACAACCCCTGTCCTTAAGGAGCCTACAGTCTAATGGGGGAGACAGCACGCAAACAAATCTATACCAAGCAGGCCCTGTACAGA
Organism: Petaurus breviceps papuanus; assembly: GCF_028583685.1. Taxonomy (NCBI): domain Eukaryota; kingdom Metazoa; phylum Chordata; class Mammalia; order Diprotodontia; family Petauridae; genus Petaurus; species Petaurus breviceps. Next base: position 10,570,133 of record NW_027187307.1, on the reverse strand, counting down.
GTCATTAGAGGATAATTAACAGAGGGAACTCAGTGGGATTAAGAGGGGTTGGGGAAAACTTCCTGCAGAAAGTAGGATCTCAGCTGGGACTGAAAGCTGTTTCAGTAGCAGGAACATAATTAAGCTTCGATTTTCCAAAGAAATTCCTTGGGATTCATTTTTATATAGCTGTTCCTTTTTCTGCCTGAGTGAATATTTTTGACATCACTCTTCTATCCTAGTAAGTATTCAAAAACATTTGTTCCAAATTGATCTTTTCTTCCCCTGTGATGCAGGGGAAGATACACACTTTAAGATATATATTTTTTACAGCAATTGGGGTTAAGTAGCTTGCCCAAGGTTACACGGCCAGTTTTGTTTTTTTTTTGTTTGGGGTGTGTGTGTGTGTGTGTGTGTGTGTGTGTGTGTGTGTGTGTGTGTGTGTGTGTGTGTGAGTGTGTGGGTGTGTGGGTGTGTGGGTGTTGAGTATCTGAAGCTGGAACCATCTCAGGTCCTTCGGACTCCAGACCCCAGACCAGCGCTCTTACTCACTGTGCCACCTAGCTGCCCAATAATATGTGTACAACTCTTTTTTTTTTTTTTTGGAAGGGGGTGGGAAGGTAGGGCAATTGGGGTTAAGTGCCTTGCCCAAGGTAACACGGCTGGTTTTTTGTGTTAAGTGTCTGAGGTGTTCTATTCACTGTGCCACCTCGCCGCTGCACACACTTTAAGATATTTTATCTTGAAAACAAAGTTAAAAGGAGAAAAAAGTGAAATATTACAATAGGAAAAATGTCTTTGGGGCGAGTAGGTGGCGCAGTGAATAGAGTACTGGTCCTGGAGTCAGGAGGACCTGAGTTGAAATCCGGCCTCAGACACTTTACTAATTACTAGCCATGTGACTTTGGGCAAGTCACTTAACCCCAATCGCCCTCCGAAAAGCAAAAAAAAAAAAATGTTTTCCAGGGCTCCACTTTCCCTGCTTTCATACAAAAGCAAGAGCTTGCATGGATGAAGGCAGAATTCATGGTAATATTCCACTATAAGTAAAATCAGTGCCTTATTTCTCTCTCTCTCTCTCTCTCTCTCTCTCTCTCTCTCTCTGTCTCTCTCTCTCTCTCTTTCTGTCTCTCTGTCTCTCTGTCTCTGTCTCTGTCTCTCTCTCTTTCTCCTCTCTCTCTCAATATATATATATATATATATATATATATATATATTTAATTTGCCCATATACAGAGTATAGTATTCTTATGGTATGAAGCCTGTGCTTCATTTGTATTTTTTCCTAACTTTTTGACGTATAAATAGAGCAGTAAGAGTTATGGTGATGCCGATTATTTGCCTCTCTGGAAAGAGACTCCATATATGACAGTCATGAAAATAAAACTTCAAGCTTTAAATTTGTTCCCCAAAATGTATATATGTGTATGTGTATATGTGTGTGATATATACATGTATATTTATATGTATGTATATTGGTAGGAATTGCAGAGGAGGGGAAGACTGAGCTTGGCAATGAATTCATTGAGGAAAGGTCAATATTAGAGATCAGTAGATAACAACCATTACAGTCTTAGTTAGGTGATCAGTAAGGATTCAGTGAACTTCATAGGAGAATAGTTTAATCACTGACTGTACTGGAAGGAAAGCCTAGAAGTGGTAATGGAGAATAGGGAGTCTTCTAACTTCCTTTCCTTACAGATCATATGCTTTAACCTCTTCATTTTGTTGTTGTGGAAATGGTTCCAGAGAGACAAATGAGCTGCCTAGTATCACAAAGGAAAGACAGGACGACATAGAGTTAGAAGTGGAAGTAACCTGAGAAGCAGAGGTTAAACTTGAATGGAGGTTTTCTGACTTCTGTTTTAGTGCTCTTTATTTTTCAGCATCCGACCTTTCTTTTAAAGATAGACACTTTTCTAAAGGCACTATTTCAGAAGGGTCAAATAAGGATTTTTCTGAGCCCTGTCATTTTCTGACAGTACCACTGCAAGTATTTTAGAAGTGCCTTGTCTCTCCTTAGATTGTAGGCTTGTGTACAGTGAATGTTATCTTTTAGCTTTCTTTGTATCCCTATTGCTTTACACAAACAATGTCTGGCATATAGTAGGCATTTAATAAATTCCTTTCAACTTATTTAGAACAAATTGTTCCATTCATCATTTGTACAGAAGTGAAAATAATAATTTGTTGCAAAATGTAGTTGATTCAAGAAAACATTTCATCAAGACTGATATGTCTGTATGGGAACTTAGGTATACCACGTGTATTTTGGAAGCCAGAGATTAAAGTAATGCAGCACAAAATGCTGTTTATAGCACATTTTCCTTTGGCTTTACACATACTCCAATGTTAAGGTTACCAAGTTGAGAAATCCATTTTGAGCTTTAAAGTTGAATTTCCATCATGGGGTAAATTTCTAGTGCAAAATATATTGAAACTAAAGTCAACCATATTCAAAACAAGGTAAATATCATGTTCTGCTTTGTGTATCACATTTTGCAAAGGACATTGCTAAACTGGAGCATATGTAGACAAGGGTAATCAGTATGGGGAGATCCTCAAATTCATTCTGTATGCAGATTGATCGAAGAAAATGGGACTGCTCCTTCTGGAGAAAAGAAGTCTTAGGGCTGACCTTATAGCTAGCAGTCTTCACATATTTGAAGAATTGCTTCATAAAAGAGGGATTAATCTTTTTCTGCTTGACCATGGAAGGCAGAAATAGGAATAGGATGTTGAAGTTAGGGACAGGTAGGTTTAGGCTTGATAAAAAGAAATATTTCCTAACAAACCTATCTGAAAGTGAAATAATAGCACACATAGTTCTTACTCTGTGCCGGACACTATGCTAAGCACTTTATAGCTATTATGTTTCAGTCTTAGTAACAACCCTGGGAGGGAAGTGCTGTTATTATCCCCATTTTATAGGTGCGGATACTGAGGAAAACAGTGGTTAAATGACTTTCCAAAGGTCACGCAACTAGTAAGTGATTGAGAATGGATTTGCTCTCAGGTCTTCCTGACTTCAGGTCCTGCTCTATCCACTTTGTTTCCCAGCTGCTTTAGTAGATAGGTACATCCTTGTCTTTAGAGTGCTTGGAACAAAGGTTGGATGACTACTTGTCACACCTTTTACAGATTGGATTCTTTTGTAGGTAAGTGTGAGACAAGAAAGACCCTGAAATCCTGTAAAAATTTAAATTTCTTTTACTGTGAGATTACAAACATTCACCTGGATGGGAATGTCTGGTAAGGGATTGACTTTTGTTTGTGTCCAGATATTTGGTGGACACAACTCACTATAACTAGAGTGAAACCAGTCTTTGGCTGGGTCCATTTAAGCACCATAAAGTTAAGCAAAATCTAAAGGAAATAAGATTTTCTTTAGTTTGCTAACTCCTTCCCCCACCCCCAAATGAAGACGTGGGTCAAATAGGATGATTCTGGAGTCAGGAGGCTGAACTGCAGGACCTTTAATTGTCCTTAAAATGGATTTGGGAACTCCACTGTGCTATAAATATATTAAAAGTACAAAAGTGATTTTGAAGAGTATTCCACTATAACTTTATGTACAGTTGTCAGTGTAATACATTTAGCTCCTTAGCTATGAGTTGCGGGCTATTGCAGAAAAGCTGCACATCACCTTGGGGGTTCCCTCTAGTTGACTTTATTATTATTATTATTATTTGCTTTTTGGAGGGGGGAAGGTAGGGCAATTGGGGTTAAGTGCCTTGCCCAAGATCACATGGCTAGTTTCTGTGTTAAATATCCGAGGTCATATTTGAACTCAGGTCCTCCTGACTCCAGGGCCCATGTTCTATCCACTGTGCCACCTAGCCACACGCAAGTTGACTTTAATTGTTCCAGATTTGAAGCTTAACTTTTCTACCTGAGGTCATGATATGTTGGAATTCAGTCCCAAACTACCCAGTAATCTTTTGCTTCTAGGGCTAATTATTTTAATAGGGCAGGGGGTAATCAAAAATTTAATTCATTTCCAACTGGAATTTTATTAGCCATTGACTGCAGTGATTGGCCAGTGAAAGGACTGGAGGTAGAGTTTGCAATTAAAAGCAGGGTAATAAATATTCAGTGAAATTATTGACTAAAAGGAAAGGATTAACTCTTTCCTCTGCAAGAACAGGTCTTTGCATTTCCTTTTTTTTTTTTACATTAGTGGATTTTTTAAATTTGTTTTTAATACTTTGAATTCCAGACTCTTTCCTTTCCTCCCTCGACAGCAACCCTTACTGGAAAGATAAGCCATTCAATATAGGTTGTACATGTATAGCTACGCAAAACATTTCCATAGTGGATATATTGTGAAAGATTGACTGTATTTCCCTCCATCCTATCTTGCCCCCCACTTGTCCTATTCTCTGCTTTGTCCCTGTCCCTTTTCAAAAGTGTGTGCTTGTAGTAAAAAACCAATTGAGACAATAAATAAATTTGGCAAAGTTGCAGGATATAAAATAAACCCACATAAATCCTCGACATTCCTATATATTTCTAATGAAATTCAACAGCAACAGATAGAAAGAGAAATCCCATTTAAAGTTACTGTAGCTATTATAAAATACTTGGGAATCTACCTGCCAAAACAAACCCAGGACCTATATGACCACAACTACAAAACACTTTTCACACAAAAAAAGTCCAATCTAATTAATTGGAAAAATATCAATTGCTTGTGGCTGAGTCGAGCTCATACAATAAAAATGACAATTTTACCTAAATTAAATTATATATTTAGTGCCATACCAATTAATTTACCAAAAAACTACTTTATAGAGCTAGAAAAAATGCAACAGAATTCATTTGGAAGAATAAACGGTCCAGAATATCAAGGGAATTAATGAAAAGAAATGCTAGTGAAGGTGGACTAGCTATACCAGATTTCAATCTGTATTATAAAGCAGCAGTCATTAAAACTACTTGGTACTGGCTGAGGAATAGAGGAGTGGATCAAGCATCCAGGAAGAAACAATTTGAATATTGTGGAAACACAATCAGGATAGCACAGGATCTGGCAGCTTCTACACTGAGGGATCAAAGGGCTTGGAATATGATATTCCGGAGGTCAAGGGAGCTGGGATTAAAACCAACAATCAACTACCCAGCAAACCTGAGTATCATGTTTCAGGGAAAAATATGGTCATTCAATGAAATAGAGGAGTTTCAAGCATTCTTGATGAAAAAACTAGAGTTGAATAGAAAATTTGACATTCAGATACAAGAAGCAAGAGAAGCATGAGAAGGTAAAGAGGGAAAAGAAATCATAAAGAACTTATCAAAGTTGAATGTTTTACATCCCTACATGGAAAAAGGATAATTGTAATTTATGAAACTTTTCTCAGTATGTTGAAGGGAATATAAATGTATATATATATACACACATACGTCTATATAGGAGGTTATATGGGCGTATGAATACATATTGGAGTGTGTGTATATATGTGTACAGGTATACATAGACAGAGTGCACAGGACCAATTGAATAAGAAGGTATGATCCTTAAGAGGTGAAATTGAGAGGTGAGAGAGGAATATAATGAGAGGAGATGGGGAAAGACAGAATGGGGTGAATTATCTCATAAAAGAGGCAAGGGAAAACTGTTGCAAGGGAGGGAAAGAACAGGAAGGCAAAAGGGAATGGGTCAACCTTACTCTCATTGAATTTGGCATAAGGAGGGAATGACATACGCACAAAATAGGGTATCTCACCCTATAGGAGAGTAGGGGGGAAAGGGATGAGACAGGAGATGATGGAGGGAAGGGCAAATTTGGGGGGAGGAGGGTAGTTAGAAGCATACATTTTTGAAAAGGGACAGGGTCAAAGTAGAGAATAGAACAAGGGGAGTGGATGGGATAGGATGGAGTGAAATATAGTCAGTCTTTTACAATATATCCACTATGGAAATGTTTTACATAGCTACACATGTACAACCTATATTGAATTGCTTACTTTCCCAGTAAGGGTGGGTGACAAGGGAGGAAGGGAATAAATCTGGAATTCAAATTTTAAAATCAAATGTTTAAAAAATTATTATTATTATCATTATTATTTTTACATTCAAGAGGGAAATAAGATATACAGACACTGGGGTATGGAGATCCATCTTGCCCTACTGCTAATTTGGAGGGAGACAGGGAAGAATGTAGGGGAGACCAGATTGGGGGGGTATACAGTGGGGTTTCTATTTTGGGGTGGTGGATAGGGGAAAGACGAGGAGAAAATTTGTAACTCAATACCCAGTGGAAATGAATTATGTAAACTAAAACTAAACATAAAATTTAATTTAAAAAATAAAAAAGAGAAGTAGAGACAAGAGAGGAAGGAGGTAGAGAAAGAAAAGGAGAAGGATGAAGAGGAGGAAGTAAGGAAAAGGAAGAGGAAAACAAGTGCCCAGGACTTTGATGACATGTTGACTCAGAGGATATGCCAAAGGGGGAAAAATGTTGAATTTCAATAGGCAATTATTGACCAACAAATACCCAAATAGTTCAGTTTGACTATGCACCCAAAGACTTATCACCAGAGCAGAGTAAATAAAGACCTATAACATGGGAAAAAAGAAAGCAGCCTTTCTGTATATTCCCCACAAAACACAATAGGAAGAAATAGAAAAGAATTCTATTCAAAGTAACTACTTACTATAGAATTTTAGGAGTCCACCTATCAGGACACACATAGGAGCTATATGAAAGCAATTATAAAGCACTTTTTGGAAATAAAGACATAAACAGTTATAGAGATGTTAATTACTAAGTATTGGACTATGCTAATGTAAAAAACTGACCCTGTTGCTAAATTTAATAAGAAAAATGATGAAAAAATATCTGCCAGTAACCACTTTCGACTGTACTCTAGAACAATGAGCATCCATACTGCTATGGAGTAGTTAAGAAAATAGGTAAAGTGGTAAGTAAGGACTTGCATTTTGACAAAAGAAAAACTACTTGGAAAATTGGAAAGCTATGTGACCAAATTTAGGTTTAGGTAAGGGTAACCTTTGGGTCTGTGAAGTTGTTTTCTAAAAACACATGTTTGTAATATTGAGATAAGTGGTTTCCTTTGTAACCCTACATATTTTATCATTTGCATTTAAAAATATTATGCTCAGATGGATATTCTAGGCTTCACCAGACTTCTAAAGGGATCTATGACCTAAAAGAAGTTAAGAAACTTTGGATTAAAGTCTTAGACCAACATCTCATATAATTATAACCTCCACATAGATAAATGTTCTAGATATAAAACAAATCAGAGGAGCCTGGGTGGAAATACTTTTCACTACTCCAGAAAGAGGAGGAGTTCATGACCAGAGAGAGAGAGAGAGAAAGAGAGAGAGCGAGAGAGAGAGAGAGAGAGAGAGAGAGAGAGAGAGAGAGAGAGAGTGAATCATAAAAAATAAAATAGACAATTTTCGTTATAGAAAACTGAAAAGTTTTTTACACAAAATCAATGTGCTTAACATTACAAAGGAAAGAGTTAATTGGGAGAAAAAGCTTTGTCATACATTCCTCTGTAAAGGTCTCATTTCCAAGGTATAAAAGAATGTGACTTAAATATATAAAAACAAAAACCATTTCCAAATGGATAAATGGTCATAAGATAGGAACAGGGCATTAAAAAGGGAAGAAATTCAAGCAGTAAATGCAAGAATAAAAAAAAAATCTTCCCAGTCACCAGTAGTTAGTGAAGTCCAAATTAAAACCACTCTTAGTCACCACCTCACGTTCATCAAATTGTTAAAATTAGTATAAAATGAAGGTGATGATTATTGAAGGGATATGGAAAGATAAGCATACTAATGCCTTTATGGTGGAGCTGTCAATTTGTCTAGCCATTCTGGAAAGCAATTTGGCACTTTGCCCCCCAAGTCACAAAAATGTACATAAGCTTTGACTAGTATTGCTATTACTAAGCCTGTACCTAAAGTGATCAAGAAGAAGGAAAAGGAGCTATATTATACAAAGTTCTAGGTAACTAGGACTGTAGGTCTTGTGACAAGACAAAGATCTTTGTTGGAGAGTCATATTTGAATCTTATTACACATAGAGCTACCATATTAATCATTTTGGCCCAGTTAGGGATTTATTTGTATGTTCACTTATTTCTACATAATCTATCATATTTGCTCTGATGTTAATTCCTTTTTTTTGTGTTACTCATCAGACAGTGCTTCCAGATTTCCTGGACTGCTTCCATCCTAGTCAGTTGTCTATTAGAAAGGATTTATGAAATGACTCAGAGGGATGTGGTTTTATAATGTACCTCTAGGCATAGTAAAATGGACTAAAACCTTGACTTGGCCTGAGCAATATATCTATATAAATATAGTATGTATGTGGGGGATGGAGGGATGGATATGTGTGTGTACACACACACACACACACACACACACACACATACATATATATATATAAAACTTTCTTTTTCTTCATCAACCTCTAGGAAGTTTCCTTACCTGGGTGTTCCCTATGTCAGTGAAATCACTTCTGTCCCTTTTCCCTGGCTGCCTCCTATTCTGGAATGCTCTCCCTCTTTATCTCAGCCTCCTGACTTCCCTGGCTTTATTCAGGTCTCAGCTAAAATCCCACCTTCTGCAAGAAGTCTTTTCTGATCACCCTCCATGTTAGTACCTTTCCTCTAATGTCCTCTCTATATTATCATGTATATACATAGTTATTTTTTTTTGCTTTTTGGAAGGGGGAAGCTAGGGCAGTTGGGGTTAAGTGACTTGCCCAAGGTCACACAGCTCGTAAGTGTTAAGTTTCTGAGGCTGGGTTTGAACTCAGGTCCTCCTGACTCCAGGGCCAGTGCTCTATTCACTATACCACCTAGCCGTCCCTGTGCATAGTTATTTTGAATATTTTCTTCCCTACTTGAAAGTGAGCTCTTTGAGGCCAGTAACTGTTTTTGCCTTTCTACATATTCCTGGCACTTAGCATAGTGCCTAGGACAGAGTAAGTGATCAATAATGCTTATTGCCTTGACTATCCCCATCTCTATCTTCACTGCTACTCTGTTAAAGAAAATTTTCTTTTTAAAGAAAACATCAGAGGAAGCTAGGTGGGGCAGTGAATAGAGCACCGGCCCTGGAGTCAGGGGGACCAGAGTTCAAATCTGGCCTCAGACACTTAACTCTTGTTAGCTGTATGACGTTGGGCAAGTCAACCCCAATTTCCTTGCCTTCCCCCTCCAAAAATACCAAAACCAAAACAAAGAAAACATCACCACAAGGTTTACCTGGAATACAATGGTGGGGGTGGGGTAACAGTGGGGATATAGAAAATCAGGTCAGAATACTGGTGATATTGAAAAGGCATGTGAAACAGAACTTTGAGTGAGAAAGATATTTGTATGCATTCAGTATGGTAAAGGAGAGTTTGGGAGATTTGGTCATAAGCATGCTATTGATGGAATTCTAATAAAGCTGTCCCTCATCCCTATATTCTGACTTACTTATGGACCCCACTGAACAACCAGCATGTCCTGATTTAACTGCACAAGCTGACTTTAACCACACCACAGGCCCCCAGACTCAGTACAGCCATTGCCTGTAGCTAGGCACTGCCTCCAGATCCAATTAACACATTTGAGCAGGTGTGTTCTTGTAATCAACCACAGTCACGTTATCCATTTAGCCCAAGACAGGACCATGATATCCAACTATCCATGTTGACCAGGCAGGACCACAATACCTGGCCAGTCAGAAAGCGGCTTAATCACCAGGCCACAGAAGGGACCCATCCCTATTTCATAATCACTTGATAAACCCCTCATGTCTTCTTAATATTCATAATTTCTGTTGTATAATCAGCATCATTGCACTACAAATTGGCCTGTGTTGTCTTACTAAGTTGCTGGTTCCTCTTAGAACCTAGCCTAACTGTAAGGGGTGTCAATCCTCAGTAAATGCCTGTACTTTTATTAGAGGTGATCTGACTGAATTCTTTGAGATGGTACCTCTCTAACATACCATGAAAAAGCAATACTATTGCAAGTGTTAGTGCCAAGTGAAACTGCACACTGGTCTTCACAGGTAAGGACTCATTGTGTGCCAGGAGAGGAGAGGACAAAAATGAGCATTCCTCATCTATAGGGAGCTTATGCTTTTTTGAGAGATAAAATGTGTACACATAATACCTTGTATATCACAAACTCTTAAATGCTTGAATACTGAGTTAAGCATACCAAGCATGATAAATAGCAAATGGGGTAAACTTTCACTCATTATTGAAGTTCAGAGCAGATAGTGATCACTTTAGGTTAATGTTCTCAAGGATCTTCTTGGCAGAATTCATATTTGCTCCGGACCTTGAAGGGTGACAGTGATTTTGATAAACAGAGAAAAATCATCAAACTGTGGAAATTCCCTGTGGCTGGAAGGCTCTCCCTCTTCACTTCCATCCCAGGTAGATGGTTGTGCAGTGGAGAGTTCTGGGTGTTGGGAAGACCTGAGTTCAAATGTGGCCTCACACACTTAGTAACTTGTGGCCCTGGGCAAGTTATTGTAACCTCCATTTCCCTCATGGGGTTGTCATGAGGATCAAATGAGATAGAAGTAAAAAAGTGCTTAGCACAGTGTCTGGCCCATAGTAGGCCCAGTAGGAATGCTTATTCTTGCCCATTTTCTCTCCTACTCTGTCTTTTAGAATCCCTGGCTTCTTTCAGACTCAACTTGAGCACCACCTTGTAAGAGGCCTTTCCTAGTAAAGTTAAAGCAGCCAACAAGCATTTGTGCCAGCTACTGTGCTAAGTGCTGGCGATACAAACAAGAACAAAACTAAGAGCCCCAGTCCCTGCTCCCAGGAAGCCCTGAGTCTGCCCACCTGCGGGTGTTTCCCCTCTGGACTTACTTTTCCTTTCTTTTGTATATTGGCTACTTGAGGGGGGTCAGGCACTGTTCCCCCTCTCTTTGTATCTTCAGTTTGGCCTACATACGAGGTAGCCAAGAAACCTGTTTATGCAATTCTGTAGCCGAACAGAGATCAGCCAGTCAGCACAGAATGCAGGAGCTCTGTCATTGAGAAGGAGGGAAGTCAGCTCAGCCAAGGAAGAGAGGAAATAGCACATCTCTTCTGAAGGGGAGTTCCAAGAATTCTTCAGGGCAGGAAGCTGGGGATGGGGACCTGAACGAGACTAACAGTTCCTTTCATGTTGGCTTCTTTCAGAGTCTTTTGCCTTTTGAGACTTGAAGTGAGGTTGGCTTCTTGCATCTTCTCTCAAAGCTAAAGACAGAAGTGCCTGAAGTGACCACAGAACCCCAAGAGATGAAGAGAATGGAAGCAGGTGTAGAGATTTTTTTGGGAGCAAACTGTTGTAAGCCTTGAATGGCAAGCTAAGGGATTTGTACTTCATCCTATAGGCAGTGAAGTTTTTGAACAAGGTATTACATGATTGGAATTGTTTGTGTCATTAGGCACATAGTGATATAAAGCAGAGGAGTCTGAGGGTGGGGGAGGAATAGGAAGAGTGGAAGTGTTAAACTGCCTTAATAGTCAGGCTTAAGGAGATATGATGACGTTGGCAGTTTTTAGCATCTAGCTGAATGTAGGGGGCGTGCGAGAGAAACAGTCTAGCCTTTCTCAGGTAAGCTATGGCACTGTTTGGACCATGTGTTCATTCCTGTGGTACTACTACCATCTGGTGGCAGTTGCCATTCACTGCAGATTATCTTTAGAGCTGAAACCACCTCTTACTGACCTAGCAAACCTCAGTGTATAAAGTTACACATGGAATCTTGGAATTGGAAGGGACCAGTCTCATTTAGTCCAATTTCCCACTCAGGGTATTGATTGCCTCTGTGGCATCTCTGGAGGTGGGTTTGCAAGCTCTGCTTGAGTACCTCTAAGTGATGGGGGGCTCTCTCTCTGAAGGCAGTGACCTTAATTGTTAGACTCCTTACTTATTAAACAGTTTCTTCCCAGTGTGCAGAGGAAAGCATCTGAGACAGTCACAGCTGTTTGGTACAGCAATGGCCAGAATCATCTTAATTGTTTGGAAGTTGAAATTTATACCCAGTGTGAACTTATTGAACTGAGACTTCATAATGATATGTAGTCTTATAATGATAATGTTTTCACAGACTATAGCCAGGTTAAACTCTGCAGGGATAGATGTTTGTTGTGTAATTTTAATTGTGTGAATCCCACCCCCTACCCCACATCTTGGAAAAAAATCCTCTTCAATGCTCTACAAAGATCACTGAAATTCCTGGCCTGTCCTTTTGGTTAAGGCATTGTCTTGTTCTCAAAACAAAGACAATTGTCAAGGAGAAATCCTGTGGACCCATTCATGCCTGTATCACTTCATGGAGATATGATGGAATCAGAGGCAGGAACCCTTGAATTCACATACTGATTGTGAGACGTACTAGGTCAGTGTTCCTGAGCAAATCAAGAACCTCTCTGAATCTCAAGTTTAGGTTAACATTAACCGAACATTAAATGGGAACCAGAATAATAACTAACATTAATACAACAATTTAAGCCTTGGAAAGTGCTTTCATTTGCACATGAAGTAATTGCTATTATTATCCCAATATTCATAATAATATAGATAGCATTTATGTGTGCCCTCCCTGTGCCAGGGTCCATGCTAAGTGCTTTGCAAATATCTCCTTTGACCCTCACAACAACCCTGGGAAGTGGGTGCTGTTATTAATTAATAGGTTTGGAAACTCCACTGAAACTTGTCTCTTAAGGTACCAATGCACGTTGTCTTTCCAGATATACCGGCCTGTCTGCAGTTCTCACCCACCCTGCGTCTCCTGCAGCACTTGAGGCTGCTGACAGCCCTCTCATCCAGCTGAGTGACATTGTTCATAGAGTACCTGGCCTGGAGCCAGGAAGACCTGAGTTCAAATCTAGTCTCATACACTTCCGAACTGTGTGGCCCTGGCAAAATCATTTAACCTCTTTTTGCCTTAGATCTTTCACCTATAAAATGGGGATAACTGTAGCACATACCTCCCAGGAAACTATATGAGCTGATATTTGTAAAGTGACTCATGGTAGGAGCTATAGAAATGTTAGTTATTATCAGCTCTCTTACAGCTCTCCAGTTCCCTGTGTGATCTTCTCAGCCTCCATTGCTGGATCACAATCTATATCATGTCTTATGATTCTGTACACTCACTTGGGGGCTTCATTAGCTCTCATGCATTGAATTATCTTTGTTTAAATGATTCTCACATCTACATATACAGGCAGTTAGGTGGCACAGTGGATAAAAGGCTGGTCCTAGAATCAGGAACTCCTGAGTTCGAATCCAGATTCAGACAATTACTAGCTATGTTACCTTGGGCAAGTTGCTTAACCTCAGTTGGCCTGTTTTTTCAATTGTAAAACAGGGACAATAATAGCATCTACCTCCCAGGATTGTTGTGATCATCAAATGAAATTGTATGTGTACAGCACTGTGCATAGTTCCTGGCACATAGTAGGTACTTGTAATGGGAATGTAAATTTTTAAGATCTTCCCTGCCCCTAGGCTAAAGTGCACCTGGAGCCTGGGGTGGGAGGCTTGTTTTTCAGTAGATACTTCTTGATTGGCCAGTGGGTCAAAAAGGTTGTTACATTCTCTGAGCCAGGAGAAGGCTATATAAGCCCTGATGTGTAGCTTTGTTTTGGGGCTCACTTTGAGAATTGTTCTGTGGTTTGATATGGATTCTGGGAAGCTGTTGTTGAGAGCCCCCCGGCTTTGAAAAACCCAGATGTTGATTTGGTATGGATGTAATGGTTGGACAGTTTGGAAACTGTCTACTTGATCTGTTTCTCTTGTCTTGATAATTCTGTCTGTATATTCTGAAGTTCGGGGTGCTGACCTTTTTCCCCTGAACTAGGTGAACGATATATATGTGACTGATTAAAGTACACTTGTTAACCTATTTTGAGTTGCTTCCCTTTATCAAAGCAGATCCAAGAACCTGTGTTGGCAGCCACCCTGGGGACGCTGGGGTGCTTGCTGCTACAAAATGGCGTCACGAACAGGATCTGCAGAGTATAAGGAAAGTATGGGGACTGGGATAATTGTTTGTTTCTCAGTTGTGGTAGCTGTGACTCTGTGGAGCTGTGGACCAGGAGAGAAGAATGGCCTGCATGCAGACTTCACTGAGCTGAGAGCGGGAATGGTGAGCTGCCTGCATCGGGACCTGGGCAGAAGCCAGGAGCAGCTGCCGCCTGCGGGAGGAGAAGGAGCCCAGGAGTTCGGAATTCAGCCACAGGAAAAGATAAGAACTGAGCAGCAAAGCAGGGGCACTGAATGTGTTTCCTGGCTGCATCTCACAGTTTGGGACCCAGGGGGAGGATGGACTTGTGACTATGGTGGGTGGGATAAAGTGCCTTGGATCCCCAGGGACCCCACCTTGTTGGTTTTGTTGCCCAGCCCCCTCTCTGTGCTTGGAAGCAGAGGCTGGAGCTGTGTGAGGGGAAGGACACCCCTCCCCCGCCCCCAGAGAACTTTATTAGGACTCTTGTTTTGAATTGAAGTGAAAATGCTATGTACTTTGTGTTTGTTTAAGGCCCATTGGCCACTTTGGTAACTTTAGTTCTGTGTCTTGAAAATGTGACCTAAGAAATGTTTAGTGCTAATTCAAAAGTAAATTGTCTATGCTATGGGCATGAAAGATCTTGGGGCCGAATGTAATAGAAATGCAAAAGAAAGGGTAATTAGCATTCAAACTTGTAAGAATTTAAGCATCTATGTTTCAAAGAAATATTAACTTATAATTAAAAAAATTTCTCTTGATGTCTTTTTATAAAATATTTATTTCTGAATATATTCTTCTACCTTCCCCCTACCCTGAGCTATCCCTTTAACTTATAATAAAAAGGAAATGGAACAAAAACATAGTTCTATAGAACTAACATATATTTAAACTGAATAGGGTAGTAAATTCAATTCTCTACATAGATCATCTCTCACCTCTTCGGAGGAGGGAGGGAAGAGCATCTTTCGAGTCATTGGGTGAAACACAGGAGGCGGCATTTTTATGTCAGGTGGATTAAATGAACAACTTGGAAAAAGTAGAGCCGAAGAACCTCACGATTTCCAATGTCCCCAGACTGTGCTACCTGCCTGACCCCCACGGTCATGGGCAACAACCCTCAAGAAGGAGACCACTCTCCATACCGCCATCAAGGTTGCCGCTGATAGGCAAGTTAGCCTAAGAGCCCTGAAAGTAGCAGAGCCCCCCAAACACCAACAACTTGTTGTCATCATGGCTTCTGCAAACCTTGGAGAAATGTGCCCTGACCACTGCCTCTGACGGTGTTGCCATCCCTATCTCCTCATTGATGGTGGTATGGAGAGTGGTCTTCAGAGACTGCCTTGCCTTTCTTTGTATCCCAAGCATTTTCATTCATTCATTCATTTTTGCTTTAGGACCAAGTTTCGTCATTAAAATTATATAGCATTCAGTTTGGTTTGGTTTTTCATTCAGTTTACTTAGATATACATCAATTCATAGGAATATCTCTATGCTCCTTTGAATTCTTCTCAGTCATCATTTCTTATGGCACACTAATTTTCGTTGCACCATAAATTATTTAATCTTCCCCAGATATGTGTAGAATGATTTTCCCCCAGCAGACAACTTTTCTTGTTATCATAGTTGCCTTGATTTTCTTTGTGCACACATAAAGCCTTTACTGTTAGCAAGCAATGATTACAGAAGGTCCAGACTTATCTATTGAATTAATCAGAGAAATTAATGAGGTTTGAACAAGATTGTTCTTATCTCTATTGATATCTCTATTGAATCAGTCAATCAGTCAATTAAAGGCATTATACTAAGTCTGAGCAGACTTTTTTCATCACATTTGGAAGGCATGAAGGTCATCAGATATACTGAAGTGAAGTCACAAGGAAGCGTATTGAGATTGCTGAGGAGAGTAGTTCTGAATTGAGCGTTTAAGTGCCTGGCCAACATAGAAGAAAGAGTGGTTTTAGCCAAACCCCTGAGAGATTATCAGTTGGACATAAGGAAGAGAACAGCTTCTGTCTTTCCTTTTTACCAAAAGACGACCTAGAGAACTTCAAAAGTCAAAAAGATTGGACTTCCCAATAGCATCCTAGCAGCATCATGGGGACAGATGACAGTAGTGTTTGCATCAGGAGCTTAAAACAAACTAGACATAGCAAGAAAAGGCATGTTAAGGACTCTTAAAAAGAACCCAGGAGGGGCAGCTAGGTGGCACAGTGAATAGAGCACCAGCCCTGGAGTCAGGAGGACCTGAGTTCAAATCCAGCCTCAGACACTTCACAAAAAACTAGCTGTGTGACCTTGGGCAAGTCGCTTAACCCCAATTGCCCTCCAAAACAAAAAAAAGGAACCCAGAAGAAAACTGTACCATGGCTAAGGCCCTGGACAGGGGCCAAAAGGATTTAGAGCAGTAGGACTTAAGTTGTTATTAGCTAGCCCTTTTACTACATCATGGGTTCTAAGCTTGAGTATGTTTTTCCCCTGGACCCTGTATATACTTGTGGGAGAATGTGCCCTCAGCTTGGGGGATGTTTTGGTCTAACTATCCTTACTGTGTTGTCATAGTAAATATCTTGTTCTAAGGAGCCCTTAGATCAGGTTGGCTACTTGATATCAACTGATAATCAAAGAGAGGTACTGACAAGTAGTATATACTATACTTACAAGCTGGATAATACTATAAAGCAGGGCAGCTAGGTGTGACAGTGGAGAGAGTGCCAGGCCTGGAGTCTGGAAAACCTGAGTTAAAATTTCTCCTCATACACTTGCTAGCTGTGTGACCCTGCATAAGTCCCTTTACCCCGTTTGCCTCAGTTTCCTCATCTGTAATATGAGCTGGAAAAGGAAATGGCAAAGCACACCAGTATCTTTGCCAAGAAAACCCCAAAGGGAGTCCTGAATAGTAGGACACGACTGAAACATGACTCAATGACAACTATAAATCAACCCCCCCCCCCCTTGTTCTTTAGGGTTACTGAAAACTGAGCTATCAAGGAATAGAGGGGAGGGTCACCTCATTATCAGAGACTGAAATAAGGAATTGATGCCAGTTGGTGATATCATGCAAAGAAATGGAAAAGGATTTCATAGCACATAAACATTATGTTCTCAGTAAGGAGGGAAGAGAGGTTTTCTGAGAAGAGATTGAGGAGAGAGCATGTCATGTGATAGAAGAGAAAAGAGGTTTCGAACAGCTTCTGTGTGGAGTGGTCTAGAGAATCTCTTAACAATGAGTGAAAGAATTGTTACCTCGAAGAACTACCAGTTGATATTATGTGTAATAAACTCAGTTCTAAGACATCCTCTAGTTCTGTTCAACATCATATAAATAGGATCAGAGGTGGTGGGCGGTAGGGCAACAGCAACAGCGATGATAGGCAATATTGCTATAGTGCTTTCTATATATACACATAAATGATTTTTATATATACATCAATTTAGACACAAAATGAAAACACATTATAAAAGATTTTTATATACACATGTATAAATATGCTTATCTATTATATATGTATATATCATATCTATATATAATACACTATGTATACAATATGTATATATGCACAGTATGTAAGTATACATATTTTATGTGTGTGTGTATATATATATATATCTTTATAAAATCTCATTTAATCCTCACAAAACCTAATGAGTTGGTGCTATTATTATTTCCATTTTACAGATAAGGAATCTGAGGTTGGTAGGTCAGTGACTTGTCCAGAGTCACACAGCTTGTAAGTGACTGAGGCAAGATTTGAAGTATTCTGGTATAGAGGTTTGTGAGCTCATGCGTGGTGATAGGATGAGGGAGAAAGGGATCTAAGAAGGTAGAATATTTAAGAATTAAACTACTTAAATAAAGTCTTGAGATTGGGAAGTAAGGCAGGTGAATCTACAACAAGGGAGAAGTTTCTGGGTGACTGGGGTGGGGGGGAGGGGGACAGAGAACTCAGAAATACCTCTAAATATACCCAGGCCCTTCAGTATGAGACACAGCAAGGATTCTGTCTTCTAGAATATTTTTAATTCCAAAGTGATTCTTTCTTGGAAGAGACATGTCTGTCAACAAACATTATGCCATTTGCTTTTCTTTTGGAGGTGGGGTTCAAGCTATGAAGCATTTTCTCTTCTGTCTTTACCACATAACTATCAATAATGAAGTGTTGACTTTTTGTATACAACAATAAGTTGACTTTTCGTAGACAATTGAGTTAATTGTAAAGTGAGGTTTGGATTATGGGCATCATAAATACCATCTTACCAGGAAATCTATAATATTGGAAATGTATTAATAAGATCTATTAAACACAAGATGTGATATCAATATATTAGTAACTGAGCTCCATGACAAGAATATTGCTACAATATTGTCAGAACCACTTCCATATTATAAGTAACAGGAAGCAAAGGTTGATACCTTCAGGGGGGAATGCACAAGGTAGGATTTTGGATGAGAGGAAAGGTTATGCATATGTGATGATGAGTTTTTCCATCTGGAAATAGATTGTCTCTCAGTGCAATCTAACTAGTTTTCTTGCTAGAACCAGACTCGTAAAGTCCTGATATATTATTCTGAACCATATTGTTTGTGTTGCCTAGTGCTTGGGTGTTCACACTTAGGATACTTTCATGGAGTTACCCTTTTCTCCTCTTTCTGAGCTAGCTCGCGGGGTTCTGAGTACAAATGTTCTTTCTGTTCATTAGAATCCAAATAAAATGAAGAACTGAAATGTTGAGGGTAAAAGGAAAGGATTGCTTTATTGCATGTCTTTCAATCCTATTGCTATGTTGATTGTGATGGACAATGAAAGTCTGGGTAATTTGTTAAAAAGTTTTTGCCGAGGTAAAGAACTAATAAAATTGTTTTCCAGTACTTGTAGTGACATTGAAATACTGAGAAGGAATATATAAATTCCCACTGAAAATATGCATATATGCACATTGTAAAATCGATTCTTATTCTTGCATATTATACTTAAAATTATTTATTCAATTCAATTCAAAAAACATTTCTTAAGTGCCTATACTGTGGGCTAAGATACTAAGTGCTGAGGATACAAAGGTAAAAAAAAAACAAAAACAAATATTCCTTGCTCTCAGAGAGCTTCCATTCTTCTGGGGGTTTGCAGTTTGTAAATCCAAAATATAAACCAAGTAACATGAAATAATGGGCAATGGTAGGGAGCCCTGAGTGACTCATTTGGAGAGACAGGAGCATTATCAAACACCTTCAGGCATCTGAACAGGTCCCATGGGGGAACGGGTACCTGAACTGTGCTTTGGAGAATGCTCAGCTTTCCAAGATATGGAGGTGATGGGGGAGGGCCTTTCAGCCAGTGGCAGGACCTGTGAAAAGATGCCCAGGTGAAAGGCAACTGTAATAGGTTGGTGATATAGCTTGTTTACAGTCCTGTTCCTAGTTAGCAATAGAATGTAGATTCCAGTCTCCCAAGCCTCCACTGTGCTTTTTACTCACTAATAGCTAGCTGCCCCTTGGTACTTGTCTCATAGGTTAATGGAATTAAACCCAAGGCCAGATTGTGTCCATACCCACATTTTTTGTTGTTGTTCAGTTGTATAGTTTTCTCTGACTCTTCATGACCCCATTGGCCATAGCACACCAGGCTCTTCTGTCTTCCACTGTCTCTCAAAGTCTGTCCAACTTCATGTCTATTGTTTCCATGACACTACAAAGCTCATCTTCTGCCATCCCTTTTTCCTTTGTCCTTTTCCCTTCACTTTTTCCCAATATCAGGGTCTTTTCCAACAAGTACTATCTTTTCATTATAGTGCTTAAGTATTTAAGCTTCAGCTTCGGTATCTGACTGTCCAGTTAGTAGTCTGAATTAATTTCTTTAAATATTGACTGATTTGTTTTCCACTCTTAAACAAATCTTTGGTATGTCCTAAGAACAAAATCAGCAACCTAAGCGTCATTTCTCTCTTGCCAAGTTAGAAATGAAAAGTAATAATAAAATCTTTTACATTGGACCCCTCAGATATACATTTCTACCTGCAAGCTACTTTTAGGAGAATAAACAGTAAGTTAAACTTTCTTGTGGGATAATATAATTATAACTGATAAAATCAGTTATAATTCAACTCACGTTCCTATAACCATAGTCTTAGGTAAAACTGTAATGTAGGTGTAGTTTATGATTAATAACCCCTCTTTCATACTCTCAAGAACTCAATGGTAGAACTTTGAATTTTAAGTCTAGAATTTCTGATCATAGTTAGATGTTGAATGAAACCTTAGAGAATATGTCTCCAAGCCCCTCATTTTACATCTAAGGAAATTTAGACCTAAAGAGGGTAAGTGACTTACTTAAGGTCACATGGCTGGAAGATCAGAGAAATTAAATTATTTGCCCATGGCCACACAACTAGTAAGTTTCAAAGAGAGGAGGACATGAACCCAAGTGTCATATAATAAGCCCTTAATAAATGCTTAATCATTCATTGCTTTGTTTCTGGCCCCAAGTTCAGTATTCTCTACACTAAGCCCTGCTATCCTTACTAGCATAGAAAAAAAAAATCAGAGTTTTTAGAAGTGAAAGGTACCTTAAAGACGACCTCTTCTGACCTGTTATTTGAGAGACCTAACAGCAGGGGAGCCCAGAGCCAGGGATCCTGACCAACATTGTCCTGTTTCTTATTTTATCCCAGAAAGTTGTTAATGTTCTCAGTGGCGACCCCCGGGGCCTCTCAGAGCCTCAGTCATCACAGGAACAGTTTTTTAGTATCCGTTATACATATTGTCAGGGAAGATTTTCAGCTAAAAACATTTTCTAGTTAGCCTTTCATTAAATAGAAAAATCAAGCAAGTCAAAGGGCCATTCCCCAAGCGATCTGTCTAATCAAGATTTCACTGAACATTTTTTAATCATGTATTCATCTTAATGTCTTCTACTCCCCCCATTCCTCCTCATTTTCCTCATACTCTATTAGCTCCTTGGGGGTCTGGAGATTAAACACTTAGCAAAAAGATGTGATTGTTCTAATATAGTGCAACAATGAGTAATGTGAGTAGCTGCTAGTAAAGGCAAGAAGGGGGCACCCCAACTTGATGTGAATGTTCACAGACTTGAAAGTGCACATGCCGGGGCGGAGCCAAGATGGCAGAGTAGAAGCACAACCTCCTGTGGCTTCCACCTTCCCCAATCCATGTAAAAAGGAGACTCTAAACAAACTTTGGAGCTGCAGAACCCACAAAATGACACAGAAAAGCTAACCTCCCGCTGAGGACAGCCCAGCAGGCTAGCAGGAATTGGCCAGAGCAGCGCTCTGGGAGCCAAGCCCCACGCCTAGGCTTTAGCCCCAGGGCCGGCCATAGGGACTCCAGATCACCAGCAGCTGCGGCCGTTTCCAGATTTATCAACACATAGATGCGAAGGACAAAGTGAGAGGTCAGTGCAGTCTGGACTTTGGGACCAGTAAGTGGGAGTGCATGGCTTTTGCCCCCTGGGGCAAGAAGCCCCTGAGACGCTGGCATAGCCAGCCAGTGCCACTGTGGCAGCTTCAGCTCCTGGCCTGCAGAGTGTAGGGGGACCAAGCACCAGTCTGAGGGGTAATCGCTCTTGCTTTAACCTGCTTGGATCTGGATTGCAGTCTAGGGTGGAGGTCCTGGGGTGTGTGTCCAGCTTGCCACAGAGTGTGGAGACCTCAGAGAGGGCACCCATCTAATACCTCCGGCAGCTGAGAAAACCCCAGCATTTGGGACGAAATATCCCCTGTCTGGTGACAGAGTCCCATTGTGGCAAAAAGCCCAAAAGTCAAGTAATTGAGTGGCAAAATGAGCAGGCAAAGGAAACAAAGCAGACAGAGATTCTAACATTACACTCCTATTTTGGGGACAAAAAGGAGCAAAGAATGGAACAGGAGGAAAACAGTGAAATCAGAACTTCTGCACCAAAAGCTTCAAAGGAAAATTCAAGCTGGTTACAGGCCATAGAGGACCTTAAGAAGCAGATAAGAGAAGTGGAGGAAAAATTGGGAAGAGAAATGAGAACAATGCAAGAAAATTATGAAATGACAGTCAACAGCCTGACTGAGGAAAATAATACCTTAAAAAACAGACTGACTCAAATGGCAAAAGAGGCTCAAAAAGGCAATGAGGAGAAGAATGCCTTAAAAAGCCAAATTTACCAGATGGAAAAAGAATCTCAAAAGCTCACTGAGGAGAATCATTGCTTCAGAATTAGATTGGAGCAAATGCAAGCTAATGACTTTATGAAAATTCAAGATGCTTTTAAACAGATCCAAACAAATGAAAGAATAGAAGGCAATGTGAAATATCTCATGGGAAAAACCACTGACCTGGAAAATAGATCCAGAAGAGATAATTTAAAAATTATTGGACTACCTGAAAGCCACGACCAAAACAAGAACCTAGAAATCATCCTCCAGGAAGTTCTCAAAGAAAACTTCCCTGATATTTTAGTACCAGAGGGCAAAATAGAGGTTGAAAGAATCCACCAATCACCTCCTGAAAAAGATCCCCAAAAGAAAACTCCTAGGAATATTATAGCCAGGTTCCAGAATTCCCAGATTAAGGAGAGAATATTACAAGCAGCCAGGAAGAAGCAATTTGAATATTGTGGAAACACAATCAGGATAACCCAGGATCTGGCAGCTTGTACATTGAAGGATCGAAGGGCTTGGAATATGATATTCTACAGGTCAAAGGAGCTGGGATTAAAACCAAGAGTCACCTGCCCAGCAAAACTGAGTATCATGTTTCAGGGGAAAATATGGTCATTCTGTGGAATAGAGGACTTTCAAGCATTCTTGTTGAAAAAACCAGAGTTGAATAGAAAATTTGACATTCAGATACAAGAAGCAAGAGAAGCATGAGAAGGTAAACAGGGAAAAGAAATCATAAGGAACTTATCAAAGTTGAACTATTAACATTCCTACATGGAAAAACAATAATTGTAGCTGATGAAACTTTTCTCAGTTGTTGAAAGGATTAGAAATTATATATATATATATATATATATATATATATATATATATATATATATGAGGGTATATGGGCATATGAATACATATGTGAATGTGTGTATATATGTTTACAGGTATACATAGATAGAGGGCACAGGACCAATTTAACAGGAAGGGATGCTACTTAAAAGGTGAATTAAGAGGTGAGAGGAATATTATGAGAGGAGATGGGGAGAGACAGAATGGGGTAAACTATCTCATACAGAAGAGTCAAGGGGACATGGTTATAAAGGAAGGGAAGAACAGGAAGGCAAAAGGGAATGGGTCAACCTTATTCCCATTGAATTTGGCTTGAGGAGGGAATGAAATACACACTAAATAGGGTATCTCACCCTATAGGAGAGTAGGAGGGGAAGGGGATGAGAGGGGGGATGATGGAAGGGAGGGCAGGCTAGGGGGGAGGGAAGGTGGAAGCACCCTCTTTTGAAAAGGGACGGGATCAAAGTAGAGAATAGAACAAGTGGGAGGTGGGATAGGAGGGAGGCAAATATAGTCAGTCTTTTACAATATATCTACTATGTTATTGTTTTGCATTAGCCACACATGTACATCCTATACTGAACTGCTTATCTTCCCAGTAAGGGTGGGTGACAAGGGAGGAAGGGAATGAATCTGGAATTGAAAGTTTTAAAATCAAATATTCAAATATATATGTATATGTGTGTATACATATATACTATTATTAGTGCCATCTTACATGTAATTGGGAAATAAGATATACAGGCACTGAGGCATAGAGATCCACTGGGAAAGTCGAAAGAGGTATGGGAGAAAATATGGGAGAGAGCAGATTGGAGGAGGGGATATCCTGTGGGACTGCTATTTTGGGGCAGTGGGTAGGAGAAAAATGGGGAAAAAATTGTAACTCAAAATCTGGCGGAAACGAAATGATGTAAATCAGAAGTTAATAAAGCATTTAGAAAAATGCACATGACTAATTTAGATGATATTTCATGTGTGGACCAAAATGAGTGGGTATGACTGGAGTACTACTGCTGGAGTGCTCAAAGATTTGGGAGTTCTGCTTTTTTCCCTTGCTTCTTGTTTAACAGAGAAACAGCACAATTCAAACAAAACAAAATTCGCCATCACCTTCACTGTTACCCATACCAACTACTAACTTGGGGTTGGTAGGTGTTGAGAGATCAGTCAGTGATAGGAGAACTAGGCCTGTGAGGCTAGTTAGTAGGCTCAGTTAGGATATTACCAGTAAGTCTGAAGATCTCTAGTTATATATGTCTCTAGGAAATGATACTTGTTCTTGTTCAGTCATTCAGTCATGTCTGACTGTGACACTGTGTGGGATTTTCTTGGCAAAGATGCTGAAATGGCTTGCAATTTCCTTCCCAGGTAGATTAAAGCAAACAGAGCGCTAGTACATAAGTGACTTGCCCAGGGTCATACAATTAGTGAGTTTCTGAGGCCAAATTTGAACTCGGGCCTTCCTGACTCCAGAGCCAGTGCTCTATCCACTGAACCATTTAGCTGCCTCTTGGAGATGATACTAGAGATTGCCTATGTCAAATATGCCATGTATGTAATTGTATGTTTAATGCTCTACATGTGAATGATCACATGTTTGAGCATGCTTGTTTCTTTTTTGCTGTCATATTCATTTCACTATGTTTTGTGTTATGTTCATGCTATTGCATGAACTTGTTAATTGCTTTGCATATATGCTACTGCTTAGAGTTGTCATATTTTTATATGGCCCTATTGATAGTGCTATTGTTGCTGGCTAGAGATCTGTCATTCATTTATGAACTTGGATGGGGCCTTGGTTGAGCATTCTAGGAATCTCACACCCCTCTCCCTTCTCTTTTCTTAACTTTCCTTAACTATTTACTCCTCTTTGGGAGCTTGGCTTTTCTTTTATATTTTGCATGCATTGCTTCAAAAGAAAGAAAAATAGCTGTCCATTGTTTGCTTGCTTCTGAGAATATATAAGTTCTTGATTTTTAAAATAATGTTGATCTTGGATTTTTTTGTCAGGCATACATAGACTGACAACCATTTGTGGATCAAATAGTCCCTTATTTCAGAACAATGGATCAGATTCTTTCTTTGTGTCGCTTCCAGCCTCCTACACTAGCTTAGGCACAAAATTTCTGAAAGGGTCATCCACCTTCTGTCCTGTTATCTTCTCTGTAAAGAAAAATTCAACAAACATGTTGAACTTGGTAGTCAATATTTTAATCACATTTTAAAAGCTTAAAAACAAAAGGGAGGGGTGGCTAGGTGGCACAGTGAATAGAGCACCAGCCCTGGAGTCAGGAGGACCTGAGTTCAAATCCAGCCTCATACAGTTGACACACTTACTAGCCATGTGACTGTGGGCAAGTCACTTAGCCCTAATTGCCTTCCAAAAAAAAATCAAAAAGAACCAAAAGGGAACATTTAAAGGGAAAGGAGGAATACTTCTGTACCCCCAGTTGCCTTTTTAAGTAGCTTTACTTCAGAGGGAGGTTTCAGGAAATGAAAGTAATTAAATAACCTACTGGGACATTTTGCTTTCCCTTAGAAAGAGGCAAAGGGATGTGATGAGTATGTTGCCATCTCTCCTTCCAGACTTCATTTGATCAAAAGTACAGGTTTCACCCTGATTTCCCTGTTACCTTAGATTATTCTTGTTTCCCTGTCTCAGAACTCTTCATTATCCCTCAGTTGGCTAGATTTTGCCATCCACCTTCCATAATGCTGCACTCTTGTCTTTTGCTTGGGATGATCTGCTTCTCTTGCTTGTGCTGCGTATCTAGATGTTTCTTGCTTGTCCCTTTCAAACCTCTTCAACCCCAAATTCAAGGTAAAGGGCAGACTTTGGTACTTGGAATGTTTATTGCCCATCCTGTCTAGAATAGGAACCCAAGCCCTTCACCTGTCATAAGTCTTTGCCTCTTGTGGGTGGGGTCACACTTGGAGATGCATTTATATGAATAGGTGTGACAAATGCATTATGGCCCACACGTAGAAAACAATCCACTTGTAAATAGATCTTATTTTTGAGTCAATTTCTGTTTGAGCAGAGACTTTGTGTGGTCCTGTTATTTTGAAGTCAGTGCTAACAAGTATTCTCAGTAGTGCTAAAAGGTCAGTACAATTAACCAGGATCCATTAGCCTATGACCGTTCACGGGAGTATCTATCAGCAGGTAGGTTTATTTCTACATATGGGCCATAACATTTGTCTTTCAGTCAGATTCACATAGACAATTATCACATAGACAATTTTGACTACTATTCAAGGTCAGAGGCTGTGACTTTTATTTCCTTTGTAGTACTTCCCACCAAATGGAGAAATACTGACCGAGGACATTAAATATCTGGGTCCTTACACAGAGAATCTGGGCCATTTTATGGTTTGCAAATGAGGAAGAATAGGAGAAAAAAAGTAAAAAAAAAGACAAGGAAAGGGTTATGCATTTAACTTTGCAGGTGGTAAGACTGAGGTAGACAGGGGTTAAGGATCACACAACAAGTAAGTGTCTGAAGCAGGATTTGAACTCAAATCTTCATTATTCCTAATATTCTAGCTGCTTCTTATGAATATAAGTAGTTACTTAGAAAGATCCTGGGGTAATCCTTTGCTCTTTAACATCTGGTTTAAGGTTAGGATGGTGCCAGTGAATACAAACATAGAACAATGCTGATGTTGATGATGATGAGTTGTATATAGCATTTTACAGATGAGGAGTCTGAAGTCCTAGAATTTGAGTGATTTGCCTGTGGTCACACAACCATTAAGTGTCAGACGTGGGATATTTCTGAGTTACTGGTAGCTTCATTTTGGATGTCTTCAGAAGTTAGAAGATAGTTATTTCCAGCTACCTGTGATTTTATTCCTTTTTCCATGCTTAGGGCTTTCACCAAAGGGAGCTAATGAGGGTAAGGGGGAAGACCACAAGAACAAAATTAGAGAATTTAGCAACATGAATAAAGAGAAGCAATTATGCTAAGAGCATAGGAGTCCTTACACAAGTAAGGAATGGGACAATGGCTGTCTTCAGGTACTACGTAGTTCTATTTAATTCACTAACCATTTCATCACAAAGGTTGTCTACATCTAGGAAAATTGATCTAAAAAGCTTCTTCTTCCAATATCTCACTGGAGCAGAACTTTGTTTGTTTCTGTCCTTTCTTACTCTTACTTCACAGTAGACCTATAAATGTGTAAATCCTGATTTTGGTAGGTATGAATGAAGTTGAATATGAGTTTGTTTCTTAGTGGTAAAACCAGCTTGCCTCAACACAATTTCCAGTTGACTGTGTCTTTAGACTTTCAGCAGTCTTGACCTAGATGTAGCTCTGGGTTTTTGGAGTCTCTGGAAGTAGACCTCCTGCTCTGGAAACTCCCATGTGGTTTCCAAGACTTGAGCTTGTGACAATCCCTATGTACTCCCCATAGGAGTGTGACAGGAAGAACCCTGGACTTGGGAAGTCAGGTTTGAATCATGGCTCTGCGTGACCCTGAGCTAGGCATTTCATCTCCTGTGCTGCAATTTCCTTATCTGTAAGCTGAGAGAAAAAAACCTAGATCAATGATGCCTAACATTTTCACATGGGAGAATCACCATTTTAACATCAGACCATTTCATGGTTCCACACACAATATTATCTATTGATTGAAAAAAATATACAGTGACTGAAAGGTTTGTATAAATTCAGTAATCCTTTTGGATGAATTCGAACTTTAATAATGACAACAGTGTTATAGTTGAAGAAATAATACATCTGTTGTGATATATGTTATTTATACATGTCTCCTATACAAGTTATGTTTCTTATTTGAATTCAGCAGACACTGTGCTAGGTCTTAGGGATACAAATACAAAAGCAACTTGGAGGCAAAACATATACACAGTTGCATCCATACAAAGTAATTTTAAAAGTTAAGGAGCCCTAGCCAACTGGGGAACTGAAAAATGCCTCATGTGGCAAATGGCATCTAAGTAGTGGTTTGAGGGAAAGTAGAGATTCCACAGAGTAGAGATGACGAGGAAGTGCATTTCAGACATGGAAGAACTGCAAATGTTTGGAGGCAAGAGATGGATTGGTGTATAAATGAAATACCTAGGATGTCATATATAAAAAATGTACCGATACAGCACAATGCTTAGAGCATTGGGCCTGGAGTCAGGATGACCCAAGTCAGGCATTTAACTAGCTACTAGGCATTGAACTGACTGACTGACTAATTAAACCTGAGCAAGTCAGGTAACCTCTGTCTGCCTCAGTGTCCTCATCTGTAAAATGGGGACAATAATATCATCTACTTCCCACGACTGTTCTGAGGATAAAATAAGATAATATTTGTAAAGTACTTTGCAAACCTATATGAATAGCTATATAAATGCTAGCTCTGATTGCTAGCTCCTTTCAAGTCATTATGAATAGAACAAAGTACGCATGCTTGCAGGCATACATGAATGAATGAATAAAGGTATATATTACTTTGTGTGAGTCACTGGGGCTACATGTACCAAAAGAAAGATAGTCCCTGTCCTTGAGGGGCTTACCCACTAGTAGAGGAAGATACAATATAGGGAAATAGTGGCCAGGAAAGGATAATTTTTACTGTCAAATCATAGAGATGGTGAATGGAACCCCAAGGAAATAGATTGGCCTTCCATGCCAGCTATGGTGGTGTTGATTTGATTATCATTCCCAGAGGTGGAGGGTGGAAAGCAAGGATGGGGCTCAACAAAGTAGCAGCGTGATCAACCTGGATAGGACTAGTTATGTAGAACTCGTTATCAGTTAGAAATTGAGGGCCCTCATGCAGGCTGTATAGAGGTGTGGCATACAGGGGGCCAGAGAGCAGCAGCAATCATTGGTCTTAGGTAGGCAATGTAGCATTTCTTATCTTGAACATAGGCATTAAGTATGGTCTTCTATTCCTGGCCTTAGTGGCTACCTCATGAGGTCAGGATTCTGTGAGTTGGGTGTCATTTGTCCTGTGAGAAGTTGTTTCTAAAATAGCCATTTTTCATAGCAGGAAAGTCTCTTACCAGGATGGTTCTTCCTAGAAGTACAGTAAGTTCAGTGGGCTATTTGAGGTGGATTTCTTCATATATGCCTCTCATATACATATATGAAAGTAGCAAGTTGACACAGAGCAGAGAGTTGTGGACTTGTCAGGAAGACATGAGTTTGAATCCTGCCCCAGATGCTTACTGGCTGTGTGACTAGCCAAGATATTGAACCTATCCGAGCCTCATTTTTCTCATTTGTAATAGCACTTTCCTGACAAGCTGTTGTGAGAATCAAATGAGTATCTCACATAAAGTGCTTTAGAAACCTTAAAGTCTTTTGTAAATGCTATCAGTAGGTATTCGTTTAAAGTTGTCATCTTTTTTTCTTAACAAACATCAAAATATCATCCTAGAAAAATAACACGAGTGATTATTTTTTCTTTTGTCACAACCTGCAGGCTAAGTAAAGGTCAAAGACTGAGTTTGGCTGTACAACACATACAGCTCCCCGAGCTCTCAAGAATCGACATATCTATGCAGAAGTATATTTGATCTGAGACGTTCCAATATTCTCTTAGAATATAATTGAATT
Source organism: Petaurus breviceps papuanus (assembly GCF_028583685.1). Lineage (NCBI taxonomy): Eukaryota > Metazoa > Chordata > Mammalia > Diprotodontia > Petauridae > Petaurus > Petaurus breviceps. Next base: position 10,540,592 of record NW_027187307.1, on the reverse strand, counting down.
CTCTTAGAAATAATTGGGCTGCTTGTAAAGAGCACCAAAGTGAGAAAATATCTTACTATTATGTTAAAAACCAATGACTACATTGGGATCCAGGCTTTGCTTCTCAGTTTCTTTATCTAGGCCAAGCACTTGTTAAGTCAGCCTCTGAAGGACATGACTAGTACAGATTACCCCTAGCTCTCAAAGAACATGCCCTTCAACTTTGGGCAGGACTCCACCCTACTAGGAGTCCTTCCTTCTGTTTAGAGTATAAATAGAATACAGTGTGGGGAAAGGAACCCCTGTCCTTGTACCTCTCCATTAAAGTTTAGGGTGACCCAGCTCATGAAGGAAAAAACCAAGCAGAGTGGCCTGGATGGAGATGCATTCTCCTGTCCAGATTGCTGGAGGCCATATTCTCAGCAGTAGGAGCGAAACATTTTTAGTCCATCTCATTAAATGTCAAACAATTAGGGTTGATTTATAATTGTCAAGGAAATTCCCTTTAAAGGATTTAAAACTTTCAGGTTCTCTGTGGGGCATCTGGTTATGAAGAGAAATCACTGACCACCAATTTATTGATTACTAGCTAGCTTAATTAGTAACCTGATTAATTATCCAGAAACACTTTCTCTTGGGGTTTTTCATTTGTTTCTAGAGAGAGAGATGAGCAAGCAGAGAGAAAGTAAAGCAAACAAGTTTTATTGAAAGATAAACATAATAGGAGGGAACAGGCCAAGGAAGAACAGGTCAAGTCTGCTGGGGTCTCAGTGGAAGGAAGTGCCCAAACTGCTTAAAGCCAGTGGGTTTTAACTGGGTCAATGTGATAGTAATGGCAATTAAAGATTCCCCTGTATTGGCTTGGTTTTCAAATTGATTGTGTTAAAACCCAGAGTTTGTTAATCCCACCTGTGGGATGGGCTTGTTGATGTGAAAAGAAAGTTCTGAACTGGGAGGAGCTGGTGATGTAGATTTGGAGAGACACTAGAGAGAGGCGGAAGATCTTTTTGGAAGCAGCACCTCGTGGAGAGAGAGAGACTAAGAGAATTGCTGGTGGCCGCTTTGAATTGCCCTGGACTTTCGAGACCTGCCCCCTGAGCTGCCAAGGACTGAGGAGACATGGCTGTTTTGCTGGTACTTTGTCTGTCTGTTTTGATGTTGTTTTGCCAGATTTGTCCACTGGTGAAAGACAGTCCTTTTGTTGAAGAAGTCCTGGAACCTGGCTGTTCGCTAAGAAGCCCTGAGACTGTCCTGCAGACAGAGAGTGAATACTGTCCACTGGTGAAGGACAGTGCTGTTGTTGCAGGGGTCTGGAGACTGTCCTGCAGACAGAATGAATACTGTCCACTGGTGAGGGACAGTACTATTGTTGCAGGGGTCTGGGAGCCTTTCTGTTGGTTCAGAAGCCCTGAAGAAGGATTTTCTGGTTGTATGTTTACAGAAATCCTGGGAGAGGGCTTTGCTAATGTGTTCAGGGGGTCTAGGACTGTTCTACAGACAGAGGATAAATTCATGAAGGGACTGGCAATGTATCTTATGGCCTTGCTAAGCCTTGTCTCCCCAGGAACTAAGATTGCTGAGAACTTGCCTGTGTCTAGATGAAGAAAAGACCTCCATTTGGGTATTAAGTGCTGTGTTTAAACTTGATGTAACTCTGGGGTAGATTCAATTGTGATCCAGGGGTGGGGAACTTTTGACCTTATTGTGCTCTGTGATTGACAAATGAAGGTACTTTACCTATGTTTGGAAACTAATCTCCATTTGAGAAGAGGGGCTTTGTGGTGGACTTAATTAAGGTATAGCCTAGGGGTGGAGTAGTATTTAGAACTGGGACTTTGTAATTGATTGAATGATTGGAAGGTCCTGGGGTGGGGTTGTACTTGGAGATTATTTAATCTTGTTTAGTAAATGCTGTATTTTGAATGATGTCATGTTTTGATCTTCTCTGTTCTTGGTTTGTCACTGAATAAAATGGAGAGCACCTATGCTGGTATTCTGAACCTTGGGAAGTTGCCTTTCCTTGGCATTACATTACAGTCAAGCAGGACCAGATATTGGGGGGAGAGAATATAAAGCCTAGTGCTGAGGTACAGATCAATGTTTGGGAATTAGTGCTGCTTAATGCTGGGGAAAACACCTGGGGAACTGTGTGGGAAAGGGGCTCTAACCACTGCTGTAGGTGATATGTTGATTATGTGCCACCAGAGATTTCACCTTCCCTGGAGCCTCCTTGTTTAGAAGGACCAGGAAGTTATTGCGGCATTTATGGGGCACATGGACAATTGGGTGAGAATTCATGAGTGAATACATTGGAAGGAATGCTTATATCACTGACATCACTTATTCATTGAAGTGAGTCAGTTTGGACATATTGCCTCCTTGTGATCATCAACATTTTTTTCAGTGATTTGGATGAACTCGTGAAAGGAATATATATCACACTTGCAGATGACACAAAGGTAGAAGTAATGAGTTCATCAATTTACAGAATTAACTTTCAGAGAGATCTCAAAAGGCTAAAATGATGAGAGGAAAAATCTAGTTCTTTCTCTGAATCTCCTTCCATCATGAGTGTTTTGGAGTTGACTTATAACCTTGCATTGCTGAGAAGAGTCCAGTCTATCAAAGTTTGTTGTCAAACATACTGTATGTTGTGTCTGTAATTGTGTACAAATTTCTCCTCGATCTGCTCTTCTCACTCAGCATCAGTTCATATAAGCCTCTCCAGGTAAATATGAAGACCGTCTGCTCCTCGTTTCTTATAGCACAATAGTAATCCATTACATTCATATACCACAACTCGTTCATACATTCCCCAGTTGATGGGCATACCATTAATTTCCAATTCTTTGCCACCACAAAAAAAAGCTGCTATAAATATTTTTGTACATATGGGTCTTCCTCCCACTTCTATGATTTCTTTGGGATACAACCCTAGACGTGGTATTGCTGGGGCAAAGGATATGAAATTTTTTATAGCCCTTTGGGCATAAACCCAGATTGCTCTCCAGAATGGTTGAATCAGTTCACAACTACACCAGCAATGCATTAGTGTTCCAATTTGTCCACATCCTCGCCAGCATTTGTCATTTTCCTGTTTTGTCATCTTAGCCAATCTGACTGGTGGGATGTGGTGCCTCAGAGTTGTTTTCATTTGCATTTCTCTAATCAATAGTGATTTAGACCATTTATTTCATGTGCTTATAGATATCTCTAATTTCTTCCTCTGAAAACTGCCTGTTCATATCCTTTGATATGAACATTTTCCCCATTTATCAATTGGGGAATGACTTGTGTTCTTAGAGATTTGGCTCAATTCTCTGTATATTTTAGAAATGTGGCCTTTATCAGAGACATAGTTTGTAAAAATTCTTTCCCAGTTTCCCACTTCTTTCTTAATCTTGGTTACACTGGCTTTGTTTATAAAGAAGCTTTTCAATTTCATGTAATCAAAGTTATCCATTTTGCATTTCTTAATGCTCTCTAATTCTTGTTTGGTCATAAATTCTTCCCCTCTCCACAAATCTGAAAGGTAAACTATTTCTTGCTTTCCCAGGTTGCTTACAGTATCAGCCTTTATACCTAGATCATGCACCCATTTAGACTTGATTTTGGAATTTGGTGTTAGATAATGGTCTATGCCTAGTTTCTGCCATAGTATATTCCAGTTTTCCCAGCAGTTTTTGTGAAATAGTGAGTTCTTATGGCAAAAACTGGGGTCTTTGGGTTTATTAAACAGTAGATTATTATAGTCATTGACTACTGATTCTCGTGTACCCAATCTGTTCCATTGATCCACTACTCTTTTCCTCAGCCAGTACCAAGTAGTTTTGAGGACTGCTGCTTTATAATACAGATTAAAATCTGGTATAGCTAGTCTACCTTCCCTAGCATTTCTTTTCATTAATTTCCTTGATATTCTGGACCATTTGTTCTTACAAATGAATTTTGTTACTATTATTTCTAGCTCTATAAATTAGTTTTTTGGTAAATTGATTGGTATGGCACTAAGTATATAATTTAATTTAGGTAAAATTGCCCTTTTTATTATATTAGCTCGTCCCAGCCACAAGCAATTGATGTTTTTCTAGTTACTTAGATCTGACTTTATTTGTGTGAAAAGTCTTTTGTAGTTGTGATCATAGAGGTCCTGGGTTTGTTTGGGCAGGTAAATTCCCAAATACTTTATAATGTCTACAGTAACTTTAAATGGGGTTTCTCTTTCTATCTCCTGCTGTTGAACTTCATTTGAAATATGCAAGAATGCCGAGGATTTATGTGGGTTTATTTTATATCCTGCAACTTTGCCAAATTTATTTATTGTCTCAAGTAGTTTTTTACTGGATTCTCTAAGTATACCATCATACCATCTGCGAAGAGTGATAGCTTGGTCTCCTCTTTGCCTAATTTGATTCCTTTTTCTTCTCTAATTGCTATTGCTAACATTTCTAGTACCAGATTGAATAAGATGGGTGATAGTGGACACCCTTGTTTCACCCCTGATCATATTGGAAATGCTTCTAGCTTATCCCCATTACAGATGGTACTTGCTGATGGCTTTAAATAGGCACTACCTATTATTTTAAGGAAGGTTCAATTTATTCCTATACTTCTAGTGTTTTAATAGTAATGGAAGTTGTATTTTGTCGAAAGCCTTTTCTGCATCTATTGAGACAATCACATGGTTTCTGCTAGTTTTGTTTTTGATGTGATCAATTTTACTGAGAGTTTTCCTAATATTGAATCATCGTTACATTCCTGGAATAAATCCTACCTGATCAAAGTGCATTATTCTTGTGATAAGTTGCTGTAGTCTTTTTGCTAATATGTTACTTAAAATTTTTGCATCTATATTCATGAGGGAAATTGGTCTATAATTTTCTTTTCCTGTTTTATCTCTTCCCGATTTAGGAATCAGTACCATATTTGTGTCATAAAAAGAATTTGGTAGGACTCCTTCTTCACTGATATTCCCAAACAGTTTGTAAAGTATTGGAATCAATTGTTCTTTAAATGTTTGATAGAATTCACTAGTAAATCCAGCTGGCCCTGGAGATTTTTTCCTAGGCAGTTCATTAATGGCTTGTTTAATTTCTTTTTCTGAGATGGGGTTAAATAATTTACTTCCTCTTCGGTTAATCTGTGTAATTTATATTTTTGTAAATATTCATCCATTTCACTAAAGATTGTCAAATTTCTGTGCATATAATTGGGTAAAATAATTCCTAATTATCATTTTAATTTCCTCTTCATTGGAGGTAGGTTCACCCTTTTCATTTTTGATACTCATAATTTGGTTTTCTTTCTTTTTTGTTAAATCATATTGACTAAAACTCTATCATATTATTGTTTTTTTTTTTCACAAAACCAGGCCTTAGTTTTGTTTTTTAATTCAATAGTTTCCTTAATTTCGTTTTTATTAGCCTCTCTTTTGGTTTTCATTATTTCTAATTTAGTATTTAATTGGGGATTTTCAATTTATTCTTTTGTAGCTTTTTCAGTTGCATGCCCAATTTATTGACCCACATTTTCTCTATTTTATTCATGTATGCATTCAGGGATAGAAAATTTCCCTTAAAAACTTCTTTTGCTACATCCCACACGTTTTGATATGCTATCTCATTATTGTCGTTCTCTTGAATGAAGTTACTGCTTATTTCTATAGTTTCTTGTTTGACCCACAGACGTTTTTTTTTTTTTTTAATTTTGATCATGGCTTTCAGGTAGTCCAATAATTTTTAAATTATCTCTCCTGGATGTATTTTCCAGGTCAGTGGTTTTTCCCATGAGATATTTCACATTGCCTTTTGTTCTTTCATTTGTTTGGATCTGTTTAACAACATCTTGATTTCTCATAAAGTCATTAGCTTCCATTTGCTCCAATCTAATTCTGAAGCAATGATTCTCCTCATTGAGCTTTTGAGATTCTTTTTCCATCAGGCAAATTCAGCTTTTTAAGGCATTCTTCTCCTCATTGTCTTTTTGGGCCCCTTTTGCCATTTGAGTTAGTCTATTTTCTAAGTTATTATTTTCCTCAGTCAGGCTGTTGACTCTCATTTCATAATTTTCTTTCATCATTCTCATTTCTCTACCCAATTTTTCCTCCACTTCTCTTATCTGCTTCTTAAGGTCTTCTATGACCTTTAACCAGCTCATACTTTTCTTGGAAGCTTTCGGTGCAGGAATTCTGACTTCATTGTCTTCCTCCTGTTCCCTGCTTTGATCCTTTTTGTCCCCAAAATAGGAGTCTAATATTGGATTCCTTTGTTTGCTTTACTTCTTTTGCCTGGTCATGTTGCCCCTCATTCACTTGACCCTTGGGCTTTTTTTTTTTTTTTTAAAGCAATTGAGGTTAAGTAACTTGCTCAAGGTTACACGGCCAGTTATTATTTCTGGGTGTGGTGCTGAGTATCTGAGCCTGGATTTGATCCAGGTCATCCCAACACTGGAGCCAGTGCTCTTACTCACCAAGCCACCTGGCTGCCCCTAAGCAATTGGGGTTAAGTAACTTGCTCAAGGTTACACGGCCAGGTGTTTCTGGGTGGGTGCTAAGTGTCTGAGCCCGGGATTCGATCTCCAGGTGTTCTCAACACTGGAGCCGGTGCTCTTACTCTCTGTGCTACCTGGCCGCCCCGACCCTTGGGCTTTTTGCCAAAGTAGGACTCTGCCACCAGACAGGGGAGCTTCGTTCCAAATGCTGGGTTTTTCTCACATGCTGGAAGTATTAGTTGGGTGTCCTCTCTGAAGCCTCCACATGCTCTGGCAAGCTGATCACACACCCCAGGACCTCCACCCTAGACAGCAATCCAGATCCAAGCAGGTTAAAGCAAGAGCGATTACCCCTCAGACTGGTTGCTTGAACGCCATACACTCGGCAGGCCAGGAGCTGAAGCTGCCACATGGCAGAAGCTGCACTGCAGCCCTCAGCTGCTTTTTGCCCTGGGGGCAAAAGCTGATGCACTCCCAACTACTGAGTCCCAAAGTTCACACTGCACTGACCTCTCATTTTGTCCTTAGCATCTATGTGTTTTTAATTCTGAATCGCCATAGTTGCTGGTGATCTGGAGTCCCTCTGGCTGGTGGTTGGTCAGAATTAATTGGCAGCCAAAATAATCTGATTGTAAAGAATGTGTGAGCACATCATAAGAATAATCAATAATTTCATTAAAGATAATGACAACAACTAGATAACATATTGGAATTTCTGGGATGTAGCCACAGCAATATTTAGAGGCAATTTTTCTCTCTAAAAGATTACATTAGTAAATAAGACAAAGAACATATCAATGAATTGGGTATACAGCTAAAAAACTAGAAAAATAACAAATTAAAAATTCCTAATTAAATACCAAAATACACATCCTAAAAATCAAAGAAGAACTTAATAAAATTGAAATAAAAAACCACTGAACTAAAATAAAGCTAGGAGCTTGTTATGTGAAAATAAAACAATAAAATAGAAAAACCATTAATTCATTGGATGTAAAAAAGAAAGAAGAAAACCATATTATCTATATCCAAAATTCAGAGGGCAAAATATACGGTCAGTGAAGATGAAATTAAGGCAATTATTAGGAGCTAATTCTCCCAATTATATGCCAGTAAAACTGACAGTCTAAAAGTAATGGATGGATATTTACAAAAATATAAATTGCCCAGTTTAACAGAAGAGAAAATAGAATACTTAGATAATAGAATTATCTTAAACTTTATTTTCTTTTTGGTGGGAGAAGGCAGGGCACTTGGGGTTAACTGACTTGCCAAAAGTCACACGGCTAGTAAGTGTTAAGTGCCTGAGCCCAGATTTGAACTTAGGTCCGCCTGACTTCAGGGCGGGTGCTTTATTCACTGTACCACTTAGCTGCCCCTAATAGAATTATCTTAGAATTAGAATACTTAAATAACCCTATCTTATAAAAAGAATTGAAGAAGAAATAAATGTTCTCCCTAAGAAAAAATCCCTAGTACTAGATGGATTTATAGCCAAATTCTACCAAACATTTAAAGAATAATTAATTTCCAATACTATATAAATTATTTGAAAAAACAGGTTAAAAAAGGAGTCCCATCAAATTGCTTCCTTGACACAGTTATGGTTTTGATACATGAAATATCTTTTGGGTATCCTTTTGGAAGTGCAAACATGTTTTAACCAGTCAGCAATAATTTATTGCTAATTTGCTGTGTGCTAGGCACTTAATATCAGTAGTGATTACATTTACATTCAGAAAACTGTAAGATTTTAAAATCACTTACTGGGAAAGACAAATGTTCTCCCAGAGGCCGCATAAGAGTGTTCTTCTTATTGGAAATTTAAGGATCAAGAGAATTCAGTGAAATTCGTTATTAATACTAATTAACATTTCTAAAAGCATAGATGCTATCTAGTATCAACAGATGGCCCACAGGAAAGGTATAGGATATTTCCTAATCAAGTTTGAAAACCTCCCAAGCATCCACTTCACATACCTTGTAGTACCCAGAGAGCCAATAATCATCACAGTAAAATAAATCACCAACAAGAAATGATAGTTGCAAGTTCAGATTGAATAGACAGGCATCGTGAATGACTGCTGAACTGCACTATTAAGACTGAAGTAGGCTTCAAAGTGGACCTTTCTTAGCCAGTGCACATCTTTTTACACGTGGCTCCCTACTGTGGTTCCTCAGACCCGAATCATTGCCTCTAGGAACACAACCATGCTTTTCACTTGCATAGTTTATCATGGCAAATGTCATAGGCTTTGGATAATGCCATCATAGCTAAATTGTGAAACTAGAAACAGCATGATCTATAATAAGTTTTTTTTTTTTCCAGGTACACAGAACTCATGGTCATCCAGACACACAAGAAAAGCCATCAGTTCCACCATATCTGTAGTGCTTTGTCACAAAGAATCTCACTTGCCTGATTTTCTCTCCCCATTTTTCTAACCCAGTCCATTCTATAACCACACAACCCAGTCTCCCTAATTGTGATAACACAATTAATCTTTTTTTTTTTTTGGTTTCATTTCACTTTTATTTGCACTCTAATGTCATGTTAACTCGTGTGCCATAAGCTTTTGTTTCTTCAGTTTCTTCTGGGATATCTTTTTCTTTTGAGCAACCTCCTCTTGTGGTTTAGGAACAGTTTGTTCCTTTTCAGTAAGTATCATCTCAGTATGGCAGGGAGAACTCACGTATGGGTTAATTCGACCATGAGCTCTGTAAGTATGCTGTCGCATTTTGGGAGCCTTGTTAACTGGATATGCTCAATGACAAGAGAATCCACATCCAAACCCTTTAGTTCTGCATTACTCTCTGCATTTTTAAGCATCTGCAGCAAGAATTCAGCACTCTTTTTGGGCCACCAACCCTGTGTCCAACCCCATTGCTTAGCCTGGGCACACCTGCCAACTCCACCATTATATCGACGGAAAGGAACACACTGTTTCTTCAATGTGACATCTTTCAAATACTTAGTAGCTTTTCGGATATGCATGCCCTTGATAGCTTGGGCTGTTTCATGGGTGTTCTTGAAGTGGACCCAGAGATTTGAACCCCTTGAATTGCATGATTTTGTGGGGTTCTCTGGATCAAGAGAGTACCTCACCATTTTGAATGATTACCTACGACGGCTCAAAGGAAGAGCAACCCAATTAATCTTTTTTTTTTTTAATAATTTTAAGCAATCGGGGTTAAGTAACTTGCTCAAGGTTACATGGCCAGGTGTTTCTGGGTGGGTGCTAAGTGTCTAAGCCCGGGATTCGATCTCCAGGTTTTCTCAACACTGGAGCCGGTGCTCTTACTTGCTGTGCTACCTGGCCGCCCCAACCCAATTAATCTTGATGACTAGACATCCCCAAGCGTATATTTCTTCCCCTTATTTTTGCTTGTGATATTTGCTATATCTGATATATCCTTCTTCTCATCTCCATGGATCAAGAAGATTCTGGAAGTCCTTTCAAGGTTCATTTCTGTTGGTATCCTCTCTATGAAACCTTTCAGAATCACCATTGCTATCCACTACCCTGTAGTCAGGACATCAAAAGCCTTCTGGTCTGCCCCATACCTAAACAATTATTCCCTATATCCAAAAGTGGTATCTGACTTTTACTTGTAAATTTCCACTTTGGTGAAATTCACTATGTTTTGTGGATGTCCTTTGCCACTTTCTTATAGCTCTGTTAGCTAGCTTTCTGCAAAGAATCCTCATCCATTCCCATCACCCTAGTTGGCCCTAAGAATGGACTGGCTTGAGAACTAGACATAAAAAAATATATTTCTTGGGCCACCTGTACTTGAGAGCCCCGCCCCAGGTGATGGGGATCCTTTCTACCAAGGAGATGGTTAGGTGAACAATTCAGGATGCTAACAAGGTGGGGAAATCCCAGCATTCCTTACTTTTGACTGTTTAAAGCTGCCTGTGTCCAGGACCCAGCCCCCTTAGGTAGCCAGGTGTCCAAGAATCAAATTCATTTTCTGTCTCCCCCCACCTACTTTGAAAAGCTTTGTTTCATGTGAAACAACAACTGGTATTAGAATAACAAGAATATGAAAATATGTGTAGGGATGATACCCATGGGTGATGGTCAGTTTAGGTAGTCTGTAGGTATAGAGTAGAAGGTCATTTTTTTCATGATTTTCATGAGCTTTTCATGATTCTGGTGTACGATATATTATGCTAATCTGATATTGTTTTGAGTTGAGCTCTATAGAGTATTCCTTTACCTTTTTACAAAGTTTGTCCCATCCCCAAAAACTCCCTAGATCTCCACCCTTCTCCAGGGCCCAGGTACTTAGACTCTCTGTTTACTCTCACCCCAATTCCAGCTCTAGGTACTTGTTAAAGTTATCTTTACTGACTCTAGTATACTATTCAACCTTTGTGAGATGGCTACCACCTTTGCCCACGAGCTCCCCATGTCACCCTGAACCATTGCCACCTTCTTGTCTTCCTGTTACCAGCTTAGTAATTGTCAATGAAGCCTTGGTTTTCTTCTACTTTTAGCCACTTCTTTCTCACCAACTGACCCAGGTTTGTGGGGGCTCCTAGCTTCTAGAAAGGAAAAATTGAGATGGAAAAATTGAGCCAAGTCTTGTGACTTCAGAGATAGTCATTTGTGACTGCTCTAAGTTTGAGCCTCCTTCCCTCCCTGGCCTCCTTCCTTGTCCTTCACTGTACACCATGGAAGAAAACACAGATTCAGCCTGTGCTGACTTTAATCCAGTCCACATGAGGATGGGGCAGGGAATATGGGATGGGGAATGGAAGGGATCCATTTCCTTCTTTCAGTTCACAGCAACCAGCAGAGAAGAAGTGCCAGTATAAGTCTAGCAGCCACAGTAAAAACAGTGGTAGCATCTGGCGGCTCTGTGGCCCGGTGGGGTTGGATGACATTACATAGGTCCCCTGGACAGCAGTAGATAGTCAGATTATAGGTTACATCCAGGTGGGTAATAGACTGTGGCCAGCCACAGTAGATACTGTGCATACAACCCTTTATTATAATTCCTGGTAAACCGTGAGCTGTGCCATGCCCAACATAGCAATCTTCTTCTTCCCTACAAGTCATAGGGATACCCACACAGTGACGTGCCACTTGCACATTGCAATGATAGCATATCTTGGCAGCTGTCATGGGTGCCAGGCTGAGAGTAAGGATGAGGCCTAAATATATGGATGCATAGGGGCACATGATCAGGGAAGTAGGGGCAGCTTGTGAAACTCAATCCCTCTATCCCCTACTAGAGAATCTTCAAGTCTTTAAAATTGTAGATTCTTAAGTGTCCATTTAGGTGCCACGGTTCATTCATGAGCCCCGGATATCAGTTTTTCACACCACCTTCACTGCTGGTTCCAAGTCTTGGTTTTGGCCTTGACTTTGACAGGTACCAATTATCTTGCCCTCAAGCTCTCAGTCCTTTTCTTCTTTTTGGATCTTTAAGTGCTTGAATACCCAAGTCTTTCTTCCTGGACTGCCTGATGAGGAAGACTGAAGCCCTACTAACCAGTAATGGACTTAAGACTCCTATCTGCTTCCTTTCAGGGACATTTCTCTCTCTATGCCATAGCTGGAAAAATGAGGGACTTTTGTTGAGGTTCTCTTTCCTGCTTTCACCTGGACCTGAGATGTTCTCCCTCTCTCAGCTCCTTGATGTCTCCCCTATCAGTGGGGAAAAAAGAAGCAAGAGCTTTGATTTGGACTTATATCCTAGAATACAGTGACAACACAAAAACATTCCCCGCAGAGGTCACAGGCAGACTCTGTGAGGTCAGAGTCTCTTTCTTAGCCCAGCAGGAATGAAATGGTTCCTTTCATACTTACTGGGAGTATCAGTGGGAGTGGGAGAATCCATCCACGAAGTCCTTTCAGTTCTTTGAAAAGATGTATATTTTGAGGGTTTGGGGAAGGTAAAGTCTAAGGCTTCTTGCCTCCCTGGACCTACCCTGGCCCTGTTTGACAAGGTAAGGATCGTGAAGTGGGTAATGAAAGACAATATACAATATACAATTTCAGTTACATAAAACGGAAGTTCATTAGCACTGAAAACCTCTACCCCTTCCTGCCTGGCCCAAATGTTTCATCTCTTATCTGTTCAGTGTCTCACAAATCTCTTGACTCTAGTTAAGGGGGGATGAGAGAGACTGGGAATAGAGGTCAGCCAGAGGGGAATAAAAGGACAGAGAGGAAGGGGAGGGATGAGGGTAGGCAGTCTAATTTTTCTTTTTTAGAAAATCTCTATATTGTTGCTCACTAAGTCATCTCCCCTCCCACTCCCAGTAAGAGATAAGTGTAGTCAGGTAGTGCAAGTTAACATGATGGCCATGTTTTACAGTGTATGCCTCATAGACATCTTAATTTCTGTCTTTTGCTCCTTCAGACCATTTGTTTTGCTAAGTTTCAAATGGGCAGACTATTACACAAGTATTCCTAGTAATATGCTGTATATAATGGTGGTAACAATGAACAAGTGACCACCTGAACTTTATCCCTAATCTTACTGGAAAAGCCTCTAATGTTTCTCTGGTACAGATAATGTTTAGCCCTTTTATTTAGATATTAATGAAAGTTTCATTTATTATTATCATTTTTAGTGTAATGGAATATTATTGTGCATTAAGAAATGATGACTATGAAGACTTGCATGAACAGAGGCAGAGTGTTAGACAGAACCAGTAAAACCATATCCGCAATGAGAGTGCCATCCTGAGTGTACAGAACAAGAATAAAAATGAAACAGAACGATCAAGTTTGGTCTCTTTTACTTTCTTTGCAGGGATTGGAGACTTTGATGTGTTGCTTAGTTTTGTCGAAGTGGCTTTTTCCCTATTTTTATAATTCTGTGTTAAAAAGAAAAATTATCTAAGGAAGGGAGAGAAAGGGGGAGAGAATGATTGGGAAATGAATTATTTTAAACAAACATGATATTAATATTTTTAAATGCAGAACTACAGGGGGGGTTATTCTTCAGATTCAGTTCAGCTTAGTCTCTTCCTCATATTCCCTTTTGAGCCCCACTTCCTCTGTCTATAGTATCTGTCTAAGATGTATGTACCAATGCCTGTCCCTCCAGTTTGGACTGTAGGCTTTTTGGTTTTTCCTGTGTGGATTGTGAAGCCACTTCACTTATACTGGTCATGTGTCTCATTCAAGAGCCTTCTGGTATTCTCCCCAAAAGAGGATCTGCTGGAGCATCTCACTGCCTGTTGGAATCCAGCTTCCATGACAGTGGTGAATATCTTTAGTACATAGACTTATCCCTGTTTTCTTCCTCAGTTGTTAAAGGTATTACTAAGACTTTAAGAAATTACACATCAATTTATGCCCCTTGGCACTATCTTTATAATGCCAACATCCTCCTGGTGAAGTACTACAAATTATGGATTATTCTAGCCTCTGAGTGAGAGATGTTAGGTCAGCAGCCTTAATGCTGTACTAGTACCCACAGAATGTTAAAATACACAAACTAGTGCTTGCAGTACATTTGGCAGTGCTTTTATGGAATATTTATGAGAATTCGTGGACAAGAATGGTACCAGATGAGCTGCAGACAGGTTGCAATCTGCACTGTTGAGACAGTATGCATATTGATGAAAAAATTGTTTCCTTGATATAGTAAAGAGTTATAAATAATAGGAAATGACAAATGTTAATAAGTTAGTATATCCTTAGAAACTGATCACTTGATTTTTTCTGTGGGGACAGATCCAGCCCTCAGGTTTTTGTGAACTGACAAGTTGGCCAACTAGCTTTTATCTGTACTCCAAATGGTCATCTTTCCTGCTGGCCCCTCCCAGCACTGTGTGTGACTCAGTCTACAAATGTAGAAAAAAGACATTTGTGAAAGCAAGGATAAACTTGGGGATTCCTGTTCTGAGAGAAGCAAAAACTAACCACTTGTAAATTTTTTGAGGAGAATTCCAAACTCTTTCATTTTGTTGGGTCCCGTCTCTGACCTCACAAAAATAATTTTCCTAGTCAGTAGCTCTTATCTGACTAGTATCTTTTATCATAAAAGTTGATCTCTGACAGCCAGCTACAAAGTCAGTGGTAATGAGTTGGTATTGCAAAAAAATATAGCAAATACAGCTTAAGCAAGCCTTAGACTCCTTTTTCTACTTTTTATTCACTCTGGAAGATTTACAGTGGAATGACATGCTTAGAGAAAAGTTTACAGTGGGCATGATGATCTGATCTTATAGAACTAATTAATTAATTGGTGATAGTAGAGACTAAATCTAAACTAACTGATTTCATTGATATCAGGAACTCCTAGGCGAGAAAATTCCTTCTACTGATACAAGTTGGCACCTTCTCTGCAACTTAGTCTTGATGAGGTGCCCAGAACTTTGAAAGGTCAAGTGATTTGTACAGGGTCACACAGCCAGTATGTTTTAGGGGCAAGACTTGAACCACTGTCTTACTCTGGCCATTAATTAAGTGCTAAATAAATACTTGTTGATTGAATGTTTGATTGATCTAGAATAGTGGTAGCCAACCTTTTTTTGATTGTGCAGCTGTATTGGTACAAAAAAATTGAGCATACCACCCCAGTGTATGTTTACTTTTAAATTATATACATGTATTTCCATACTAATAATTATGTATATCATAAAACGTTCACTAAGTAGCAATTTAAAAAAATTAAAATGGAATAACATTTGATCGTAGCATCAGTAGGGAGCCACTAGAGTTTATTAAGCAGATGAGTGACATGGTCAAGCATACTTTAGGAAAATCAATCTGACAGTTGTGTGGAGGATGGATTTTGAATGAGGGGAAGCTTAAGACAGGAAAATAAATTAGAGAGATATTGCAGTTGTCCAGGTGAGAAGTAAATAGAGCTTAAACTAGGATTCTGGCTGTGTGAGTAGAGAGAAGAGGACAGATGTGAGAGATGTGGAAGGATAAATAAGCTTTAGCAACTGATTGGACATATGGGGCAGGAGAAAGTGAGGAGTGGTACTGTTGTGAATGCCATGGTTTAGGCTGGGTTATAAGTGACCTCAGGAATCCAAATGGGCTTTAGAAGGGAGAAGGTTGGAAGCTGGCTTAGCTCAGATTGGGGAGTGTTGGCAGAAGTGGTATGGAGGAGAGAGGATAAGGTTAGGTGTGGTTCTATTAGAGACAGACTTCTGACTGGTTTGGCACATTTCCTCTTGGGAGTGCTTTAATTGACAACAGCCTCATCTTTGGAGCCCATTTGACCTAGGAGATTTAACCCTTTCTAAGCACTGCCACTACTCAGAAATACCTTAGGTACAATTATGTACAGGACTACTGGGAAACACCCCCAAGAAGCAGGGTAAGTCTTTGGCATCACTCATTTTGGGCACTTTCTCATTCTCTCTGCTATGTATACACATGCCTACATACATGTATGCACATGTGCATACACACATACATGTTCAGTGCCCTCTTGTTTTCCCTTGTGATATTTCCCAAGCTCAGAGAATCGCAAAGTTGGAAGGAACCTCACAGACCTAATTTACCCTGCACAAGTCTCCAAATCCCCTTTTCATAATCTCTGACAATTGATCATCCAGAAATTCTTTGATGATCTCCAGTGATGGCGAATCCACTATATTCACAGCAAGCATTCTAGTTACTGACAAGCCTGTCCTGTATGGATAGTGCTATCTCCTCTCAATGTTGCCTTCACCCCTGTCAAAACTTCTCTACTATCCCATTTTCTTGTGTTCCATCTATTCATACAGTCCCAAAACATTTATTAAATACCTGCTGTGTTCCAGGGAGCTTAGGGGAAAAAACTTGGAAACTCAGAGGATTTTTGTTCAGACCTATCTTGGTCATCGTGTGAGCCTGGGCAAATCATTTAACCACTCAGTGCTCTAGGTAACAATCTCTTAACTCCATAAATTTGGGGGAAGAGTACCAACCTGAATTAGTGGAAGGAATTTTCTCATTACAGAGTGAACCTACACCAGTGAAATTTCAGATCCAGCCCCCATCCCTGTCTCTGCTTTGTTCCAGGCACTGTACAAGGCTCTGACTCTCCCACATGACTGGAATGCTCTCTCTCCTCATCTCTACCTCCTGGCTTGCCTGACTTCCTTTAAGTGTCAGCTAAAATATCACCATTCATGAGAAACTTTTCCTGATTTCCCCTAATGCTAATTCCATCCATTTGAGATAATTGCCGATTTATACTGTCTATATCCTGTTTGTACATAGTTATTTTCTTGTTGTCTCTGCCATCAGACTTGGAGCTCTTTAAGAACTGGGACTGTCATTTTCCTCTTTTTGTATGCCCCGTGCTTTGCACAGTACCTGGCACATAGTAGGTGCTTAATAAATGGTTATTAACTGACTAAAAAGGCATGGAGGTTTCACTTGGGTTAAGCCATCAGCAAAGATTAATCAACCCATTATTAATAGCAGGGCGTGGATTAGAAACTTCTGCTGATTGTTTATTCTTCCTTCATATATCCCTTCAGTTGCTTAATCATGTCCCAGTGTCTCTCTCCTCAATCCTTTTTTCCTTTACAAAACTAATATTCTAATTTAGTGCTTCATCACCTCTCATCCAATCCATTGCAGCAGCCCCCAAATTGATCTCCATGGCTCAAATCTCTCTCCACTCCAGTCTGTACAACAGCCAGCTGCCAATGTAGTTTCTGTCAATCGCGACCTGTGTGATCTTGAGCAAGACATTTCACCTCTCTGTCCTTCAGTTTCCCCATATTTAAAATGAGCAGATGATATGTGAGGTTACTTCTACCTCCTAAATCTGTGATCCTATGAGGCTAAATAATCTGCTGGGGGATAAGGGTATTTAAAGGTAGAAGAAAAATTTTGGAATAGTCACCATGGGAATTGAGATAAGCTGTGAAGAGCAGGATTGCCTAGCAGCAGCGAGAGTCCAGTAGGATTATGGACTAGATATTCATAGTAGGTAAAATAAACTTGAGCCTTCCTTATAAAATAATGCCTATATCATAGGCATAAAGAAAGCATGGGCTGGGTATTGCACAACTGGGGTGCTGTATATGGCTCATGCTCAGTATGTGTCTGTGATCCTCAGACCACTAAGAATGGAGGATATATCTGCTCTATCACACATGCCCTCACTCTGATCCCTTCTTTTTCCATCTTCCTTTCTCTTTAATCAAAAAAGAATTTTTAAAGAAACGGTAAGCCTCCAGAACCCCAAGCAAGTACAATCAGTATGTGTGCATAGTTACCTTGGTCCTGCTTCCCATCTTTACTTTTTTCCAGAAGGCCAGTGCCGTGCCCTTTTCTATATTCAACAAGCAGTTTATGGGGCCGGACCCCTGATTTTCATAGTTCTTTAGACCCCTTGGAATTCCTTATTGGCACTTATTGGGCCCCACTGTCTAACAGCATCTCAACATCGATATATAGCCACAGTGGCAATAGACTCCTCATCCTCTACCTCCCATTAGGTGCAGAGGGAGCCCATGAACGTTTCTGCTTTCACAAATGTCGAAGGGTCATGATGAAAAATAGTTTTAATGACAGAAAATTGTGAGTCAAAATTTAGCTTGATAAACATTTTAAATTATTTACTGACCAGTTTTTCTAATACTAAGGTCATTTGAGGTATTGAAACCTAGGGAAGTTTGTTCTTCTGTCCCCTATTCCCCTAGTGCCAAACCATTCATTTTGTTTCACATGGGAGTAGAGGAGAACATAGTCAAGAAAAATAATAAATACCAATATATCTGATGCTCATGGTAACAGCACAAACTTCTTTCTCAAAAAATTGCTTGCCTTTAAAAATGGTACTGACTGAAATTTCTTATTAAAGGTTTATTTTAAGGAAAGTCCAATTTCATTCCCTGTGAATAGATGGAGTACAGTAACAGCCTGTCTTTCATAGTTAATTGCTGCTTGTCTCCTTGGATATCATCATTTGCATAATTGTGATTCTTTTTAATAATAAAAAAGGATTATATAATCTCAGAGAAGCAAACATCATAAAATTTAAATTTACATGAAATTAAAGGAATAAATGTGTCATGGTAACAAGACCATTAACATCTACTGAAAGAATAAAGTCTTTAATATTGTATTCCATATATTAATAGAATATCACTTTAGATTATACTACTCTTTATATGTCATTCAAAATTAAGACATTAGATCCCCTTTTGAAATGACAATATTTAAATTGAAGATCAGGGCCAGCCATAAG
Source organism: Petaurus breviceps papuanus (assembly GCF_028583685.1). Taxonomy (NCBI): domain Eukaryota; kingdom Metazoa; phylum Chordata; class Mammalia; order Diprotodontia; family Petauridae; genus Petaurus; species Petaurus breviceps. Next base: position 10,521,947 of record NW_027187307.1, on the reverse strand, counting down.
TAAATGTTTGTATTAAGGAGGACAGACATCTTCAAAGGTAATATCCATTTGTTACTTCAGTATGGCACAAAGAAATGTAATGAACCCATGAGAGCTATTTGAGTCCAAACTTTAGTCATTAAATGAATTTCCTAAACATTCTCATTTTCACCTATAGCTGGTACTTTTCAGAAATTCCCTTGGAGACCCCCCTCTGTCTCTTTGTATTTTCTCAGGTCATTACTCCTACTTCGAATTCACTTTCTTTTCTTTCCATTGTGTATCCTCTAGTTAACCATTTCAGCTCTATGCCGTTTTATTTTTGAATCCCTCACACACTTGTTAAACCATCACTGATCTTGTGCCATAACTTCAACTTCATACTTCTCCTACCATCAGCCTCAATTGCTACTTACAAGCTGCTGAAGGGAGCTGGGAGACTTCTCACAACCATGCTGAGTGGCTGGACACATTAGAAATTAATGTTACCAGAGTTCAACTTGGCCCTTCCTGCAGCATGTCAATTTGTTTACTCCTCTATATAACTTATTCTCCATCTCTTTCTCTGATGAAGCTACACCAAACATTCTATTCTAATTCAAGCCTCCCATATTTGAGGTCATTCTCTGTGATTTCCCTTTCCATCCTTACAGTCATATAGGTTCCCTACCTTGGTGTCATACTTGACTACTCACTTTAATTCACCCCACATGTCTGTTGCCAAATCTTATCCTTTCTACCTTCACAACATATTGCATACACATTCCTTTCTCTCCACTTACATAACCACCACCCCTGTACTGACCCTCATCACGTCTTGCTTGAACTATGGCAATAGTTGACTGGGTTATGATCTTCCTGTCTTTAACCTTTCCCCATTTCAACAACCAAAGTGATGTTCCTGAAATGCAGATCTGACCTTGTTAGCCCTCTACTCAGTAAATTCTAGTGGCTCCCTATGTATGACCTTATGGATCAGAAAGTAAATCCTTGATTTGACTTTTAAAGCCATTTACAATCTGGCCCCTTCCTACCTTACCAGTCTTTTGACATTTTCCTCCTCTCCAAGTACTTGGTAATCCATTGTATCTTGTATCTACATAGTTGTTCGCATGTTGTCTCTGCCATTGCAATGTGGGCTTCTTGAGATCAGGGAACTTATTTTTGCCTTACTTTGCATCCCCTGCACTTAGTGCAATGCCTAATACATAGTAAGTGCTTTTTAAATACTTGTTGACTGACTAACTTGGAGAATCCCAGACTTCCTTCAAAAACCAGTTCCTTATATAGGCTGCCTCCTGTATAAATAAGGCTCTTCCTGATTCCCCCAGTTATCACCTTATTAGCATTCTTTCCCTCTGGCATATATCCTTCCCAGCAGAAAGGCATAAATACAAATGCAAGGGCAGGGCTTAGGTAATTTTTGTCTTCAGATCCTTAGTTAAGTGCCCTGTCCAGTAGTTTAGGCTTAAGACATTCTTCAGCAAATTGAGTTTATGCCTGAGATGATTCCTGGAGGTACTCTGGACCAACTAGGGGTCATGTACATGGCTGAGCACTGCCAGAGGAGCCATTTGACCATTATTCTTTCTGTGACACTCTTCCCTATTTTCACTTGTATAGTATTTCCCTGAGTACATTTCTGTGAGTCTGGTCTTCCATGTTAAAGACAGAGAATTGCTGGGTAATTACTATCTATTTCAGTTGAAACTTTAATACTTTTAAGAGCTTTGTGACTTCTGTCAGTATGGGTACTTCATATAGCAACATAGATCTGAAGCAGGGATGAACTCACAAAGGTTAGCTAGGTGATTTCTTAGTATCCCTCCCAACTTGTTTTGGGTATCAGCTCAGTATTGACCATTTTTGTTCTGTCCAATCTAATTTAAAGGTTATTCTCCTTTGCAGAGAAAAAGGAAGCAATGGAAGAATGGAACAGCTCTGCCTTCTCTTCTTCATTCTCCCATTCTCCCCTAGAAGAGTTCCTCTCCTTTTTGTGATTCTTCTCTTCAACCCATATGAAACTTCTTTTTTTGTCTCTACCTTTTTCTGAGTTTTAGTACTCCCAGCTCTGACACAGTGTTGTAAGGATTGTGCCACAGTGTTACATTTATCCACCTTTGCCTGTTCTGGCTTCCATTTTCTATACAAGTCGTTTTAGCATCTAAGTTGATTTGGTGAGTTCCTTCTTGAGCATTTCTTATTGCTCCTCAACTGACTTTAAATTTAAAATTTTAGTTCATGGGTTTCTCCCTAGCCTTTTCCTGTATACTTTGAAATCTAACCTAGACTGCATGTGAAGTCATGCTCAGCTTTCCTCTCCTCTGTCATGATTTTTAAGATACATTAGTTAATTCCTTTTGAAGTTCCACATCATCTTCACCCCAGCAGCCAGTTCTTTCTTGTTGGCAAGATCCATATCCAGAATAGAAGTTCCCAGAATTGGTTTCTCCACATTTTGGTGGATAAAATGATCATTAACATATATTTGGGCTGTTACTATAAAATAGCACTATTAAAAGAAATGCCACTTCTCTTCTCCTGTCCCCTGAGGCCCCCAATTTTTCCTGTCTCATCCCCTTGAAATAAGTTATATATTTTTTTGGAGTCATAGTTTATTCTTTGGTCTTATCTTACCTACAGGGTCAAATTTGTCTCCTTGAATTAGGATCTCCTGTTCCATTTGTTAGTTACCCATGCTTTGTGCATTGTGTTTAACAGCTGAGGGTATAGCTTATTGCTAGCTTCTTTCTTAGATTTAATCTCCTGTGAATTTCTGAGTGTCTCTACTGTTGAAGAGTAGTAATCTGTCTTGACAGGTCTTGGTAGTTTCTTTGTTATGTCTTGGACATCTGCTATGGGAAGCCCAAAGAGCTAATAGTTGCCTCAGTACTGCTCAGTCAGGAGTCATCAAATCCAACTATGTGTCTTTTCTTCTTTTGACCCTTAATGGATGTTCTTTCACCGCACATCACATAGAGATCAATTCCTTGACAACCAAGTGAGGTCCCTTTCACATATCTTATGATCCTGTGAGGTAGCTGTTTCCTCCTCAAATGGTCGAACTCTCTTCTCTTGAGACAAAGTTTTCTATCTTTGGCTCCAATGGTACTTCCTCACCCACTCTAATTGACATTCTCCTACCATCCAATGAACTCTGTCTCTTTTGATCCTTTTCCTTCTTTGTTTTCATATTGAAGACCTTCTTCCATTTTTAAAGAAGCACATTCTTATTGATAACCTGGAGAGTGAAGAGGCCTTTCTGGAGCCCCTTTACCTTCTTTTGTAGAACAGAGACTAGCCTCACTTTAAACATGGACAGTAATTTAGCCTTCGGCAGAAATAAAGACATACATTCTATTCTGTTCCCTGCCAAATTCATTGTACTTTCCATGCTTAGTAGAAGCACAGTCTCTTGCTAAGGGTTCCCATGGGAATGTTGATGAGAAGGAAAGAAAAAAGTATTTAAAGGGGTGTAGGGTTATACCTAGAGTTAGCCTCACATTATTTCAGCTTCCACATTCCAGGGTAAAGTGGCTTGCAGCTGAAGCATCTCAAACTTTGAAGCAAAATGATTCTGAAATCCCATTTTCTGAATCATGAAAGCATGGGGAGATTAAAAATCTTGTCTTTATATACTTAAAATTATTTAGCATGCAAATGTCCAAACCCTAACATTTCTTCTAAAAATTATATAAATATAGCAAAATATTAATATTAACAGTGTTTTTCTAATTACACAGGAGTCCAGAAAAGCACTTAAAATTAACATTATAAATCTTCCTCAAAAAAACTGTGCATAACAGAAATTTACAGTTTTTTACACATTCTTCTTGGGTTTTTTAATGATAAATGCACAATAACAGAGAAAAATTAAACTTAAATTTTTAAAAAGAAAATTAACATTCATAGAAACTGACTTGTTTTTATTTTGGCTGGTATGAAAGCTCTTCTCTTTAGCTTTGCCCATAGCATGGGTGGTACAAACACAGATTCTTGCTCTCTTTTGGTTTGCAGTCTTTGTTCTGAGCAAACCCATGGGCCAGACTTTATAGCCATTGGGAAGTAGGGAGGACAGGTGCCTGGCTCTGAGCAAGACCCCTGAATTGAAAAAAAAAATAGATTGGTTGTGAAAAGCAGTCAATGGAGAGATTCATCCTAGAAGGGCTTTGGATGCTTCATTTATTTAAAAAGGGAATCTCAAAGTTTTGTCCCCACGGTCCCCAAAAGTAGTTTATTTCTAAGCAGCTGTTAATACAAGGCAATTTGGAGTGAGGTTACTAATCAGTTGGAAGGATTGGAAAAGGCTTCATGTAGCAGATACTACTAAATTAAAGAAGGAGGGATTGGGGGGGCAAGAATAATGAGGCGGTACATTCTAGGTATGGGGGATCACAAATGCAAAGACACAGAGATGGGAGAGGAACTGCCATGGGAGAGGAACACAGAAAGGGCCAGTCTGGCTGGATTTTAAAGCAAGTGTGGGAATAGGAAAAATATATAATGAGATTGGAAAGCTAGGTTAGTACAAGGTTGTGAAGGATAGAGGAGTTTGTTTTTAATCCTAAAGGTAATAGGGAGTTTATTGAATAGGGGTATAACATGGGTCAAACCTGCGTTTTAGGGAAAGCATTCGGCAAAGTTTTAGAGTGGTAGTGTCAAATTCAAATAGATACAAATCCATGCAGGTTGCATATTGACTCAGAAAACCACAAATTAACATTATCTGTATTGTATTATATTTTATTTATTTTCTGAAGTATTTCCCAATTACATTTAAATTTGTTTCTGTCTGCATTAGGGAGTTTTGTGGCCTTGAGTTTGATCCCCCTGATGTAAAGATGTCTAGAGAGTCTTCAGGGAAGGAAAGCAATTAGAATGCCATTATAGTAGTCTGGCAGTACTTATATGATGTAATGGAAATGTAAATTTTGAAGATCTTCCCTGCCCCTAGGCTAAAGTGCACCTGGAGCCTGGGGTGGGAGGCTTGTTTTTCAGTAGATACTTCTTGATTGGCCAGTGAATCAATAAGGTTGTTACATTCTCTGAGCCAGGAGAAGGCTATATAAGCCCTGATGTGTAGCTTTGTTTTGGGGCTCACTTTGAGAAGTGTTCTGTGATTTGATCTGGATTCTGGGAAGCCATTGTTGAGAGCCCCACCTCGGCTTTGAAAAACCCAGATGTTGAAACCCAGATGTTGATTTGGTATGGATGTAATGGTTGGACAGTTTGGAAGCTGTCTACTTGATCTGTTTCTCTGTCTTGATAATTCTATCTGTATATTCTGAAGTTCAGGGTGCTGACCTTTTCCCCTGAACTAGGTAAACGATATATGTTCATAAGTTGAAACTGGGAAGATTGGGCATTCCAAGCCCTGGGGACTAGAGCAAAGTCAAGGAGGTGCAAGATTTGGGAAACTGGTCCATATAGCTCTGCTGTACCACGGAGGATGGAAAGAAGAGACAGGAGATAAAGCTGGAGAGATGATACACTTGTGGTTGGCCTTAAATGACTGAAAGAATAGCTTCTGTATCACTTCAGAGGCTCCTCCTATGATAGAAGTCACTGAAAATATTTGGCCAGAGGAATGGTGTCGCCAGATCTTTGTAGAAGACAGATTATTCCGCCCTGGGTTTAAATGATGAATGGGAGTGGGTGATGTGAAGGACTCTAAAGACAGCACTGGTCCAGAAGTATAGATGGCTGGTAATGAGTGCTTGAGCTAAGGTGGCGGTAGGAATAGAGAGAACGGGACTGATATGAGACATCTTCCTTCCGAGCTCCATCCCATCCATAAAGCTGTCAAAAATATTCCTAATGCACAGTTCTTACCATGGCCCTCTCTATCTCAAAAACTTCAGTATTATTTTATTCCTCTATTTTCTCACTTCCTACTCACTTTTCATCCCTTGAAATCTGGCTCCCAACTCTACCTCTTCACTAAAGCTTCACTCTCCAAGGTTAGAACACTGAGGTTAAGTGATTTACTTAGGATCTCACAGCCCATATGCGTCAGAAGCTTCACTTAAACCTGGTCTTCCTGGTTCCAAGGTCAACTTTTTATCAACTACCAGCAATCTCTCAATTGTATTGCCTTGTCTCTGTCCTTCCTGACCTTTCTGACACTGTTTGACTTTCCCCTTCTCTTAGATGTTCTGTCCTCTCTGGGTTTTCATGACATCGTTCTCTCCTTGTGCTTCTCCTATCTGTCTCACTGTTCTTTGTCATTTTCCTTTGCTGCTTCTTCATACTTGTTGGCCATGCCCCTGAGTTCTAGCCTTCTCTCTTTAGATTCTCTTTCGGGATTTCTTCAGTCCCACTAGTCACCTGTCATTTCCCTACGTTGATAACTAGCTGTACTCTGGCTCCAGTCCCGCACCATTAACTACATATCGGGCCTTTCCCCTGAATGCCCCGTCCACGTCTTAGACTCTGCCCTCCCAAACTACCCTCATTATCTACTTCCCCAAATGCCCCTCTGTTCTGAACCTTTCTGTTGCTGTAGAGGGAGCCACCCTCCTCCTATGTCCCAAGATTTGTAACTTTACAGTTATCCTCAGCTCCTCACTCACTTCATCCCACATAGGCAGTCAGTTGACAGGTCTTGTCACTTGTATTCTGTAGCATCTCTCCCATCCATCTCCTTTTATTTCCATTCACAAACCACCACCTTCATTTGCTCCCTGGACACCTGTCACCTGTACTGTGCAAATAGTCTGCTCATTGGTTTCCCAGCCCCTGCTTTGCTTTTTCCCTGTCTCTAATTCATCCCCCACATAGCTGCCAAAGTGACATTCCTAGATCAGAGGTCTGAGCATGTTTCCACTGCTCTGGAAACTCTAATATCTCCCTCCTACCTCTAGAATAAAATACAAATCAATCACTCTGAAATTTAAAAACCTTCACTATTTAGCTAGGGCTACCTACCTTTACAGATTTACTGCATATTTCTGTCTTTCCTTCACTTTGCATTTCAGCCAGATTGGCCTTTTTGCTATCACTTACATACATCAGTCCATCTCTTGTCTTCTACCTTTGCACAGAGCTGGATCTGATATCACGGAGACCTCTGTTCAAATCCAGCCTCAATCACTTACTAGCTGTGTGACTGAGCAAAAGTCATTTTACCTCTATCTCAGGTTCCTCATCTGTAAGATAGGTATAATAATAGTAGCTACTTGCTAAGGTGGTTGTGAGGATAAAACAAGATATTTATAAAGGGTTTTACAAACTTTTAAGTCTTACAAAATGATGAGGATGGCAATGGTGATGATGATGATGGTGATTGCAAAGATTGTGCCTCATGTCTGGGGTTCACTACATCCTCACTTGTACCACCCAGAATTCCTAGCTTCTTCTAAAACTCATATGCCCCCTCTTATGGTAAGCCTATCCTTATTCTCCCCCTTAGCCCCCAAAATCTGCTAGTGCCTGCTGTGGAAATGATTTTGTACTTCATTTTCTACTTCGTTGTACATGTTATTTCTTCCATAGATTGCAAGTTCCTTGAGAACAAGATCTCTTTCCTCTCTGTCTTTGTGTCCCCACCCCTACTGAAATGCCCCAAACATTGTAGGCATCAACAATATGCTCACTGAATATATGAATGAATGAATGGAATGACATGGCATCCAGGAGAATCAAAAACCTCGATATATTTAGCATGCTCTGAGGACTGGTGATTATCAGAAAAGGCCAGCTGTTTGTACAAAAGCTTAGACAAAAAGTGCAGATGACAAAAAGGAAAGAAAAGACAAATCGAAGAGAAAAGAGAGCAGTAGCAATTGGGGGGAAAGTAATTTTTACACAAAATGTTTTAAGCAGCACTGTCAGTGGAGAAGGGGGCCATTGATGAAGACAACAAAAGGATCCCCTTGTTCTACAATTTAGAAATGGATTTCTTTAGTTGTTGAAGGCATATGGGACATGCCCTCTCTTAAGTGTGTGTCTGTAGAATCTGTAGAATGTGGAGTGAGGGTGGGAATTCAGTGATTACTGGGAAAGCTAATTGACTAATAGAATGCTGATACCACTAAGAGAGAGAGATCCTTTCCACAGCCTCTGAGAGTTCATTCTTGTCCAGCACAATGGCATTGATGGGCCAAGGTCATAGGAATTGGCAGCCTGCACCTTTGACTGAATCTAGACATCCTTTTATGAAGGGGATTTGTTCTGTGAAGTTTTGATTCAGTCAAAGGGCTGCACCTGAGGGCCTAGAGGGCCACATGTGGCCTCCAGGCCACAGGTTCCCCACCCCTGATAGTCTAAGGTATCCCCAAAGAAGGAAGGAAAAGTGAAAAAAAGCACTTCATGTACACATATGAATCAGGTGTTCCCACAAATTTATTCCCAACCAAAAAGGAATTAGTAAGCATAAAAGAGTTATAGCATGTCTCACAGAATGACTGGCCTATCATTACTAATACAGTCATTTAGGAGGCTAATTAATTCAAGCTTTGTTTGGACATAAGCTTTTTTAAAGGCTGCTGTCTAGCCAGTATACATTTCACTTCCACTGAACATGAAACTTGCAAATCCCAAGTAGAATCTTCTTTCCCCTGGCCCCTATTTCTCATTTTTGAGCTTTCACTCTTGCCCTTGCATTGTCATTCTGCCAAACCATTTTCTTGCCACTCCCAACTGCAGCCATTACTGCAGCCCCTCTAGTAGCCACTGGTCTTGGAGCCAATTTCCTTCTGCCACCGACACCACAGACTTACTGAAAGAGAGGGAACACCGTGTGTGTGTGTGTGTGTGTGTGTGTGTGTGTGTGTGTGTGTATGTGTGTGTGTGTGTGTATGTGAGTGTGTGTATCTGTGTACACATATACATAGACAGAGGACACAGGATCAGTTAAATAGGAAGAGATTATATGTAAAAAATAAAATTAAGAGGTGAGAGAGGAATATATTGGGAGAAGGAGAAAGGGAGAGATAGAATTAGGTAAATTGTCTCACTTAAAAGAGGAAAGAGAAAGCTGTTACAATGCAGGGGAAGAATAGGAAGACAAAAGGGAATGAGTCAACCTTACTCTCATTGGATTTGGTTTAAGCAGGGAATAACATATATACCCTAGGTATCTTATCCTACAGTAAAGTAGGGGGAAAAGGGATAAGGGGGGGATGATAGAAGGGAGGGCAGATTGGGGGAGAGGGTAATCAGAAGCAAAAACTTTTGAAAAGGGACAGTGTCAGAGGAGAAAATAGAATAAATGGGGGGGGGTAGGATAGAATGGAGGGAAATATAGTTAGTTTTTCACAATATGACCACTAGGGAAATGTTTTGCATAACTACACATGTATAACTTGTATTGAATTGTTTATCTTCCCAGTGGGGGGTGGGTGAGGAGGAAAGAAGGGAGAGAATCTAGAACTCAAAGTTTCAAAAACAAATGTTAAAAAATTGTTTTTACATGCAACCAGGTAATAAGATATACAGGCAATGGGGTATAGAAATCCATCTTGCCCTATAAGAAAGTAAGGGGGAAGGAAGGATGGGATGGGATATAAGAGAGAGCAGAATTGGGGAAGGGGTAATTAGTATGCTTGCCGTATTAGGGTGGGTGGTAGGGGGGAGGTGGGTAGAAAATATGTTAATCAAAATCTTGTGGAAATGAATGCTGAAAACTAAAAAGAAATAAATAGATTCTGAAAAAAAGAGGGAACACGAAGAGGAAGGAGACAGAGGCAGCTTTACCTGACTTGGCTAAGTATTTCTTGCCCTAGAGGACATATGTGTAAGGATTCTATTTCCCTGTGTTAGGAAGGAACCTTGTCTCTCCCCATCCCTTATGGATATCCCATCTTGTCATCTGACAAACAGGAACCAAATGGGTTCTTTTTTTTTTTCTTTTATCAAATGTAGCCCTCACCTCCTTTCTGCTGTTCCTGTCTGGACCCAACTGAGGGACTACTTAGGGTCTATCACGTCTTTCTAAAGTGTCAACAGATATTTTTGATTCTCACCTACCAGGTTCTCAGAAACATCCAAGAATTTAGACATCCTCACAGGCCTAAGTAGTGGTGTTGTTGGTGTTCACTTGTTTCAGTGGTATCTGACTCTTCATGACTCCATTTGGAGTTTTCTTGGCAAAGATTCTGGAGTAGTTTGCCATTTCCTTCTTGAGCTTATTTTATAGATGCGGAAACTAAGGCAACTAGGGGTTAAGTGACTTGCTTAGGGTCACATAACTAATAATTGATTGACACTAGTAAGTGTCATATTTGAATTCAGGTCTTCCTGACTCCAGGCTTAGTGCTCTATCCACTGTGACACCTAACTCCCCCTATTATATGTAACGATAAGATAATAATAAAAGATAAGATACCATAAAAAAGATAACCTCAAACTTGAAAAAGGAGGTAGTTTTAAAAATGAGTTTAAACATTTTGGGGGTTAAAATCTTCCTGTACCTAAGAAGTTACCTCTTTCTTCCATGTATTTGCCTATAAATCTTAGGTTTGATTTATTTTATGAAAGTTAAAAATAAGTTGTTGCTGCCACCAGCAGGATATTTTAAATATTTTCCTTCTGAGCAAAATGTGGATGAAAGAATGTGACCTAAAATTTCAAAAACCCTGGCTTCGCGCCCCAACTTCAATTGGCAGGACCCACTTCTTCTGGAATCACAACTGACACCTGATGAGATCCTGACCCGAGATACTTTCCAAGCCTACTGCCAGGAAAAGCTCATGCCCTATGTCTTCCTAACTAATTGGAATGAAGTGTTTCACCAGGACATCATTTAAGAACTGGGGCAAGTGGGTGTGCTAGTCCCCACCATTAAAGGGTATGGCTGTGCTGGAATCTCATCTGTAATCTATGGACTTCTGACTCAGGAACTGGAATGTGTAGGCAGTGGCTACTAGTCACAGGTCCTCCCTGGTCATGTATTCCATTTATGCCTATGGCTCTGAAGAGCAGCGGCAGAAGTTCATGCCCCAACTGGCAAAGGGGGAAATCCTGGGCTGCTTTGGGTTAATGGAGCCCAATCATGGAAGTTACCCAGGCGGTATGGAGACTAAGGCCCGCTGCAATGCAGCCAGCAAGACCTACACCCTGAGTGGCTCCAAGACATGGATCACTAATTCACCTGAGGCTGACCTGTTTGTGATCTGGGAAATGTGTGAGGATGGTCGGATTCGGCGCTTCTTGTTAGAGAAGGGCATGTGGGGATTATTGGCTTCCAAGATCAAAGGCAAATTTTCACTTCGAACCTCAGTCACAGGAAGAATCCTCATGGACGATGTGGAAGTACTAGAACAGAACATGCTGCCTAATGTGTCTGGCCTTGCTGGCCCTTTTGGATGTCTGAACACAGCTCGATTTGGCATTGCTTGGGGGGCACTGGGGGCTGCAGAGTTCTGTCTGCACACAGCTCGCCAGTACACCCTGGACAAGAAGCAGTTTGGGTTCCTGTTGGCTGGAAACCAGCTCATCCAGAAAAAAAATGGCTGATATGCTCACAGAGATCACCCTGGGCCTTCATGCTTGCCTGCATCGTGGGCGCTTGATGGACAAGGACAAGGTGACCCCAGAAATGGTTTCAGTGCTGAAAAGGAATTGTTGTGGCAAAGCCCTTGATACTGGCAGAAGGCAGATGATGTGCTTAGTGGGAATGGGATTTTGGATGAGTATCAGGTGATCTAGCACGTCATGAACCTGGAAGCTGTAAACACTTATGAAGGTACTCATGACATCCATGCCCTGATCCTTGGGAGAGCTATCATAGGAATTCTGGCATTCACTGCTGGGAAGTGAACCTGTTTTACTTGAAGGCTGACAAACATCTTTCAGAAAAGAGTTGTCATTTCATTGTGTCTGTATTGATTCTACAGGTTGTATGAAGCCTGCTTTTCTGGAGAATTGGCTGTTACTTTCCTTTCGGGAAGATGGGGGTGGAGATTGAAGAAATTGATTTCTATACCTGACTGCACTTTGTTCTAAAATCAGTTCTTCTGTTGAAATGCTGAAAGAATATGATTGTACATGCTATACCAGTCCCTTTCAATCAACCAACTGTTATTAATTTTATATAACTTGGGAAATAAGTTTTTTTTTTTTTAAAACAGGGAGCAAGAGGAAGAAAAATGAACTTCAGAGCAGCTTTTATGAAGCTGCTTCATTTGTAAATAAATAACTAAGATCTGTCACCCAAACCCATAATACTTCCTGGTTTACTAATGCCTCCTGACCCTCCTGACCACCCATTGATTTCCAGGGGTATCATTCAGTGTCCTGAACTTGGGAGCAGACTGGGAACAAATGCATTAATAAAGAGCACATTCTGCTGACCAAAAAACAAAACAAAACAATAATTTCAAGTTATGAAACTATTCTCAGTATGATAATAGTTGAAGGGAATAGAAATATATATATGTATATATATATACACACACACATATATACATATGTCTATATAGGAGGGTATATGGGTATATGGGCATATGAATACATATGTGAGTGTGTGTACATATGTGTACAGGTATACATAGACAGAGGGCAGAAGACCAGTTGAATAGGAAGGGATGATACTTAAAAGGTGAAATTGAGAGGTGAGAGAGGAACATAATGAGAGGAGATGGGGAGAGATAGAATGGGGTAAATTATCCCACATAGAAGAGGCAACAGAAAACTGTTACATTGGAGGGGAAGGAAGAACAGGAAGGCAAAAGGGAATTGGTCAACCTTATTCTCATTGAATTTGGCTTAGGGAGGGAATGACATACACACTAAATAGGGTATGTTGCCCTACAGGAGAGTAGGGGGGAAGAGGAGGAAGGGGGATGATGGAAGGGAGGGCAGGCTGGGGGGGTAAGGAAGTTGGAAGCACCCACTTTTAAAAAGGGACAGGGTCAAAATAGAGAATAGAACAAGTGGGGGGGGCGGGATAGGAATGAGGGAAATATAGTCAGTCTTTTACAATATATCCACTATGGAAATGTTTTGCATTAGCTACACATGTACAACCTATATTGAATTGCTTATCTTTCCAGTAAGAGTGGGTGACAAGGGAGGGATGGAAAGAATCTGAAATTCAAAGTTTTAAAATCCAATGTTTAAAGAAATTATTATTATTATCATTTTACATGCAACTGGGAAATAATATATACAGGCACTGGGGTATGGAGATCCATCTTTCTCTACTGGAAAGTCAGAAGGGGGATGGGGGAGGATATAGGAGAGAGCAGCTTGGGGGAGGGGGTATACAGTGGGATCACTGTTTTGGGGTGAGGGTAGGGGCAAGATGGGGATAAAATTTGTAACTCAAAATTTTGTGGAAATGAATGATGCAAATTAAAAATTAACATAAAATTTAATTAAAAAAACTTAATTCCTTCCTAATGAAGAAAACCTAGAATGTTCTACTAAGACTATGGCAAAAACTGAAGTGGACCAGAAGATATTGCTGCCTTATCTCACTAAGAAAGGAGAATCTTCACCCCTGTAATTTCTCATGTATACACAAATACATATACCCAGGTGCACAGAGTTACATTTTCCCCTGTGATATCTTTATTCTAAACCTCTTAAGCTTCACTAGATGTTAATGTCACCTGTTAATGCCATTCATTGTCATGTAATTTTTTTAATGTCACCTGTTGGTGGATCTGCTAGGGGTAGAGTATTCCCAGCTCATATTGGTCTGCTTAGCCATGATTGGATACACTGTCCCTTTACCCTGACACAATGATGTCATTTTGATACTCTTCAAGTATGAAGGACAACAACCAGTTTCTCAGGACAATAAAGCCTTGCAAGCTCTGAACTGATGTGTTGAAGAGTATGGAGTTATATATGTGCCCCCAACCACCACCTCCCACACTGACCATGTAGGCCTGCCCAGCACTTACACTTTAGCCTTGACTAAAATTCCATTAATTCTAGACCTAATGCTAGATACAAAGCAATGTTACTACTATGATATAAGTGAGGCTGGTCACAATGTGGATACCATGATGAACTGCAGAGAAAAGAAGTGTTATACTGGCCAGAGGCCTCCTATATATCAAGAAAAAGACTGTGTGGAGGTGCCCCACTGTGACTGCACACAACCAGCACTGCCGCTGTGGCCGCCAGGCTAATGTTGGCATGGCTTATTCGTTGACTGGTGTGTGCCTGGAGGAAGATAGAAGACCCGTTTGCCAGGATCTCTAGGCTCTACTCTCCATCCTCCTTCCAAGTACCCCTCCTGCACTGGATTAAAGTTAATTTGTAAACTGGTACATGAGGACACCCAGAGGCAATGGGCAGGGTAGAGGGAAGCCCAACACTACATGGGCCTCTGACAGCTTGTTTCTGTCAGGTAGCAGCTTCTCCCTCTTTAGCTCCTTTTCCATGCTTCTTCCTTCTTTGGAAGCTTTCACTCCCCACAGCCCAGGTTTCCAAGCTCTGAGAAGGGGAGTACGAAATGGGTCATGCTAAAGACCAATAGGGGTGAAGGCCAAGCAGATCCCATTGACTTCAGACTTTCAAGGGTTGGGTGAGATGAGACAAAGTCAGTGATTTGTGGGTTTGCCCCAAGCTAGGTTGTCAGGAAATGGGGTTTCATAGGACCTTGCTGAGTGCTGTGGGTTGAATAGGTAGGGATGAAGGGAGAAGGAAGGATGCCTTTGTTGTAATTGAGTCATTTCAATTGTGTCCACCTGTATGTGACAAAGATACTGGAGTGGTTTTCATTTTTTCCTCTAGGTCATTTTACAGATGGGGAAACTAAGGCAAATAGGGTGAAGTGACTTGCCCAGGGTCACACATATAGTAACTGTCTGGACTTGAATCAAGTAAGAGGAGTTTTCATGACTAGGTCTGGCACTCTATCCACTGTCACCTAACTACCCCTAGTTATGTGACATTGAGAACAGTGGTGTGGCCAAGGAAGAACATAGAGGAGAAGAGAACCTTGTTACCAGCCACTGGCTTCTTTATCCTCTCTTCTCATACCACAGATTGTCTGAATAAGAATCCATGAGCAGACTAGTAATTACTTCCCCTGCCTTTGGGCACGAAGAGAGAGAAAACAGATGTCAAGTGCTTAGAACCTCAGTTCTGGGTACCTTTTCCTTTGGGTAAGCTAAATAATGTCTTTATCAAAAAGCAAAGGAATGCCACACACAGCTCAGTTCAATCCAGCATAAGATTAGGGTAACCATGCTTCTCAACGCTCATAAAAAGTCACGAAAAAACAAGCAGAACTTACCTGGTCTCATGCCCTCACATGCCATTGGCCTGACCAATAGACACTGTCCAGAGACTTTGTAGTCACATGTCAATTACTCTCTTTACCAGGACGAGGGTCATATTAACTACATTTCTCAAACCCTCGAGGTGGGGATCGGTGCAGAAAATGGGGGAAGGATAGATGTGACTTGGTTCTTGGTTATCCAAGAGGGCTGGGGCATGGGGTGCTAGGGTATCCACCTTGTTAGTTCCTGGATTGGTCCTAGCAGTGGAAAAAGGATAAACTCTGGTTTGGGTAATCCCTTCTAAAGTATCTTCCTTTAGAAGAAATGAACAACTATGCAAAGGTGCAACAGTGGCAGTGGGTTCCCCCTCACATGTTTTTAAGCAAAGGATAGATGATCAAGTTGGGGGTATGTTATAGAGGCATGCTACTATTGTGACATCACTAACATTGGAAACTGTCTGGGTGCCCAGATAATCTGTGCAGAGGAAGATGACTGCTACCTAGGCCGTGGCGCTGTCCTTGGTCTCCCAACAGTCATCACGAAGGGTTGCATGGAGGCCAGCCACTGTGGACAAGAGCAGAATATCACATACATGGACACCACCTGTAGTCTGATTAATTACTGCTGTCATACCGAGCTGTGCAACATGGGCCCCCAAGATCAAGATGAGACTCTGATCTCTGTAGCTGCTGATGCTGCCACCAGCCTGTCTGCTGAGACTTTCTGGATGGTGTTGCTTTTATTTCTTCTCTGAGCATGCTAAAAGGATGAATTCCTGCCTTTTTCCATCTAGGCCCCATCCTCTGCCCCCCGCCATCTGTATCACTCCTCATGTGAATTGCATCAATAAAATGGCTGGAGGCAGAACCTATATTGGATTGTGTAGTTCATTGGGAACCATAGAAGAGGTGGGGGAAGATATGTTGGGAGGGAGGGGGAGTTTGTTCTGGGAGGGGTGCCTGATAACTTATGTCCATCAAGGCTCAGGATTATTTATTAGAGCCTGACTTCCTAGGGGGCAGAGTCCACGTTTCCATTGCCTGCAGGGAGAGGGAGATGAGGATAATTTCTGGAGTGTGGAGAATATGGGGCTGGGAACCTCAGTATAGGGGGTTCCCTTTTCTTGCAAACTAAAAAAAAAACTCTTAAAAAGGCAAATAATGCCATACATAACTCCACTCAATGCAGCATTGGATCTCCATAAGCCTCACCCCAAAAGAGTAACAAAACCAAAATCAACTTTCTACTAGAACCTCCCTGCTCCCACCGCCACCTCCATACCTTCTTAACTCTGGGCAGCAATATATACTGTTCTGTTTCAGTTAACTCTCATCACCAGGCTGAATTTCTTATTATTTTTTATTTTTCTATAAATTTATTTTTAGTTTCCAACATTCATTTCCACAAGATTTTGAGTGACAAATTTTCTCCCCGTCTTTCCCCTACCACCACCCCAAGAGAGCAAGCCTACTGAATACCCCTTCCCCAATCTATTCTTTCTTATATCCTCCCCCATCCCCACACTAAATTTCTAGTAGGGCAAGATGGATTTCTATACACCAGTGCCTCTATATCTTATTTCCAAGTTGTATGTAAAAGCAATTTTTTTAACATTAGATTTTAAAACTTTGATTTCCAGATTCTTTCCCTTCTTCCCTCCTCACTGCCCCCCACTGGGAAGATAAGCAATTCAATAAAAGTTGTACATGTATAGTTACACAATGCTGTCCTGTCCCCCACTTATTCCATTTTCTTCTTGACCCTGTCACTTTTCAAATGTATGTGCTTCTAGCTACCCTCTCCCCCAATCTGCCCTCCCTTCTATTATCCCCCCTCTTATCCCCTTCCTTCCTACTTTCCTGTAGGGTAAGATACCCAAATGAGTGTGTATGTTATTCCCTCCTTAAGCCAAATTCAAAGAGAGTAAGTTTGACCCATTACCTTTCACCTATCTGCTCTTCCCCTCCATTTTAACAGTTTTCTCTTGCCTCTTTTATATGAGATAATTTGCTCTGTTCTATCTCTCCTTTTGTCATTCTCTCATTGTATTCCTCTCTCACCTCCTAATTTGATTTTTTTAGATATCATCCCTTCCTGTTCAACTGATCCTGTGCCCTCTGTCTATGTATGTATGTACACACATATGTATTTATACACACATGTACCCCCTATACATATATATATTCTCTTCAAGTATCCTGATCCTGAGAAAAATCTCATGACTTACAATTATCATTTTCCATGTAGCAATGTAAATAGTTAAACTTCAATAAGTTCCTTATGATTTTTTTTTTGCTTTTTGGAGGACAATTGGGGTTAAGTGACTTGCTCAAGGTCACACAGCTAGTTTTTGTGTTAAGTGTCTGAGGCCAAATTTGAACTGAGGTCCTCCTGACTCCAGGACTGGTGCTCTATTCACTGCACCACCTAGCCACCCCCTTTATGATATCTTTTTCCTGTTTTGTTTACCTTCTCTTGCTTTTTATATTTGAAAGTCAAATTTTCTATTCAGCTCTGGATTTTTCATCAAGAATACTTGAAAGTCCTCTATTTCATTGAATAACCATATTTTCCCCTGAAGCATTATACTTAGTTTTGCTGGATAGGTGATTCTTGGTTTTAATCCTAGCTTCTATGACTTCCTGAATATCCATATTCCAAGCCCCTGGATCTCTTAATGCAGAAGCTGCTAGATCTTGTATTATCCTGATGGTGTTTCCACAATACTCAAATTCTTTCTTCCTGAAACACTGTAATATTTTTTCCTTGACATGGGAACCCTGGAATTGGCTATGATATTCCTAGGAGTTTTCTTTTGGGGACATGTTTCAAGAGGTGATCAGTGAATTCTTTCAATTTCTATTTTGCCCTCTGGTCCTAGAATATCAGGACAAATTTCCTTGAGAATTTCTTGAAGGATGATGTCTAGCCCTTTTTTTTTTTTGATCATGGCTTTATTTCTCACAAAGTCATTAGCTTCCATTTGCTCGAATCTAATTTTCAATGAATTATTCTCTTCACTGAGCTTTTGAAATTCCTTTTCCATCTGGGCAGTTCTACTTTTTAAGGCATTCTTCTCCTCATTGGCTTTTTGGACCTCCTTTGCTATTTGAGTTAGTCTATTTTTAAGGTGTTATTTTCTTCACTATTGCTTTGGGTCTCCTTTAGCACGCTCTTGATTTGCTTTTCAATATTTTCTCGCATCATTCTCATTTCTGTTTCCAATTTATCCTCCACTTCTCTTACTTGATTTTAAAAATCTTTCTTGAGCTCCTCCATGACCTTTAACAAGCTTGTATTTTTCTTGGAAGTTTTTGATGCAAGAGTTTTTTACTTCATTGACTTTTTCTGATTCCATGTTTTGATCCTTTTTTTGTCCCCCCAAAAAAGACTCTATGGTTTGATTGTATTTCCTCTGCTTGCTTATCTTGGCACCGAATTACTTGACTTCTGAGCTCTTTGCCACGGTAGAACTCTGCTTCCAGAGTGGAGAGAGCTGTGTCCCTAATTGCTGAGGTTTTTGCAGATGTTGTCAGAGCTATGAGGAGGGTATCCTCTCTATGGATACCCCAAACTATGGCACACTTGCCACACACCCCAGGACTGCCACCCAAGACCATGACTCATATCCAAGCAGGTCAAAGCAAGAGTGATTGCCCTCTCAATGGTCGCCTGTTCTCCCTACAATCTGCAGCCCAGGAGCTCCAGAGGCAGCCATGCGATTTATCTAAAGATATATCAATACAGATTTATATACACATATGTTATTCTAAGCATTTCCATTTATATAATAGCTTTATTGGTTGTGGAGTGTAATGTGGAGTGCATGCTTGTACGATTTTAAAACAGATAGGAAATGCCCCTTACAGTTTGTTGACATTTTTCTTTCTGGTAAATGGAGAAAGGCATACACAATGAATTTAAAGTGAGCAAAATTAATATACCAGATGTCATGGGGGCAGCTGTGAATTTGTCATAGGAGTTATGCTTCTTTGTGCTGGGTACTTCATGGAAGGGCTGGCAGCCTGATGTTTTGGGGTATTTTTGAGCCACAGGCTCCATTTGTACCCATCCTCCTTTTGAACCACTGGAATCTCTTCCTGCTTTTCCCATTTGCTGTGGCCCTTCCTACCTTATTTTGGAGGGCTTCACTGAATTGATTCTGTATGCTAGGTAGGTTTTATATATATATATATATATATTCTATATGCTAGGTAGGTACGCTATATGCTTAAAGTAGGTGAATAGGTGAAGCATGCTGGCACTTTAAGAAGGCTTTTACTTTTATTTATTTTTGCCACTTTTTATGAGATTTAGCATTGGGGAAAATGGCTGTCAGAGAACATGGCTGAACTTTTATTACTTCTGAGAAACTCCCAGCTGATTGGCTACCATGGCTACCATGGCAACTGCTGAACTCATTGCCTCCCGGAAATAGCAAGGTGGCTGGTAGCTATGGCAACTTCTGGGCTTTTATTGCTTCCAGAGAAATTTTGAGTTGATTGGTTGCTGTGGTGACTGCTGGGTTCTTACTACAAGCAGGGGATGTTCTCATGATGTGTTGACCTAGTGATTGTGGAGGCAGAGGGGAGTGACTTTTAATTGTTGATTTTAATTGGATTTCACAGTACACAAGTGTTTATTGCATTTTAAGCTGTGAACCAGAATTGTTAGAAATAGTCTGCAATATTTGGTTATAAGTTGGAAGAGGGTTTGTTTTTACAGTGGCATGTGATTAAATTCATTTTTTTTAAGCGTGGGAAGGGTGTCATGAAAGGAATAAAGCCCTGGGTGATACAATGGTCAGAAATAAAATTTTTGTTATCAGTGACAAAATTGTATGGAGAACTTTTGGGGGAGGATTAGGTAGAGCTAAAGAGAAAGCTTCTATCAGCTTTGTGGAATTGACCCAGACAATATTAAAGGAGCCTTAAGAGAAAAATATTCCCTGGCTCTTATAACCACTTATGGAAAATAAATATTTTCAAAGCAAGTAGAGTAAAAATAAATTTTATTTTTATATCAAGCACTTAAAATAAGAAGGAAGTTATATTTAGTGTGCTTTATAAATATCATCTCATTTGATATTCAAAGCAATCCTGTGAGGGAGGTGCTATGATTATACCCATTTTACAATTGAAGAAACTAAGGCATACAGGAGTCAAGTGACTTATCTAGATTAACAGAAATATGTAAGTATCTGATGCTGGATTTGAACTCATGTCTTGACTTCAAGCCTTGTTTTCTGGCCACTGTACCACTTAGCTGCTTATATAAAGGTGAGGAGGTTTTTTTTATTCAAAGGAAAAAAAAAACTTTGAGGACAGAAGTGTTAATGGCTCTGTTAATTACCTAAGTGAAGAATGCAATGCAAATGAAGCAAACAGTAATTACTGGTAGAAAGTATGCTTTCTCATTAGGTGGTTTCTCTGGACAATATGTTGAATTTTTCAGGGATTAGGATTATAAGAGAGGAAAATAGAAGTGGGGATAATCAGAACTGGGAATTAGAGCATAATATAAAGAACCTTAGTTTTCTCGGTTTTATCTTCTTACTACCTGGTTACTTAGATTTAAGCCCCAGCTTGGCCATATGGGCTGAATACAGTATACTGGGGCATTCTTTCTCTTTTCACATTGTTATCTAGTTTTAATAGGTCTGTAAAGTTTTCATTCACGATTTTTTTTAACATGGTCTTCAGGCTCTCTTTCAGGTCTTGGCCTTTAGGTAGTCCACTGATTCTTAGTTTTTGTTCTCTCATTTGCATTTAAAAATAGTTCTTGTTTTCTTCTGGAGTATAAACTTCTGTTTTGTCCATTGTGATTTTAAGGGAATGTTTTACTTGGGCCTAGTTTTGCATCTCTTGTCCTAAGTAATTAATCGTCCTCCCATCTTTCCTAGCATTCTCTTCCTTCTCTAATTATTTTCTTCTAGAGCTCTGGTTTCACTTATGATGTGACTTTTAAACCCTTGCTTCATTTTTTCCAGGAATTCTAGTTGAATTTGTGGTCAAGCTGTGTTTTTGTTTAAAGTTTTGCTTCTTATGGATGTTACAGAGTTATTTTCTTGGGTGTCTTTGGCTCCATGATAACTTTTTACATGAGTGTCTTATTTTATTTGCTCATTCTTCCATACTTTCTGAGTTGAGGCTTTATGTTAAAGCTTGGCTCTGTATACTTCTAGAGGGAATGTTGGGGCCTTGAAGGATCCTGAGCTGTTTCCTCTGATGCCTGCTTATTGCCTTATCCTGCTGTTTCTTTTCAAGGCTCTTGGCAGTACCTTAATCCAGGGAACTGCAAACTTTCTGTGAGCCCCAGAGGCAGTCTGTAGTAGGGTAAAAATCTAATCATTCTTGGGTTTCTGACTAGGTGAAGTAAAACTGCCGGCCTGCCCCTGGTTAGAGGCCCAGTAGACAGCTGCTTATTCCAGCAGATAGGCTTTAACCGGTTCAATTGAGCGTGCTAAGTAAAAGTCCCTATTCTGTGGAAGTAGTTGATTTACTTATCACTTTTTCTGTGGTCTGACAGATACATTGGTGATCAGGTTAACCTCTTCAAAAAGATTTGTATGCTCTAGGGAACTTTCATTTGACATACCCTTGGGAAGATCTTGATAAAAAGATATTTTTGCTAGTCAGTTGTAATTCAGAAAGCCCATAAGGAATGAGGAAGACCAGGAGCAAGCTCAACCGTATTCGGACATTATTCTTTCTTGTGAAGGATCCACATAGTAGTGGCTATGTGTCTTATGTGCACTGGTATTAATGACCAGTTGCCATTTTTGCCTCTGAATCACATTATTTTCCAAGTTAAGACCAAGAGCTCAACATATGCAGACAGTACTAGTCATTTCTTTCTGTAGGCCTTCCTTTTTCACTGATTTAATTTGTCCTGTACTTTTGCAGGTTTGGAGACCTGATCAATAGCAGGGCCAAATGTTTCATAGTCGGTAATCAAGTTAATTTTTAATAAAGGTAGATCTCAGTATGATAGAAGTAAAGGTTTTGGAAATAAAACTCACAGAAGAGTGAGTGGGATAAAGTGCAGACAGTTGCCTTAATTTAGACTGCCCATCAAAATGGAAAATTCACATGCAGATTATCAAGTAAGAATTTTGACTTTTCCTGTTTCTTGTCATTGGGATAGCTAGTACTAACACTGTTCATATGTTTCTCAAGTTTGACGGATAATGGTTATGTAACAGGGTTCACAATCTCCAAGGTTTCTTTCATTTAAGCCAAATAAAAATAAATCCATTTCCTAGACTGTGAAATGAGGAAGTATTCCAGTTTTCTTTGTATTTATAATGGATATTCAACATCAAGGTTTGAGAAGCCAAGTCTAGATGTTAACTATTCTGTCTTCATCTGTGAAAGATTGAATTTGTCCTGCCATGTGTCTCTTGGTTCTGCTATACCTTTGAGACATCATTACTTAACCTATATGTAGGCTACCCTTGCCCTCTTACAGAGAGAGACAGAGACATTTCCCACACCTGATTTGTGTAATATTAAACTTATATTTTAGACCTGTTACAGGGAGAAATTTCCAAAGTATCACTTGGTTATGTTCTTTATGCTTAAGTCAATGGGCACAGTCAAGGTGATTGTTTCTACTTTCCCTATATAGTAAAAGCCATCATATTACTGCTAGTACCTTCACTATGAGATTATCCCTAATTTATATGTGTTCCTATATATAATTTATATATTTATCTTATATAAAACATAGATTTTTGTTAATTATATATGTGTGTATATACTGAATGTAAGCTTCCTGAGGTCTGTTTTGTGTTTTGTTTTTGTATCCTCAGTGCCTATCAAAGTGCCTTGCACATAGAAGGTTTTTAACAAGTTTTTATTTGTTATGTTGGATATTATATATATATATATATATATATATATATATGTCATCATGTATATACTAGTTGATATATTCTATATCTTAGTTGAAGAAAGAAAATGCTTTGTTATTGCTACAGCTTTAATGATATATTGTGAGAAGGAAGCCAAACAAACTTGTCACTGTAATGAAAATATTAGGTGTGTCCTGTCATTTCCATCCACTTAACCATAATGTATAGACTGCCTACCTCTAACAAGGTGTAATTTAGGGCATGGAGACTCTAATCAAGCTAACACCTAGCACTTTGTCCCTCCATTATGTACTTAGCTGGAAGACAATTTCATTAGCCCCCTATTGGGCAATAATTTCCTCTGCCACATAATAGGAAGAAATTATTTCCTCACTTTTCATTATGTGACCATAGTAAACAAAGTTGTTTTTTTTTCTGAAATCCTCCAAGGAGATGAACTCTGACACCTGCCTTATTTACTTTAGCCTAATAAAAATGAGAGCTTTTTCTTCTTGCACATACATGAGAGATTTAGGACTTTCCAGGATCTATTGATGACAGAAAGCATAACTACTCAACTCTTTTTTCTTTTGTTCTTTGCCAAGATGAATGAACATTAGACTAGGAAGCCTAGAACAAAAATAGTGAAGAGAAACTTGAAATCCAAGATAAGTGAGACAGAAGCAGCGTAGTGGAGTGCAGAGGGCGCTGATTGGAAGCCAGGGAGACAGGCCTCTATCCTATCTTGGACGCCTAGGCCTGTGTGACCATGGAAAAGTCACAGAACCTTTATGAACACTATCTGTAAGCTGGGAATATCTGTAGATCTGTCCAGCAGGATTCTAAAACACAAATAAGATGGGGTATATTAAACACTTTGCAAACTTGAAATATGTCTGTGTGTATATATGTTGTGCACAAGCACACACATATGCTAAGTGAGAATAAGAAAGTATTTACCTTCTCTCACTGGGGAGTCTTAGAAGAAGTGACAGTGTTCTGTAGGTAGCAAATATGTCATGATTTTCAAACATAGCAAAGAATATCAGCAGTGGAATGTGGCAGTTAAAATAGCCAGTGTGATCTGGGGCTGCATTGGCAGGCCAAGGAATAGGGAAAGGATAGTCCCAGTCTCCTCTGCTCTGCTCAGAATACCTTGAGTAACATGTGCTGTTGTGGTCACCACAGGTTAGGCATAACATTGAGGAGTTAGAGAGCATCCAGGGGGAGGAAAGCAGGGTGATGTTAGGATGAGTTTGAAGAAAATGAGTCAAAGAGTATTGAGCCTAGAGAAGTGAAGACTTTGGGGGTGGGCTGCGTTAGCCGCCTTGAAGTATTGGGAGGATTCTTTTGCT
Organism: Petaurus breviceps papuanus; assembly: GCF_028583685.1. NCBI lineage: Eukaryota > Metazoa > Chordata > Mammalia > Diprotodontia > Petauridae > Petaurus > Petaurus breviceps. Next base: position 10,497,573 of record NW_027187307.1, on the reverse strand, counting down.
CTGCAGAGCAGAATCAGGAGTAACTGGTAAAAATGGCAAAGAGGCAAATTTAAGGTAGAGACATCAGGAAAACCTTTTCAATCATTAGAGTTGCCCCAAAGTGAAATGGCTCCCTTGAGAGGTGGTAGGTTCTCCTTCAGTGGAGGTCTTCTGGCAGAGAATGGATTACTAATTATTGGGCAATAATGAAGAATAATAATAAATAATATATTCCTTTACTCTCTCTCTCTGTCTCTGTCTCTCTGTCTGTCTGTCTCTCTCTCCCTCTCCCTCTCCCTCTCTCTCTCTCTCTCTCCCTCTCTCCCTCCCCCCCCCTTTCCTATTGGGGTTAACTGACTTGCCCTGGGTCACACAACTAATAAGTTTCTAAGGCTGAATTTGAACTCAGGTCCTCCTGACTTAGGGCTAATACTCTATCCATCATGTTCCCTAAGGCAGTGTTTTTCAACGTGTAGTTTGAAGTCACTGAGACTCTTTCTGGGGATCCTTGAATTCAAAACAATTTTCATAATAATGCTAAGATATTTTAATTTCAAATATGTTAGATTTGTATATATATATATATATATATATATATAAACTCATTGGTGTTGTTTTTGATAATTTTTAAGAGTATAAAATATGCTATCTTGGGATGGGGGGTAGGTGAAAGACAGGGAGAAAATTTGTAACTCAAAATCTTATGGAAATGAATGTTGAAAACTAAAAATAAATAAAAGAGTAATGAAAAAATTATAAAATAAAATGTAAGAATCACTACTTTAAAGTGTGGATTGGAGTTGATGGTGGCTGAATTCCCTTTTAACTCTAAAATTCTGTGATTCTGTGAAAGTAGATATTTCAGACTATACCCCAGTGACCTTGATATCAATTCCAGATAGAAATCTAGAACTGAGTATTAATAACATAGTTTGTAAGCACTTAGAAAAGGAGGGAGTAGGGGCAGCTAGTTGGTGCAGTGAATAGAGCATTGGTCCTGGAGTCAGGAGGACCTGAATTCAAATACCATCTCAGACACTTAACACTTACTAGCTGTGTGACCTCGGGCAAGTCATTTAACCCTAATTGCCCAGCCTTCCCCCCTCCTAAAAAAGGCAAAAAAGAAAGTAAGAAAGAAAAGGAGTGAGCACTTTGAGAAAATCTGGGTTCATTGAGAACAAATCAGGCCAACCAAACCTCCAGTTACTTTTTTTACAGAGTTATCAGACCAATAAATGAGAGACGTGCTGAAGATAAAATGAATTTCTACAGAATCCTTCACAGTCTGTCAAGACATGAAAATCTGTGACCTGAATGGCATTAGATGTAGGTGGAATGATTTCAGTATTACTTACTATAGTTCTGTGTTTGGCCTTCTTATACTGCATTAAAATGAGTAGTGTTTACAGTGAGGGAGAGAATATTCTCTTTCGAGAGAAGTTATTTTTCTATTATATTAACAACCAAGCACTAAAGTAGAATCCAGGCTTTTCTCCTTTATTTCCTCCTTTAGGGTCCAGCCCCTGTACAAGGCCAGTCATACTCTGAAAGCCATGACTGATTGATGAAATTGCCCTAATTAACTCTTGGGTCAGATCCTACCCAACTAGGACACCTTCTGTTTAGAGTGTAAACAGAATCCAGTCTGGGCAAGTTGTTGTCAAAAGGAGAACAGTCTGTCTTTGTGCCCCTCCATTAGAATTTAGGGTGACCCCAGCTCATGAAGAAAAAAACCAACCAGAGTGGTCTATATGGAGATGGAGTCCCCTGCCCAGTTTTCTGGAGGCAGCTGAGTTTCACAATCAAGTCATGTTCTTAGCAGGAGCAGCTGAAGCCTCCTATACCACCTCCTCATTAAATGTCCATCAATCAGGGGTGATTGTCACTTCTCAGAGCATCCCTTTTTTACAAAGGTATTTAAAGCATTCACTGTCTTCTTTGGGGGTCTGTGATTTTCTGAGAGAAACCACTGATTATAAACTTAGGTAGGTTACCAGAACTACCTGCCCTCCACACCCATCTAATTCCTATGTATCAATTCTTCCTCTTGCACCTCATTTGTATAAAATAATTACTCTTTTTAGCTGTTCCTAAATGGTTTTACTTTTTAAGTTAATATGATGCCCAGGTTCTCCCCAATCTTTCCTATGAAATACTCAATTATTAATAAGAATCTTAGACATAAATTTTACATCTTACATACATAAAAAGTAAACAATCCTTATGGATTTATAATCAGTCTTTGTTTTGTACCTTATATTTATATTGGTTCTTGTATGTTGAATTGTCTAATAAATTTGTTTTTTTTTGTAACAAAGTCTTGAAAATCTAAGAGTTTATCAAATGGCCATTTTTTTTTCATTCAAGATAATAGTTAACTTTGCACGGTATGATATTTTTGGGGGAGCCCCAGTTCTTTTGCTCTTTTATATGTTGTATTCCAAGACTGGTGGTCCTTTAATGTTTCTGCTGCTAGGTCTTGTGTAATTCTAGTTGTGGCACCATCCTATTTAAATTGCTTTAATCTTGATGTTTTTTATAATTTTTCCTTGAGCTGGGAATTTTTGAATTTGTGATATTCCTATGAATTTTCCTCATAGGATCTTTTTAAAGTGGTGATTGATAGATTTTTTTCTATTTCTGCTTTCCCCCTTGTTCCGATACTTCAGGACAATTTTCTTTAATCATTTTTTTTTATTATTATATCAAGATTCTTTTTATGATCGTAACTTTCAGTTAGTCCAATTATTTTTATATTTTCTCTTCTTGATCTATTTTCCAAATCTGTTGTTTTTCTTATGAGATGTTTCACTTTCTCTTCCATTTTTTTCATTATTCATATTTTAATCATTTTTTGATCTCTCATAATTTCACTGGTTCCATTTTGCTCAATTCTAATTTTTAAGGTGTCACTTTTTCCCTTAAGATTCTGAATCTCGGGGCAGCTAGGTGCGCAGTGAGTAGAGCGCTGGCCCTGGAGTCAGGAGGACCTGAGTTCAGATATAGCCTCAGACACTTAGCATACACACACACACACACACACACACACACACACGCACACACACCCTCCCCCCAGCCGTATGACCTTGGGCAAGTTACTTAACCCCCAATTGCCCTCCAAAAAAAGAAAGACAAAAGAAAAGATTCTGAATCTCCTTTTCTAGTTGGCTGACTTTCCTTTCAATATCCTTCCTGTTTTTCTTGAATTATTTTTATTTTCTTTTTTAGTTTTTCCTTCATCTCTTATCATTTAATTTTTAAAGTCTTTTAAAAGTCTTCTATAAATTCTTTTTGGGAAGGTGACCATTTAACCTTATTCTTTGGGGACTTCTTTACGTCAATTTCCCCCTCTGAAGATGAACCCTGGTATTGGGTGATGGCCTAGGATAGAACTGAGGGGTCAAAAGCATGAAAGGTCATAGCATGGACAAAGAAGAGGGTTTAGGGTTGCAAGGCAGACATAATGGTGGAATTACAATAGACTGTGATCAGATTTCATGAACATGGAAGTGGCTCATTTATGGGTGATGGCAAGATCAAGGGTATGACAGTCTTTGTGTGCGACTTCAGTGAGATGGAGGAAGAGGTTGTGGGAAGTGTTGAACTGTAAAGTTTCTGAGCTGTTTGAGGGACTATCTATATATGTCCAAGTCCTCTAGTATGTTGGAGAGGAAAGAGGGTGGGAGCCAGGCATCGGACTCCCCGAGGTAAAAAAAGGGGAGTTTCCTGGGCATTTGGGAGACAACTGTCACCAGAATCTTGATTGGGTGGTAAATATGGATTGACTGAACCTCAAAGGAAGAGAGTTTCTGGTAACAAACATGCATAATCAAGAACTTCAGTAGTACAGTTGTATCCACTTTGGTATCAATCTCTTTGGAATAAAAGTAAATTTTTAGGGCAGTACAAGCACAGGTTCCTGTGACATTCCTTATGTTCATTATGGCTGCAGGATGACTTAGTGTCCCCATCCTCCCCTCCCTCTCAGTACTTGAAAATCTGAAGAGAATTTAGCAGAGGTGAGCCTGCTAATTCTCAATACCTGTGTTGTTTTTGAATAGTAAGAATTTCCATTTGTTACAAATTAACTTTTTTTTTTTTGGTGGGTGTTAAATGTCTGAGGTCGGAACCAAACTCAGGTGTTCCTGACTCCAGCGCTGGTGCTCTACTCACTGCACCACCTAGCCACCCCCAACAAATGAGCATTTCTTACCCTAATCTTTCTTGCAGGTAAATTAACTGATTAAAAAAAAACAACAATAACAACAAATGAATGCATCTTCTAGAGTCTTAACACTGATTTAAAAGTAGCAACTTTGGGGAGCCACTAGGTGGCGCAGTGAATAAAGCACCAGCCCAGAAGTCAGGTGCACCTGAGTTCAAATGCAGCTCAGACACTTGATCACACTTACTAGCTGTGTGACCTTGACCAAGTCAATTAACCCCAACTGCCCTGCCTTCCCCCCTCCAAAAAGCAAATAAATAAATAAATGAAAAGTGACAACTTTGAAATTGACTGGAATTGGATAGTGTTCTCTTTTAGTTTGATAGTAGATAGGTTTTCAAAAATATGGGAAGCAGATGAGCTTTTCAGAAATCTCTTGACAGGAAGAATGAAAAAGAATTAATTTGGAAGTGAGCATCATGCATGCAGAAACGTGTTTTGGTTGTTGTTTTCTTTGGCATTAGACACAACATATATTTGTGAAATCAATTCACTGTCTGTAGGGCTTCCACATGTGCCGCCTTTCATTTCAGCAAGCATTTGTTAGGTGTCTCCTCTCTGCCAGCTGCTCTGCTGGGCCAAATGAAACAGTGCCTACCTTCAAGGAGCTTACATACTATATGGGAAGATGACACATATTGATAGGTACAAGGTAATATTGAGGAGGAGTGAGTTTACACTGGAAGAATCAGGAAAGGCTTTTGAAAAGGAGGTAACACTCAAGCTGAATTTTGAAGGAAATTTAGGATTTTGACAGGTTAAAGTGAGGTGCAGAGAGAATGCAAATGTGACTGGATTATAAAGTATATGAAGAGAAATGCAATAAAACCCAGAAAAGTAGGTTGGGACCAGGTTGTATATAGGGTTTTAAAGACTAAACAAAGGACTTTGCATTTGCTCCTGGAGATGATAGGAAACCAGTAGAGTTCATTTAGTGAAGGAATGATGTTTAAGGTAAATTACTTTAATCATAGTGTGAAGAATGAATTGGCATGGAGATCAGTCATTGAAGAGACTCTTGCAGTCATCCAGGCCAGGATGCTCTGAGGGTGTAATTGAGGGAGTCACTGGAGGAGTGGAGAGAAAGGGATGGATGGGAGACATGGGGAGGTAGAAATGAAAATACTTGATAACCATTTGGATACATAGGATGTGTCAGAATGATTGAGGATAATACTTAGGTTGAGAATCTAGGTAATTGGAAGGATGGTGATGCTGTAGACACAAATAAGGATGTTCAGAAATGGAGTGGATTTTGAGAACCAGGATAGAGTTCATTTTTGGACATAGTGAGTTTGAAATGCCTATGGGACACGTAGTTTGAAATCAGTAGGCACTTAAGGACAAGGGACTACAGCTTGTAGCCAATTAGAGAGAACATGCATGGGGCTAGATGGCTGGCTGGATGGATGGATGGAGAAAGTATGTGTTGGACAAATCAAACCACCACCTTGTCCACCAGCTCACTTCAGATCCTTGGGTTCTTTTGTTCTTTAAGGTTCAAAGCTCTTGCACTGTGACGGAGAGTGGTGCTGGTAGTATGATCCCCATTGGACAGAAGAGGAAATTGAGCACCAAACAAGTTAAGGAGCCTGGCATAGTTCAGATTGCTGGTAGAGCCCAGTTTAGGACTAATCTTTACCCAGGAGGACTGGCCTCTTAGTAAGGTGTCACTGGGGACTCTGAGGCAAAAGATGAAAAAGAGAAAGGATGTAGGTTAGGAAAATATGAAAGAGAGGAGAGGGCAATGGGATATGTCAAGAGTGCCCATGTCCCTCTTGGTTGCTTCAGTGATATTACCTATGCCCTGTGTTGTGCATGTTCTGTGCTCTTGTATTCTGGAGCTGATTCAGCCAGGTTTGATAGATCAGGTTCGAGATCAAAACAAAACAAAATACTTGTAACAATAATAAACAGCAGGCATTTATTAAGTGTTTACTATATATCAGGCACCCTGCTAAGTGCTGTGAAGAAAAATGCAAGTAGAAATGAAAACCCTGCCTCAAGGAGCTTACATTCTAACTAGGGAATACACAGAAAAAAAGATGAAAAGGGGGAAGGTGGTAGAAGAGAGGAAGATTCCTGGCACAAGGCAGAGTACAGAAAAGTCCAGGGTGTAGCCTGCAAAGGAATGAGCAAGGGGTTATTGGTAAATATTTTTTAACAATAAGCTCTCCAGAAAAGAAAAAATTGTATTCCCTCACAAACATTTAAGTTTAATTTGCATTGTTAATATTTTCTGTATCACTGTCCAAGTTTAGACAATCAGCAAAACAAATCAAGCCCTGATTTTCTAGTATTTGTTCACTTCCAAGGTGTAAATGCTAATACTGAAAATTTAACAATTGACTCTCAGTAGCCCAATCAAGTTGGCTTTGGCACAATCCAGGGACTTGCCTGGGCAACTTCTTCAAATAGAGATTCTGGGATGTGCCCTCTAATCAGAGGGATGGATGGATAGAATGATAGACACAGATATAGATAAAAAAAATCTATATCCTTTTGGTATGGGGCAGGGGTGGGGAGCCTGTAACCTGGAGGCCGCATGTGGCCCTCTAGGTACTCAGATGTGGCCCTTTGACTGAATCCACACTTCATTGAACAAAGGCCACACTTGAGGACCTCACCCACCTTTGGTGTCCATCTGTTAGCTAATTGTCACCTGTGGCTCCAAGACATTGTAACATGCACAGCAGCCATCCTCCAGTATAATTATCTTGGTAGATGGGCCAAACCAGGTTGAGTGTAGCTTTGGTATGTTAGGGGGGTGTTGTAAGGGTTATGGGATTTAAAGATCTTCCATGCCCCGTTGGACTTGCTGACGTAGCAGGAAGGGGCGGAGCAAGAGGAAGCGGAAGCCAAGCTAGCGTTCCTTCGGTGGCTGGCGGTGGTGGTGACGGCGGCAGCAGCAGAGGCAGTGGCAGTGCGAAGCCCTTTTTGAGTTAGAACTGCTAAGGACTTTCTGCTAAGGACTCCTGCTGAGGACTGCCAGGGGCCGGAGCTGCTGGGAGTGCGCTTCCAGGACGCTGGGTGGTTGCTGTGCGTGGGGAGAGGAGGACCTTTGCCTGAGGTAGCCTGTTCTGTTTTAAAGGCTTGAAAACGTGGGTGCTTTCTACTTTATCTACCTGTGCCAATGTCATAACTACTC